>NW_003852434.1:2336143-2351624 GCF_000181295.1 Otolemur garnettii
GCACTCTATCAGGGCGACATAGTGAGACTCAGGCCCAAAAATAAACTTATTATATTCTCAATAAGTTGTCACAGCTTTCAAAGATGGCAAAAATTGCTTTTTGATATTTGGGGCCTATTCTATCAAATATTTTAAAGCTACTAAAGATAGAATGTTTTGTTTAACTTTTCAATTTGCTGATTTAAACAAAATGTCATCTTAGATTTCAAAATTATTTAAATCTAAAACTTTAGTTTTTAGTAAGAACTGAAGCCATTTCAGTATTATAAAAGTAGATAATATTGTTTGGGGCATATAGACTATATATACATGTGTATGCATATTACATATATTGTGTATGTATATTACATATATATGTATATTATATATATAACACACACACAATCAGAGCGAGCTGAACAAAATTGTGTATGTAGTAAGCACTCTGCCCTCTCTGGTTTCTTTCATCTTTTTTTCCATTAACCCCACTTTTCTACTCTTAAACCTTTCCAGGGAAGTCAAGGACAGAGGCTTGTTCATTTTCTAAGGTTTAGTGTATAGCAGGCTTCACAGCATCTGGGAGGTACTTCATAATTGTTCCAACTGAACTAACCTCCACTGCCCTCTCTTTCTCACTGAAGTTATTATAATTTATTCTTCAATTATCCTATCACTGATTTAAGTAAATGATTAATAAGATGCAGGCATTTGAATGACTTGTCTTTCCTGAGTGGATTTTAAGGAGGAGAAACCTGAAAGGGAAGAAACCTTCAGTCCCCAGCTCCTGGGTCGCGGACCAGCGTTATCCACGGCCCGCTAGAAATCGGGCTGCACGACAGGATGTGAGTGGGATTGGGAGGTGGTGAGCTAAGCTCCATCTGTGTTCACAGCTACTCCCGGTCACTGGCGTCCCTGCCTGAGCCCCTCGCCTGTCAGATCAGCAGCAGCGTTAGACTCTCATAGGAGTGTGAGCCCTGCTATGAACTGTGTGTCTGAGTGATCTGGGCTGCACGGTCTGATGAGGAGCTAATGCCCTCCACCTTGGAAAATGTGTCTTCCATAAACTGGTCCCTGGTGTCAAAAAGGTTGGGGACCACTGGGTTAAACCATAGGAAGGAATCACCGATGCTCAGTTTTAGGTATAAATGGGAGACGTGCCCCCTCAATAATACCATATTAGCTTTCTTAAGAGAAATCAAGTGAAAATAAAACTTTCTTATCTCTTCTAGACATCAGTGCCAAAGCTGTCCGATCTACATGAAGAATTTCAATTTACTTCATTAGCATCTAAAATAGATAAACTATATAGTTCAGGTTGGGCATGGTAACTCACGCCTGTAATCCTAGCACTCTAGGAGGCTAAGGGGGGAGAATCATTTGAAGTCGGGAGTTCCAAGACCAGCCTGAACAACACAGCGAGACCCATCTCTACAAAACATAGAAAAATAAGCCAAGCCTGCTGGCATACACCTGTAGTCCCAGCTACTCAGGAGGAGCTCTTCAGCCTGGGAATTTGAGGTTGCAGTGAGCAATGATGGTGCCACTACACTCTAGCCTGGGCAACACAGAAAGACTCTGTCTCAAAAAAAAAGAAAGAAAAAGAAAAAAAAAAGAAAAAGAAATAAAATATATACTAGTTTAGTATTTTAGTTTGAGCTGGGGGTAATTTGAAGAGAATAAAATCAGAATGCCACTTACCAAGAAATAGCAATAATGGCCCAGTGCTGTGGCGCATGCCTGTAATCCTATCTCTGGGAGGCCAGGGTGGGTAGATTGCCTGAGCTCAGGAGTTCAAGACCAGCCTGAGTAAGAGTGAGACCCTGTCTCTAAAAAAAATAACCTGGACTTTGTGGTGGGTGCCTATAGTCCCAGCTAATCAGGGGGTTGAAGCAAGAGAATCACTTGAACCCAAGAGTTTAAGGTTTCTGTGAGCTATGACACCCCAGTGCTCTACCAAGGGTGACAAAGCAAAAGACTGTCTCAAAAAAGAAAGAAAGAAAAAGAAACAGCAATAACAAGATCTTCTTGCCATTGAAAAATTGCCAGCTATTTGTATTTTTTTTTTTTGTTACTACAATTTATTTATTATTTATTTGTTTGTTTGTTTTGAGATAGAGTCTTACTTTCTTGCCCTGGGATAGAGTACTGTGGTGTCATAGCTCACAGCAACCTCAAACTCTTGGGCTCCAGTGATCCTCTTGCCTCAGCCTCCCAAGAAGCTGGGACTTCAGGCACCTGCCACAAAATCTGGCTAGTTTTAGAAGCGCGGGGGCAGGGTATGGGGTAATCTCACTCATGCTCAGGCTGATCTCCAACTCCTGAGCTCAAGGAATCCACCAGAGTGCTAGGATTATAGGCGTGAGCCACCTCGCCCGGCCTGTTACTGTATTTAAAATTTGTCCTTAGTTACAAATAGCTAATTTCACAACCATCTTTGGATTTTTTTTTTTATTCAATTCATACCAATAATACCTACTCCTACATTTAATGAAACCGGCCAGTAAGTTCAGATGACATCCCATAAGTCTATGGTTCATAAACAGATAGTCACTTAGGACAAAGTATTTAATAGGTGGTAGAAAACTTAAATTGTAATCCCATCTATTCTATAAAGTCTTCAAAGTGTTTTTAGATTGCTTAAGCCTTGAAAGCAACAGAGCTCTGAAAGGGACAAATGGCTCAACAAGAGCGAAGACTTGCCGTGAAATTCAGAGGCAGGGAACACTGATGGCATCTCGAATCTCATCAGAAGCTTCCACGTTCTTCATATTTCATGGGGTCCTTATAGAAGAATTAAACTGCAAAATAACCAGGACTACAAATGCAGCATTTTTTAAGAAGGGGATTTACCTTATCCTGAGGGCAACCAAAAGAAAAAAAATAGGGGTCGCATTGAAGAGATGTTCTTACTGTGCTGTTAACTGCTTCAGCTCATACTTGGATCTAAGTGCTCACGACTCCCACATGACTAGGACACCCATTTTTATTAGTATTGTATTGAGACTGTATTATACATGCTATTATTCGCACGACTGAATAATTACTATGGGTCGTTATTTTTTGCAAAGTGCAGCTTTTAGTCTTTATGTTGCCATTCGAAGTCTGATCATTTTTGTTTTGATGTGTCGACCTGCAACACTGAGGGAAAGAGAGAGCTGCAGAAATTCCTGTCCTGGGAATCAAGTAACACTCTAAACCTGCGGGAGAGCTTAAGAGCCTTTACTTAAACAATGAATTTAAATGAATCGTTCTACTCAAAAAAGTGCCTTCTACCTCCTACTAAACCTTTGCATTAAGCATCAGATGTGGTGTCCCTAGGGGGTGCTTTGGGGTATTTATTAAGGGGGTATTTATTAAGTCCCAGTAATTTGGTGGTATGCTGTAGTTCCCATTCTGTCTAACTGTGTACTGCTTGTCAGGTACAAATTATACTGACCTATAACCACAGATTAACCCTTGGGTTATTGGGACAATTTTGTATTGCAGATATAGTGATAGAGCATTTGTTCAACTCTGTGTAGATACTGATTTACTGTGCTTAAGACCAATTCTGGGTGTGTGTGTGAGAGAGAGAAAGAGAATGTATGTGCGTGTCACCACTTACATGTTTGGGTATGGATACATTTGTGTACAGTTTTTTCCTAACTTGGAAGCCATAAAACCAAGAAATAGGTATTACTCTTATTTAAAAAAAAAAAAAAAAGTTGACTCAACTACAAAATACCATCAACTGGAGAAATTGAGCTTTGGAATCAGTGATTTGGCATCTCCTGGAATATGATATAATTTGCTAGTGAAATTCTCACCAAAATAAAAACGCTTCCCCTTCCTTGGCCCTTAATTTGCAGCTCTTTTTCTGCTTTCCCCTGTGTTGCAGGTTTGTAATGTTTGAGCACAATTCCTGGGTGAATTTCCTATTTGCCTCTGTGCCTGTTATTTGTGGCAGAGAACTGTGCCCGGTCAGCAGCTCTAGGCCTGAGGCCCGTGGACACTAGATGCTGGGCTTCAGTGGAAAGAGAGATCTGCTTAATTTTGTCCCAGGTGAAGGAGTCCAGCGGTTCCTAGCCTGGACTACTGAAAGGTTCCCACATCCTCTTTTTCCCATTAGTTGAGATGACTTGCAATAGAAATTGTCCAGTGAGTGTTAAGAACTTATTGAAAGATATCTTAGTTTTATAGTTTTGTTGTTAGGGCAAAAAGTGAGAATTCTTACTTCCATGTTAAATGAAAATAAATGCTGATTTGTTATTTATATTCTTAGATGCTTAGCAAACCAGAATCAATAGTTAGTTTTGAAAACTTTCCCATAAATCCTAGAATTTTGGAACTGTGAAGTTGGGTTGGTTAAAAAGTCAAGCTCTTTTAAATTCTAAGGTGAGAGTGCGGTGAGTTACAAGCCTAAACAGCTAAACTTTCACTTTCGATATTTTAACTCTCTTGTGGCCAGTTATAAATCACTTTTTAAAAAAGCTATTGCTGAGGGGTAGTGCCTGTGGCTCAGTGATTAGGGCACTGACCCCATATACTGAGGGTGGTGAATTCGAACTTGGCCCTTGGCCAAACTGCAAAAAAAAACAGCCAGGCAATGTGGCGGGCGACTGTAGTCCCAGCTACTCAGGAGGCTGAGGCAAGAGAATCGCCTAAGCCCAAGAGCTGGAGGTTGCAGTGAGCTGTGACGCCACAGCACTCTACCCAGGGCAATAAAGTGAGACTCTATCTCTTAAAAAAAAAAAAGCTATTGCTGGCAGTTTAAATAAAGGAAAGGAATACAAAATTCCCTGGACAGGTAGCATTTGAATACATGCCTGTGTTTTCTTGCTTGGCTCTTTTAAAGCATTTATAATATTATGATTATAAAGATTACATTATTGTATAGTCATTTGGGTAATCTAAAGTTAAAAGTTAATATTTGTTATGTATCTCGAATCAAGGACCAGAAACAGGAGAAAAAGAAAATATATAATATAAATGTCACTGATATTTGTGCTAAAACATTTTTTGTTATGCAATGATAAATATATATTTGACAGTTCCAAAATTGAGAGATGAATGGGAAGATAGTACAACTATAACTGCTATTTCTCAAGCCAGTAAATTCAGCATGACTAGAAAAGATTACGTAGAGTTTATTCATGTTTTTCTATTTTATTTTACTAATTAAAGCAGGCATTTTAATATACTGATTGGAAAATCTATATATGTATATATCACCTTCCAGTGCATTACTGTTGAAGTTTGTTAAATTGTCTTTTTGAAAAACAGAATGCTTGGAAAGATTGAGCCATATCAATAGCACTTCATTTTTTCTAATCAAAGTCAAAATTATCTTTGGATGATCACCTGAATATTGTATTTAGATCTTTTACGGAATGAACAATGTTACTAGAGAAGATACCTGCTTTAAATCTTTTTCAATTTCTTCTACTTTGCTTTATTTTTATCTCATAATTTCACAATATTCTCACTTTTGGCAAGGCTCAATGCACCTTAAGAATTTTTAACAAGTGGTAAAGAACTTAAGACAGATTCTGTTAGAATCAAAGGAAGATAAAAGATGTAATTTGGCTCGGTGCCTGTAGCTCAGCAGCTAGGGCGCCAGCCACATACACCAGCGCTGGTGGGTTCAGATCCAGCCTGGGCCTGCCAAACAACAATGACAACTACAACAAAAATAGCTGGGCATTTTGGCAGGTGCCTGTAGTCCCAGCTACTTGGGAGGCTGAGGCAAGAAAATTGCCAAAGCCCAAGAATTGGAGGTTGCTGTGAGCTGTGACGCCACAGCACTCTACCCAGCGTGACATAGTAAGACTCTGTCTCCAAAAAAAAAAAAAATTTGACTAGGATGGAAGAAATAGTGACATCCTCAAATCCTGTAACATTTTATTTGTTAATAATCAGAGAAAAGTAATATTCTTGGAATGCTCTGGGTCCAGGAAGAACCACAGGAGTAGCAATTGGCAGTCCTACATTTGGACATAGACTTTTTGTATTAGATCTTTCTGGAACTTAGAGTGTTAACTACTCTGAGTTTATGAGAAACTAGAAGGAATTTCATTCCCCACCACATTTTCAGCTAATATAATGATGGCTATAACTTTGGTTCATGTGTAAGGAAGACAAAGATTAAAAAAAAAAAGTAATTCTTTAACATTTTAGAATGTTTGGTGAACATTTGGAAAATTAAAAGAGTAATAGAAGGAAAGAATATAAAATATTACTATCAGTACTACTATTAGTACTAATACTAATATTACTATATTAGTATTAACTAATACCAATAACTACTAGAGTAGTTAACTATGGGAATTAGTAATTACTATATTAGTAATATTAGTGTTAGTACTAATATTATTAATGCTAATAGTGTGCCCTTGGCTTGTAGCCTTATTAACTGATAATACTTTCACAGGGCAGAAGCAAGAAATACAAGAGAAAACCTTCTGAATCTATAGATTATAGTTCGGGTACAATGGCTCATGCCTGTAATCCTAGCACTGTGGGAGGCCAAGGCGGGTGGATTACTTGAGTTCAGAATTGGAGACCAACTTGAGCAAGAGTGAGACCCTCATCTCGGCTAAAAAGAAAAAACTAACAAGGTGTTGTGGCAGGTGACTATAGTCCCATCTATTCATGATGCTGGGGCAAGAGGCTCTCTTGACCCCAAGAGTTTGAGGGTGCTGTAAACTATGACGACACCATGGCACTCTACCCAAGGCAACAGAACAAAACACTGTCTCTAAATAAATAAATAAATCTAGAGGTTATGGAAAAGTCAGCTGCCTGAACGGCTCAGTAGACCTAAGTCATCCTGCCATAATAACCAATCTAAACTAAATTGTACGCTTTTGTCCTGAGACTAGACATACACAGAAAAATGTCATTTTAAGTTCAAGTCAGCTCTATTTGATACAGAGGCCATTTGGAGACAGTGATTCATTGTTTACCAAATTAGATTGGCCACCTTGTCTGTTTGCATGGAGCCTTGTCATAGAATTAAATACTTGTCTGCATGCTGTTACTTACATAGTTCATTTGCATTTTATTTGCATAGCTCTAAATTAAATTAGAATGATACATTCCAGCATTAGTTTATCATGCTTGTCTTTTATTTTATAAGGAAAATTTCATATGCGATCATTTGACTGTGACTAACTGGCACTCTTTTTCACAATATTTGTAGCAACGCTTCTGACCTCTGGGACTACCGCAACAGTAGCTCTGCTGCGAGATGGTATTGAACTGGTTGTTGCCAGTGTTGGGGACAGCCGGGCTATTCTGTGTAGAAAAGGAAAACCCATGAAGTTGACCACTGACCATACTCCAGAAAGAAAAGATGAAAAAGAAAGGTACTACTGCCGCTGATAAAACTTTCTAGGGGGATGTATTGTTCATGATACAATTAAAATCATGCATTTTAGGGCGGCGCCTGTGGCTCAAAGGAGTAAGGCGCCGGCCCCATATGCCGGAGGTGGAGGGTTCAAAGCCAGCCCTGGCCAAAAACTGCAAAAAAACCCCCAAATAAAATCATGCATTTTAAAGGGAGGTGATGCTTAAGTTAAACAGTGACTTGGTTTTCCGCAGATCACATCATTGTCTTTCAATTTTTTGCTGACCAGGATCAAGAAATGTGGTGGTTTTGTAGCTTGGAATAGTTTGGGGCAGCCTCACGTAAATGGCAGACTGGCGATGACAAGGAGCATTGGGGATTTGGACCTTAAAACCAGTGGCGTGATAGCAGAACCTGAAACAAAGAGGATCAAGGTAAGAAAGGCCCTGTAAACAGTACTTAATAGATATACAGGTGATGAGTCTGGGTGTGTCTCTGACCGCACACTTTCTTGGAAGCCTTAACTAAAGCCCAAAGTGATTTTTAAAGTGAAGTCATTTATGAAAGGATAAATAAACTTTTCAGATAAAATTGGTGCTATTTTTCTAGTTAATATGTGAAGAAGTCTTTAGTTTTTGTTTCACCTCAGCTGTGGAATTCTCCTGGTAGAACAGTTCTGCTCTAACCTTGCCCGCACGTGGTCATCAGTCTCCGATCAGAAGCTGGCCCTGACTTTCCTCCTCTGCCAAGCTAAACAATCGCCCGCCTCTATTTCCGTGGCATCCTTTGCGCTCTACTGATCCATGCCCCATTACCCTAAACTGCCCCCAACACACACCCAGCCTGTCACTGACGCTTCCTTCTCTGAAGCCTCCAAGTCGATTATCATCCTCCCTTCCAAGACCGACAGCAAACCTGTTCATTTCATCTAACGAATACTTAGGCGGGGTTTACTACGTGCTAAACTCCTTTCAAAACTGGAGACCACTATCCTCATTTACAAGGAAAACAAATCTAAAGTATACAGAGGTCAATGTAGCTGTGCGCACTCAGCCGGATAATCGAGGAACGATTCAAAGCTTTCGCTAGTGCCAGAGATAGCACTCGGGACTACGGCCTTGTGCTGCCTCTCTGAGCTGTCTGAGGTTTGGCCTTCGTGGTGAGCACTGAATGTTGCTACTTTACCCTCTCTGTAGGCTTCATATTTTCAGTGTTGGCCTACAAACTCTTGCATAGATGACCACTCAGCAAAACAGATAAAATCTTTGAATTAGCAAGGTTAATGGGTTGAGTCTCCTGTATAAGCACGTATGTCTGGTTCTCATGGCAGCTACAGCATGCAGATGACAGCTTCCTGGTCCTCACCACAGATGGAATTAACTTCATGGTGAACAGTCAAGAGATTTGTAACTTTGTCAATCAGTGCCACGATCCCAACGAAGCAGCCCACGCGGTGACTGAACAGGTGACACAGCAGAACTGCTAGAAGAGTCTGGGGAGGGGGCATCAATGTCCACCTCCAGCATGGGGTTGGCACAGCCTAGAGTGGCTACCACAAGCTTGAGATTTCTTTGAAGTCTTGTGATTTAGCTGGAGGGTTACAGTGAATATTATACTTGATTCTGCAATGTTTCCAAATGGAAGAGTTTTACAATTCCCTCAAGTAGTTAGTAAAACTAATATCCCAAGGAAATGTCCCATTGTTTTTTTTTACCTTCAACACTCCTTGAAATGACCGTAACAGGAATAGTGAATTATAATAATAATAAACAACGTGTCACTATGGGTCAGACACTATTCAGTATTAACTCTTCTAATGGTCACAATAACCCTATATGGTTGGAGCTATTCTCATCCCTTTTCATAGATGAGGAAAACTAAGGTCCAGAGGCAGCAAAGTTAAGTAATTCCTGAAGGTCACAAGATTATTAAGTTGTAGAACTTGGCTCAAACTCGCAGCCAGGCTCCACATCCATTAAACCAGACTGTTCGGGTCAATATGCAGTTTGAGGAACACTATAGCATAGTCATTATCTGGTTATTAAAAATAATATGTGAAAAAGACAAACCAAAAGAATAGAAAGGCATATGGATGAGGCTGCGGGATACTTACAGCTAAAATTGAAAGCTGGATGATATCCAGTGAAGACGATGTAAAATTTGCTTTGTATTGTTTAATATTCTCTTTTGCTTAACTGTTTTAAGTTATAGCTGTTACTGATCAGCAGAGGCATGCTTTAATTCAACAACTAATTCTGCATTTCCCAAATTAAGACAAAATACGTTACTTTAAAAGTATCATTGGCATGAAAATAGATGGGCCAGCATACTCATAATGCTTAAATTATTTACTCGGTTACTGCTTTAACCAATGCCAAACAGGGTCCTCATAAAATGCAAAAAGGAGCCCCCTCCCCACAGATGATCTCATCCTTCCTGATTACAACTGCTTGTCCTACAGAAAAGTGTGTTCCAGTTCACATAAGGAGGGATATTGTTATGGCTGCATAGTATGCCATCTTATTTGTGGAATATATTCCTGTAGTCAGCAAATTTAGTTTATGTTCACTATAATAAACTATTTCTTTTTTTTTTGAGACAGAGTCTCAAGTTGTCCCTCTGGGTAGTGTGCTGTGGCATCACAGCTCACAGCAACCTCCAACTCGTGGACTTAAGCAGGTCTCCTGCCTCAGCCTCCCAAGTAGCTGGGACCACAGGTACCCACCACAATGCCTGGCTATTTTTGGGTTGCAGCCATCATTGTTGTTTGGCAGACCCGGGCTGGATTCGAACCCACCACCTTAGGTGTATGTGGCTGGCACCTTAGCCGCTTGAGCCACAGGCACCAAGCCATCACTTGCTCTTTGAACAAATTCCTAAAATTTGATTTACAGTTCTCCTACTGCAAGAAATTTAGTTTATGGCCACTTTCACTTTTTTTCTTTTTTTGCAGTTTTTGGCCGGGCCCATGTTTGAAGCCGCCACCTCCGGTATATGGAGCATGGCCACTTTTTCATTTTGTGAGAAGTGTAGTAAATATTCCTGTAGTTAGGTATTTAACCACATCCATTCCCAAGGTTTTTATTCCTTTAGGCTAAAATCCTAAAAGCAGAATTGCTGGTGAGCTCGGGCACTGACAAGCCCAGCGGCCCCTGTGTAGACTCGTCATGTTCCCCACACGCCGCGTGTCGCTGTCGGTGACTCAGTCCGCTGGTGTTTCTACTGCTGAAGTTGCTACAGTGGAACAGAATCGATATGTTTGTTTTGGGTCATTTATTATTTATCTCGTGTGCCATTTAATAAACCTTGTGGGCACTGACTCAGGGTGAAAGAATCACAAACGATTATGAAATAAATTAGGTTAGGGACTGAACGTAAAAGCAGTTTCATTTTCCAGGGGAACGTTGATTTCTCTCTGTCCAGACTCTGATTTCCAGTGTTTTCTCCTGTCGCAGGCCATCCAGTACGGGACGGAAGATAACAGCACCGCAGTCGTGGTGCCTTTTGGCGCCTGGGGGAAATACAAGAACTCTGAAATCAACTTCTCCTTCAGTAGAAGCTTTGCCTCCAGCGGACGGTGGGCCTGACCGCTGGCTGGGACTAGGGAGTTTCTGTGCGACGGGTTTTCACCTGAGCATGTCAAAAAGAAATGGGTAAAAATCAAAAATCTCACCTGTGCACGTGTGAACCTGTGACTCACTAGATCAGCACACAAGTCAGTGTAACTTAATAACCACTTACGTAGTAGCTGTTTCTCATGTACCCGTTGTATTTAACTGTACATTCTCAGTGTAAATATGTGTGTGATCGGCTGTTCTGAATGTCCGAGCTGAGCGAGCACGTGAGAAGTGGTTTGAATGCACTTGAAGAGAGTATTACATTTCTGATTTTTAAGACTCTTAGGCAGCTATGGGTTTTCCTTTATTCTTGTTCCTTTCTAAATTTCAAATTCATACGAGGATACAAATTGTTAGGTGACATTTTCAATTCTCACTTTTGTTCTTTGTTCACTTGAATGCGCTCTTCAAGTTCTTCAAAGCTAGTGAGCTTGACAGCTTTTCAGTGTGTTCGCTGCAAGTTTTTATTTTTATGTTCTTCCACACTTCCCTGTTCCTAGGATGCAAGTTTTTATTTTCAAAAACTATACTAAGAAGTAAGTTGGAAAACTGACTTCCCTGTTACCATTTGTATTTCATATTCTGGACCACTCATCAGTAACTGTAACTATGCAAAATAATACAGATGACATGACATGGCTAAATTGTATACATATTTACAACAGCACAGTTGGGTATTTCAGCTGTGTCACCAGCCCCGTGCCTACGCATTCCTATTTTCTATCGTTCAGAATGCTGTATAGCAGGATATAGCGTGTGACTATCCCTTAGTATCAGAAAAGAAAGCACAGGCTAAGAGTCTTTTGGCCAAAATGATAGAAAGTTGAATACTGATTGATTGTATCAACTATTTTGTATAATGTGTTCATTTCTTACCTCTGTTTCGTGTTTTGTATATGGTATATGTATAACACATTTTGTATAGAGTGAACAAGTTGAATAATTTGCGGGTAAAAATAACACCACCCTGATAACTGCGATAGACACAGCTTGAGGCTTCTGTCTCCATTTTGCTCCTTTTTAAGACGTAGAAGAAAGAATACATCTGAAACAAACATTAAAACATTCTGTATTTCAGCTTGCTATGTAAAGTAGCAGTGTAAACTGTACTTCTTTTGACCTGCATGTAAATTCTCTCAAAATGTGAATTGGTAAATGTGTGCTTGAAATTGTACTGCAGTTTATTTCTGCAAACTCTGTAAATTTGTTGTGTGCGTGTGTGTACATATGTATATTTTGGAGTAATCTAAAATTGAAGGGAACAATTCTGCATAGCTCCTTCACTAGTTAGCTCTAAGTTATTGATATGTTGATCTCTAAGGACGCTTGACAGACTGAAGTTAGTTTTCTTATAGTGGAGAACAAACCCACGGTTATCAGCAGATGAGGAAACGGCTGGAGAAAAGCTCAAGGAGGTATTTTATGGTGGTTAATTTATCTGGAAAACCGAGGAACAGAGCCAGCATGTTGAAGCTACCTTGCGATGTGACAATCTGTGTATAAAATAATAGTATGGGAGAAAAATGCTGAATGTTAAGGATGATGTGGAATTTTGTGGTTGAAAAAAAGAAAAAGTTGACATCGACTTTGAGTGCCTTCAACGCTCAGTTTTCAGAGTTGCCTTTTGTCTTCTTTAAGATCAAAAGATCTATCAGAATGAAGAGGGCCCAGTGTAAATATTCACATCTTCTGACCTTTGTCGGGAATGGAAAAAAATCAATTTTGAGGTTTCCCTGCCTCCATGAGTCAGGAATTGTCCTTAAAAAAAAAAAAAAAAGTACTGGCTCAGCACCTGTGGCTCAGGTGACAAGGCGCCAGCCACATACACCTAAGGTGGCAGGTTCAAATCCAGCCTGGGCCCGCCAAACAAAAACGATGGCTGCAACCAAAACATGGCCAGGCATTGTGGCGGGTGCCTGTGGTCTCAGCCACTTGGGAGGTGGAGGCAGGAGACTCGCTGGAGCTCAGGAGCTGGAGGTTGCTGTGAGCTGTGAAGCCACAGCACTCTACCCAGGGGGATAGTTTGAGGCTCTGTCTCAAAAAAAAAAATAGTGCTAAATAAATATTTCTTTCTTTTTAAGGAAGTTAGATGAAAAGAGGAGAAACATCACAGGAAAGATGATAGTCTTCTGTTTATTGTCTGAGAGATGAGGAACTAAAGGGGGATTAGTAAAGCTGAAAACAGTCTTGCTCTGAGTCAGGTCTTAGAACAGAAATGTGAAAGCTTCACTGAGGAGCATGGCAAACTTCCAAACTAACAGGCAAAGGAAAACTCTAGCACAAAATGACATCCAAAAGATGCAGATTTCATGTTTGTTTTGAATTCTTCACGTGACTATTCCTCTCTCTTTTTAAAACTGAGGTTGGGTGTGATGGTATCAGCTTCTGAGGTCTGAGGTTCAGTGATGGATTGAGCTAGATCGCCAGGGATGACAAAGAGGAAATTGTAGGGTGATGATCTGGGGTGGACTTGACTGTTTCATCTCAAAGAGTTTTTAAAAGCCTAAGCCAGTGAATTTTGAGTAAGCATAAAATATGCAGTACTGGCGTTTATGTTGTTCAAGCCATAAAATTAAAGCATAATTTAAAGCATAGATCTACTGTAATTCATAAAAGATGAGCATACATCTATTAGGCTTCTGTTACTGGAAATTATGCAAATAGTAGTTTAAAAAAGGGACTGTTCTAAATGGACTTTTTTAGTTATAACTGTGAATTTGCCATGTGTGTATAGGTATAGTGTAAATTATATCAATGAATAAGACATATCAGTTGTATTTATCTTTGCCTTTCATTTATGTATGAAATATAAATCTTCTTTCTAATATGTGTTGCCAAACTACTTGCCACCATCTGTTTGCTGGAATACTTTTAAAATCATTGTGATTTTTCCATAAGTTCTTAATTACCTTATATCTTCAAAGTAAACGCAGTCCTGCTCACCATCAGATTTTTGTTGCTTGAGTACTTCAAAGACTTGTGTATTTTTCTGGGGAAAAAAAAATTCGTTTTGAAGGGATCACCTTTGATCCTTTATGCTCTATGATATAAACGTTCCTTATATTCTTACATCAAAAAATTCACCTATTAGCACATGATTTAAAAAATAGAAATTATTTTTAAGTGAAATTTGATTTTTTTTCTTCTTTCTTTAGCATCTCGGCAGAGAATGTGTAAGCCCGTGCTAACTCCTCAATATCAAACGGGATATTTAGTTTCCTTTCTAAGAATGGACATAGATTCATGATAGTAAGAAAATGTTTCAAGGCAGCAGGAAGTTAAAGTTTAGCACTAAACAGTGCAACACAAACATGAATTTTTGGTATTTTTTTTTAGCACCTCCTTGGTTCTCCTATAACCATATTAATTAAAAACTGGCATGTGGGTATGGTTGGGTAACATTGCATTGTCTTTATTCTATTTGCTTAGGGATGACTTAAGCAAAAATTAAATGTTTACAAGGCAAACTAGCCAAATTGTGACATCCTGCCTACTGCTTTTGGCAGCTGGAATGAGAACGATGGACTCTCTGGCAGCTCCTGTTGTCATTAGTTGCAATGGCCGCACTTGGTGTTCTAGGCTGTGAGATCGTGGAATTCTTCTTCCTCCATGAATGACTTATCTGAATTGAATTCCAGTACAGAATTCGAGAAGTGTCCCAGATTAATTTAATTTCTACTGAAGTGCTCTTGTGCATTTGTTATTTACCAAAGCACCGCTTGGGTGTGTAGCAACTCTTGTAGAGAGTTGATATAATTGCTGCTTTGACTATTGTTTTTCAGTGTATGCATCAAGAGTGACTATGAGCAGACTAAAGTCACATATCTCTGTGTTCGAAAAATCATTCTAATAAAATTCGCATATGAAACACTTTTTGAAATCTACCTGTGCTTATTTGATATCCGGAGTGTTCAGCATTATGTATGTGATCCTGCGGAAACTATGGAAGAGTGATTATAAGCCGGGCGCTGGGGCTTACGCCTGGAATCCTAGCACTTTGGGAGGCTGAGGCAGGTGGATTGCCTGAGAACAGGAGTTGGAGACCAGCCTGAGCAAAAGTGACACCCATCTCTAAAAATAGCCGGGCACCTGTAGTCCCAGCTATTCAGGAGGTTGAGCCAAGAGGCTCACTTGAGCCCAAGAGTTTGAGGTTGCTGTGAGTTATGATGCCATTGCACTCTACCCAGGGCAACAAAATGAGACTCTGTCTCAAAAAAAAAGTGATGTAAATGGTCAATTCTTGAATAGTGGGAAATTCATTCACAAATGAATAGTGGGAAATTTCTTTTAGTAGCCAAATTCTAGCTGTTTATAGAATTAATGTGAAGAGTCTTTGGGAAAGAAAAGGATATACTGTTACCTATTCAAACCTTTTTACTTTGTTCTTCACAGCCACCACAAAGGGAAATCTTTCTAACTCTCTCTTTTTTCATTTCCTTGCTTTTTTTTTAAATTTTTATTTCTTTGCTTTTTGTTGTTGTTGAGACAGTCCCACCCTATGTCCTGAGCAGAGTGCAATGGCATCATAGCTCACGGCAACCTCAGACTTGGGCTGTGG
>NW_003852434.1:2351680-2352698 GCF_000181295.1 Otolemur garnettii
TTTGCTTTTTGTTGTTGTTGAGACAGTCCCACCCTATGTCCTGAGCAGAGTGCAATGGCATCATAGCTCACGGCAACCTCAGACTTGGGCTGTGGACACCTGTTGCCTCACTTGCAGAAGCTGCTGAGGTGATAAGTGCTTGTCATGGCACCCAGCTGGGTTTCTCATTTTTGTAAATGAGTCAAGGTCTCACTTTCTCTCAGGCAAGTCCTGAACTCCTGAACTCAAGCAAAGCTCCCTCACCCTCCCACGGTGCTGGGATTATAGGCGTGAGCCTCTGCGCCCCTCTCTAATTCTCATTTTTATAGAGGAGGAAATGGAGCTTTGGAATAGCCAAAAATGACAAGATCTAGAATCCAGTCCAGACTAATTTGACTCCAAAGCCTGTGTTTCTTATTTAAATTTATAACTATTACATACATAATAGTTATATATCCTTATAAGGTTCCTGTGTACTGTTCCTTCTTATCTATTAGCAAAAACAAAACCAATTCACTGCTAATATCATTTATTAAGAATCCATCTGCAGAAGGCCTTCTGATAGATATGAAATAAATTTATAAAGTTGCGATCCAAAATCGCTCTACTTAGTGACTGAATGAACATTAGAAATGGTAGCTGAATATACGAAAAATGAGTTTGGGTAGAAAACTAAATTATATCCAAACCAAATAAGTATAATGGCAGCATATGTGAATGAATGGACAGAATTGCCACTTTAAACAGTGTAGGATTTAGAGATGGTCACGTAGGGAAGTCTACTAAGTCAGGCTACCAGTGATAAGTATTGAGAACCTATGCACATTTTTGTAAAAGACCCTGCTAGGTCTAGCAGGACTTGGGGGAAATGGTGATTAATTATCTCCCCAGAGCAGTGGTTCTCAACCTTCCATATGACGCAACCCTTTAATACAGTTACTGTGGGTCTCAATCCATGGTTGAGAACCACTGCCCCAGAGGGACTTTGTAAGGAGACAGAGAAGTGAGAAAAATGAGTTAGACCAGAAAAACAGCAGTG
>NW_003852434.1:2353971-2355165 GCF_000181295.1 Otolemur garnettii
GGCTCAAGCGATTCTCCTGCCTCTGCCTCCCAAGTAGCTGGGATTACAGGTGCCCGCCACAACACCCTGGCTATTTTTTGGTTGCAGCTGTCATTGTTGTTTGGCAGGCCCGGGCTGTATTCAGACCCGACAGCTCAGGTGTATGTGGCTGGTGCCTTAGCCGCTTGAGCCACAGGCGCCGAGCCAAGAGAACTAATTTTCAATAAAGGTGTCCCAGAGGCAATTCCCAAAGGCAATTTTACTTACTCTATCTCATTTATTCCTTCCTAAAATATTGTCAAGATTTTGTCATAGGTTGGGTTTTCTTGGACGTTGGATTAGTGCTCAGGAAGTTTATTAGGCATGGTTCTTGGAAACAACACATGTCACAGAGAAGGGACATAGCAGGAACGAGCAGAGGGAGAAGTTGGGCTGTGATGGAGTCTCAGCAGAAAACTGCCCTTGTCCACAGGGAGCTCTGGGATTGGGGTGCCCACCTGATGGAGTGGGGAGTAAGCTTTTCTCACCCCGCATTGATAAGTCACCAGATACAGACTGCCCTTGGAAAGAGGACAGGACTGTGAACAAGGGGACTGTCTTCTGCCCTGAGGAAGAACCTGGGGAGGATGACGGAAGACAGCTGGCCCCTGGCAGTGCCCTTAGCAGCCAGAGGACCACTTCCTTCCATCCTGGATGTAGGTCCAAGGCAGCACAACATAGTGTCCACTAAGTTTTAATGTCAAGGGACTTGTCCAAAGTCGGACATCAGTCACTGTCCAGTGTAAACCCCCGTCCAAGGAACAGCCCCTTACTCATATCTCTTGCTTAAATGCTTGGCTTGGGTGGCCATATGACCAACTGATACGTCTCGCTGCTGTTTGCACTTTGTGGTCCTGGGTATAGTCAATCCTTGGCTAGTCAACAACCAGTCCTATTCTACTAAGACACAGATGGGTTTGCATGCTGTGCAATGATAGGGAGGTCATGTCAAATTGGTCTGGCCCTTTCTAGAAAACGTGCACTCTACTAAAGCAAAGTAGAGACGGGAGCCGGTGCTTCCCCAAGAGACAGAGTGAAGGTGAGAGCCTCAGTCACGGGAGTCTCCATTCCTGGTCCATGGCTAGTTGGAGAGGATTTCTGCAGACACCAAAACTCCTGCAGATAACAAAATAATAACCACCCGAGGGCTCTGGCAAGGGATTCAAACCCAGCCCT
>NW_003852434.1:2355280-2356813 GCF_000181295.1 Otolemur garnettii
AATTCCAGAGGAACCTGAGAACCCTGCAGCTATTCACTGGAAACCGGGAAGAGCAGAGTGAGTGGGAAATGAGTCAGGGCAGGAAGAGAGGACACAGTAAAAGAAAGAAAGCAAGCCCAAGACGAGAGTCACCCACGCTCTCGGCTGCAGGTGCTCCTGACGGCGTCTGTGGCTCCCACTCCCCCAGTCGCATGCAATTCTCAAGTCACCGAATTGTGCCCTCTGACCCCACCACACTAAGGAAACATTCACCTCACAGGTCCACACTGACCACCTGTTGGCTACACGCAGTGGCTCTTTTCAATTTTAACTTATTTGGTCTCTCTTTAGCTGATCAAAGAATAGTTCAAATTACCTTCACCTAAGGTAACTTTATACACACACACACATATATATATAGTGTCATTATAGACCATAGACTTGTTAATTTTTATGATCATGATATTGTATACGAGTTTATGTCACATTCTTCTCTGCTGGGAGACTTTGATAGTTTCTAAGTTTTGCTCTTTTTAAAAACGCTTCTTACTTCATGTCAAATTTCCCTTGCCTTCTCTGCCACAAAAGGTACATACACACATACAAATGCATCACTATGTAAATATATAAAGTATGCTGCACTTGCAGCCTTTGCCTCTGTAAAGAAATAGCTGGGGATTTCACAGGTGTTCCTAAGCCATTCGGCCTTGTGGAAGCCAAGCCAGCCAGCAAACCAGGGGTGCTGCCCTCCTGGGAACCTTACTTTTCTATCAGGCTGATCTAGGCTGATCATAAACTTTATGGTACCCAGATTTCTCTGACTCCAAACACAGCTGCACTCAAATGCCAGGCAATCAAGAGAAGTAGGGTTCTGTCCAGTAAAAATACTTGCTTTGATCTGAGCTTCCCTGTCGGTGTATTTTGTACTACCTCTCAGTACAGAACAAGTCTGAAAGTTTGAAAAGTTAAAGAAAGTCCATCATAGCTGCTAATGTTCTGTTCTGGTGTTCAGTTGTGAAGGAAACCAAAATATTGAGGATTCAGTTAAAGATGATGAAAATGCATGAAATGAAACTGCTCTGCCTCAGCCTCTGGCTTATCACACGGGCTTATCTCCCTGGAGAAGGGGCTGGGGGAATCTGGGAGCGGGGACAGATTTCACTATCTTGCCACACTTTCTCACCTTCTAAAAGATTACAACTGCTCTCTCCTATGTCTTGTCACTAAACGGGATTTATGGGTGTTTATTAAAATACTAATTTTGTCTTGAAAATAAAGATGTACAACACAGGGGTTTAGACTCACAGTAAACAATTGTTAAGTGTTGGGGTTTCTTCAAGCCTTAAAGAAAATGTGGAGCAATCATTCCATTCCCTAGGTTTATAGGAATGGGTTATCACAAATTTGCACGAATTCACTCTTACGAATTCCGAATACTCCATTGCAAACTGATACGAGCTGGAAAACAGCAAGTCAGGAATGCTAGAAAGGCCCTTGCATAATTTTCAAAGCTCCAGACTAAGACGTGCTCTCTGTTACTACCGCTCAGGGCCC
>NW_003852434.1:2357433-2357727 GCF_000181295.1 Otolemur garnettii
TATATTTTGTGAAGACCTGTAAATTGATTACCATGTTTTATGAAGCACCACAGGTATACAAAATGCTAGAAAGTAAGGATCCATCGATGAACACAGCAAGTCAAGATCCACGTCCTCAGAGGGCTTACCTTACAGAGGAAGGAGGAAAAGGAACAGAAGTAACAAGTTACATGATATGGTAGAAGATGCCATTGTCAACATAAAAATCATGAAGTCTATACATTTGACAGGAGTACTTTATTTCTTACAAAGAGTTACAACCCGCAGGCTGGGAAGGGAGCCTCCAGCTAGAGT
>NW_003852434.1:2359393-2364208 GCF_000181295.1 Otolemur garnettii
ACAACAATGATGGCTGCAACCAAACAACAACAAAAAAAATAGCCAGGTGTTGTGGCAGGCACCTGTGGGCTACTTGGCGGAGACAGAAGACTGGCTTAAGCTCAGGAGTTGGAGGTTGCTGTGAGCTGTGATGACACAGCACTCTACCCAGGAGGACAGCTTGAGGCTGTCTCAAAAAAAAAAAAGAAAAAAAAACCATACTGCTTTGGCAAGTTGATAATTTTCAGCTGAAGGCACTTGAGAACCTGCAGGTGCAGGAAGGGCTCTCTGATCTCCCATTTTCTTTTTCTTTGGAGACAGAGTTTCACTCTGTTGCCTGAGCTAGAGTGCAGTGATGTCATCATACCTCACTGCAACTTCAAACTCCTGTGCTCGAAGTGATCCTCCCACCTCAGCTTCCCATGTAACTGAGACTCCTGGCACCCTCACACCACATACTGAGCTGGTGCCAATGCCACACCCTTGAACTTCCCAGCCGCCACAACTGTGAGCCACATAAATGTCTTTATAAATGAGTCAGTTTGTGTTATTCTGTTAAAAAATAGATAATATTCTGGTAGATTATAGACCTGCACTGTGAAAATATAAACCTTAATGTTTGAAGGAATATATATAGGAGAATATTTCTATGATGTTAGAATAGGAAAACATTTCTTAAAACAAATGAAATATAAGTCATCAAGGAAAATGGTAAATTTTTGACTATGCTAAAACAAAACATTCCTGCGTGACTCAAGAAAAAATAAACAAAATTAAAAGTCAAATATTTTAAATATTTTAAATATTTTTTGAGCCACAGGCACCTCCCGCAACTTGCTGTTTTCAATTAATAAGTCTGGGAGCTCTCCTTCGTCAATATAGTAGATTTATTTCTATCTCATTCTTTTTAACTATCGCATAATGTTCTACTGTGTACATTTGCTGCGTGGTTTTAAACGATAACCTTAATGGTAAACGGGCTCTAGTTTCTTTCCTTCTTTCCTTTCTTCCTCTCTTCCCTGCCTTTCCATATTGCATTACAACTGTTGTAATAGTATATTTAATAACATAAAATTATATGTCACATCACTTTTTTTTTTTTTTGAGACAGAGTCTCAAGCTGTCGCCTTGGGTAGAGAACCGTGGCATCACAGCTCACAACAACCTCAAACTCTTGGGCTTAAGTGATTCTCTTGCCTTAGCTTCCCAAGTAGCTGGGACTACAGGTGCCTGCCACAACACCTGGCTACTCATTTTTGTTGTAGTTGTCACTGTTGTTTTAGCTGGCCTGGGCTGGCTTCGAACCTGCCAGCTTTGGTGTATGTGGCCAGTGCCCTAGCCACTGAGCAACGGCACCGCCTATATGTCACATCTTTTGGGGAGGAAAAACATTCTCCTCTGCCCTCTTAGTTTCTCTGGCTGGGCCTAAGAATGAAATGGACATAAGAAAGATTAACAGGAGAAAGGCATACAAGTTTTATTAAATTTTTACATGCACAGGAAGCCTTCCCAAGAGACCGAGGACCGGAAGAAGTGGCCAGAGCGGAAAACTTCTGTACATTTTAGAGAAGGAAACAATAGATTTATGAAGAAATAACAAGGCAGAGGAGTTTGGATTAGGAATAGTAAATTGTGGGGAAGTGAGGAAAAGATACGTGAGTGGGGATAAAAACTAATGGAAATGATGCCCCGGCACTCTACCGAGGGTGACAAAGCGACACTCTGTCTCTACAAAGAAAGAAGAAAGGCTCAGCGTCTGTGGTTCAGGCGGCTAAGGTGCCAGTCACATACACCTGAGCTGTCGGGTTTCAATCCAGCCGGGCTGCCAAACAACAATGACGGCTGCAACCAAAAAATAACTGGGCATTGTGCGGGCACCTGTCATCCCAGCTACTTGGGAGGCAGAGACTGGAGAATCGTTTGAGCCCAAGAGTTTAAGGTTGCTGTGAGCTGTGATGCCACAGCACTCAACCAAGGGCAATAGCTTGAGGCTCTGTCTCAAAAAAAACTAGTGGAAAATAAAGATTATTTGAATGAGTTTGTTTGTACAGATCCATTCCACTATCAATTCCCAGTCTCCTATGAAAAAGATATTCTTTTCTTCCTGGTATGGGGAGGGCCCCTTCCTCATGGGAAATGTTATGGCCTGTACTTAGGTAGAAAATGGGAGGTTGAAGCTGGGTATGGTGATTCATGCCTGTACTCCTAGCCTCTTGGGGAGGCTGAGGTGGGAGGATTGTTTGAGGCCAGGAATTTGAGTCCAGCCATGTCCCTCCTCCCATTTTTTTTTAATTATCTGGGCATGATGTCACATGCCAGGAGTCTCAGTTACATGGGAAGCTGAGGTGGAAGGATCACTTCAAGCACAGGAGTTTGAGGTTGCAGTGAGGTATGATGACATCACTGCACTCTAGCTCAGGCAACAGAGTGAAACTCTGTCTCCAAAGAAAAAGAAAATGGGAGATCAGAGAGCCCTTCCTGCACCTGCAGGTTCTCAAGTGCCTTCAGCTGAAAATTATCAACTTGCCAAAGCAGCATGGTTTTTTTTTTGAGACAGCCTCAAGCTGTCCCCCCAGGTAGAGTGCTGTGTCATCACAGCTCACAGCAACCTCCAACTCCTGGGCTCAAGCCAGTCTTCTGTCTCCGCCTCCCAAGTAGCCCATAGGTGCCCGCCACAACACCTGGCTATTTTTTTTTTGTTTGTTTGGTTGCAGCCATCATTGTTGTCTGGTGGGCCTGGGCTGGATTCGAACCTGCCACCTTAGGTGTATGTGGCTGGCGGCTTAGCCACTTGAGCCACAGGCACCGAGCCCATGTTTTGGGGCGGCGTGTCCCTACCTCTTTCACATGGAACATGAGTGGAAATTTGAGGAGTAAAGCTTGTGTTACCTTCTGTCAGAAAAGCAACATGTGTTTCCTAAATTGGGATCACTTAGATTTACCCTAGTGGAAAAGAGGCTTTGGTCACTTCGTAAGCAAGGACTTATCTGAAACATATTGTTCTGGAATAGATAGGAATCGCTGAGCCCTGTGACTCTGAGCTTAGAGACCGCTTGGCCCTGCTGGCCAAGTTGGCCTCAGGTCTGCATCAGTAGAAAGTGAGGATCCAGTATCACACTCTGCTCCCTCCCCACTGCTCTCTCTTCTCCAGTTACCGTGGCCTGAACCAATATGGCACACAGCCCACACTTTAGGGCCTGGGTGTCCGTCTTGTCTACTCAACCTTGAAGCCAGCCCAGGGAGGACAGGAACATTTTCTTCCCAACAGTGTCTAGTCGATCCCTAGAAACACAGTCATTTATTTTTATGTAATTATCCTTAAAACTGTACTTGCCAGGTTGCCCTTTATTTTATTTATTTTAATTTAATTTTACTTTCTTTCTTTCTTTTTTTTTTTTTTTTGAGACTGAGTCTCACTTTGTCACCCTGGGCATCACAGCTAACAGCAACCTCAAATTCTTGAGCTCAAGCGATTCTCTTGCCTCAGCCTCCCAAATTACTGGGACTATAGGCACCTACCACAACGCCTGGGTATTTTTAGAGACTAAGTGCCGCTCTGGCTCAAGCTGGTCTCGAACCTGTGAGCTCATGCACTCCACCTGCCTGGCCTCCCAGAGTGCTTAGTTTCACTTTCTAAGACAGGTTGTCTCACTCTTATCATCACCCAGGCTGGGGTGCAGTGGAACAATCATAGCTCACTATAGCTTCTGATTCTGATCCTCCTGCTTCAGTCTCCCTAAGTGCTGGGATTACAGGTGTGAGCTACCACACCCAGTCAAGCTTCATTTGGTCTAGAATAAACCTTGGAATAAAATTTCTGCCATTACTATGGCTGTAGCAGAACTTCTCTTAAATGTGTCATTGATTAGGAAGTTTGTCACTTTGTACTAGTCTGTTCCTGCCCCTCACCCCACCCTAGGCCTTATATACAAGCAACGACACTGCTGTTCTAGGACAATGCACACATTACTTCTCAGTGAAATACCGGAGAGGGCACTGGACTCTGCTTTCTCCTTGCTCCCATCACAATAAAACGGTAAAGTGTACAATCACTAGGAAAATTATCACACAGGATCACAGTCATATTACACAAACAATTTTCATACTTACTGATATTTATAATAAAGATGGAGAAGAGAGTTGAATATTCACTGCTCCCTAGTAGTTACCAATAGATACCAAGGGTGCCAAAAAAAAGTAGATACATTTTAAAAAGGAAAACACTAAAAAAATTGTAATATTCAAGTCATGTTTCATTTCTGCAATTATAAGAGGTACTCAAATGTGACTTATATTCATCTTCTGTTATTGGTATATATTGAGTATTACAATTTTAATAGTTTTTTTTTTTTTTGAGATAGAGTCTCATTATGTCACCCTCGGTAGAATGCCCTAGTGTCATCGCTCACAGCAACCTCCAATTCTTGGGCTTAAGTGATTCTATTGCCTCAGCCTCCCAAGTAGCTGGGACTACAGGTGCCTGCCACAACACCAGCTATTTTTTGTTGTAGTTGTTATTATTATTGTTTGGCAGGCCAGGTCTCGGTTCGAACCCACCAGCCCCAGTATATATGGCGGGCATCCTAGCCACTGGTCTATAGGCGCCGAGCCAGTTTTTTCCTTTCTTAAAATTTGTCTATGTTTTTTGGCACCCTCTGTGTGGTTTATTCTCTTCCCTTCAAAGGGAAGTACTAAACCATAAGAATTTAAAAGGTTGAGCACATTTAATACATAGAATTTCAGGCTCGGCGCCTGTGGCTCAAGCGGCTAAGGCGCCAGCCACATACACCTAAGGTGGCGGGTTCGAATCCCCAGCCCGGGCCCACCAAACAACAA
>NW_003852434.1:2365020-2372588 GCF_000181295.1 Otolemur garnettii
CCAGCTACTTGGGAGGTGGAGGCAGGAGACTTGCTTGAGCCCAGGAGTTGGAGGTTGCTGTGAGCTGTGATGCTACAGCACTCTACCCAGGGGGACAGACTGAGGCTCTTTCTCAAACAAAATAAATAAATAAATGAATGAATAAAAATAAAATAGCTGGGCGTGGTGACGGGTGCCTATAGTCCCAGCTACTTGGGAGGGTGAGGCAAGAGAATCGCTTAAGCCTAAGAGTTTGAGGTTGCTGTGAGCTGTGACACCATGGCACTCCATCAAGGGCCACATAGTGAGACTCTGTCTCAAAAAAAAAAAAAAATTACATGTCTCTAATTATCCGAGACATGTAAATCAAAACCACTTTGAGATATCACCTAACTCCAGTGAGAGTGGGCCACGTCACAAAGTCCCAGAGCAGCAGATGCTGGCGTGGGTAGGAAGAGAAGGGAACACTCCTCACTGTTGGTGGGACTGCAATCTAACACAGCCTTCATGGAAAGAAATTTGGAGAGTCCTCAAAGAACTAAAAATAGACTTACCATTTGATCCTGCAAGTCCATTACTAGGTTTCCATCCCAAAGAGAATGGGATGGATTTTACCATAGGGACACAGCCCATTTTACCATAGGGACATTTGCACTCAAATGTTTATAGCCGCTCAATTCACAATCACAGAGATGGTGAAACAACCCAAGGGCCCTTCCACACAGGAATGGATTAATAAAGTGTGGTGTATGTGTATCATGGAATCCTATTCAGCTGTAAAAAGATGGAGACTTTATACCTTTATAACAACCTAAATACGAAATTGAAACTAGTAGATTAACAATTACGTACGAACATGAGAGAAAAACTCAATTAAATTCAAGCAGGGGGAGGGGTCAGCAAGTTGCCCCCCAACAGGTACAATGCACAGGTGCACGGTACTGTCCTGGGTGAAGGACACACTACAACTTGGACTTTAGCTACAAAGGCAAACGACATAACCTAATCATATGTACCCTCATATTAAATTGAAGTTAAAAAGAAAAGTTTAAAACAGAAAACAGATAGAAATGGTGTCTATTTTACCACATGAAAACAAGTTTATACAAATAGAGTATCTTACAAGCTTCAGGATGTTTTTTAACTTTCATTCCATTTCAGTAAATATTTCTTGAATGCCTAACTTGTCCTAGGTTCTGCGTAACAGAATGAATAATTAGGATGGTGACTCAAGTATAAAGAGAACTTCCAAGCCGGCACATCTGGTGATCTGTATTTTACCCATCTCTTGAAATTTTCATGACAATTCTATAAGGGAGTTGTCACTATTTTACAGACAGGAAGGCTCAGATTAAAAACAACTTGTCAATACTGTCACATACAGGATGAGAGTCAAAAAAAAAAAAAAAACACTCATCAAGGCCAGTCAAGAGTGGAGTTAGAAGTTACAGCATTTTGTCGCTGGACAGCTGTCTTGTTTTCAGACCGTGAAATGCCTATTTAACACTTCTGGTTTAGGAAAGGATAACCCCGAAGGCCTGGTCCGCTCCAGCTCCAGCTGTCTCTCCTCTCCAGGGGACTTTCCACCGAAACCCAACTCTGCTCTGGTTTCCTTTGCTTCGTTTTCAATTCTGTGTCATCTTCCTGCTTGTATTTTTTTCTTTTCTTCTTCTTTTTTTTTTTTGCAACTTTCTGTTTCCAAAATGAAGCTGCTTTTAGCGTCGGAGATACTGTCATCAGGATTCTGTCACACACAGAGAAAGTTCTAAAAATTTTTCTCTGACTCAAGACTCGAATCCTTTTTTTTATCCCCTTGCAAAGGATTCCAAGCAGATTGGAGGCTAAAGGTCATCAGCCTGAATCCCAGTGGTGGGGAAAGAAATGTGAAAGGCAATCAGCCCGTGGTCTCACTGGGGACGCTTCCTCAAGGATAGTTTATTTGGAAAACTGCAACTCCCTGGAGCAGCTACAGGATCCGCATTGGGGCTGACAAGTTTCCATTCTTTCTCCTGAGCCCTGAGAACAGGCAGAAAGGGAAGCTCCCCAGGACGTGACATGTCTGTTGGGTAGCCATGGGTCTCGGCTGAAGTCTGTCCAGGATAACCCGCAAGGGTAGAAACCTCTGGATCACCTCTGCCTCTGCACGGAGGCTTGCCCTGCGCTGCAGCCACATCACACATCATAAGGGAGGTGAGCTGATTGTTTATGTTTGTTCAGATCTTCCTCCTGAGTAGAAAGTCTCCATTCTTCTTTTAATTCCTTTTTGACTTGTGATTTTATAAATGTGTCACTCAAACCAATTCTTCTCAGATCTCTACATACAGATGAATACCCAGGAGATCTGGTTAAAAAGCAGAATTCAGTGAGCAGTGCCCGTGGCTCAAAGGAGTAGGGCACCGGCCCCATATACTGGAGGTGGCGGGTTCAAACCCAGCCTCAACCAGAAACTGCCATTAAAAAAAGCAGAATTCAGTGTGTCGGGGCCAGGCCTGAGATTCCGCATAGCTAACAACCTCCCCCGTGACCTCACGGCTGTGTGTGTTTTGTAGGCCACAACTCAACTAACACGAGTGCAAATTTTCTAGAGTTTTGGCTTCTGGGGAAGGGATTTGGGAGACAGGTAGGCTGAGCCCCTGAGAAGGAGTGCTCTAAACTGGTCGTTCCTACTCTGATGAACTGTCTCCAAGTTTGGTGGTTTCTGCTAAATGGCTTGTAGAAGTGGTGAGCCCGGCCACCCCAAGTGAGAGAGGATGTTTGGCTTCTCCTTAGATAAGATAGGCTATTCTGAGAAAAACCAGAAATCCTTCTGGAATTTTAGGGTTAACTATATCATGCCCCTATCTGGTGTGGCTGGTGGTCTCTTTGAACATTTCAGCTTCAATTAAAAATAATGTGTTTTAGAAAAATAGCTAGTTCCTTCCTCCTATCATTTGGAACTGAAGCTTGTGAGACACGAGTCTATTACACTGTTGAAAACCATTTTGAGTAAGGAATATAATTGGCCTATTGGATCTTCTTGTGAGAGGCGTAGGGATATTCCTCCCTAAACGGACTGTGCTCCCCTGTCCTAAACTACACACATTCCTCTAGAAGTCGGCTTCAACCTAAAGAGACAAGCCAAGAAGAAAAAACTGAATAGAGAGGAAGCTTCCCTGTCCCGTCCCGAGAGGAAGGGAGAAAATAGCAATGGAAGCAAAAAGGGGAAAGATGTGAGGGAAAGTGCAGGCTTATTTAAAAAAAAAAAAAAAAACAGTCTAGTGGCTCGGCGCCTGCGGCTCAAGCGGTTAAGGCGCCAGCCACATACACCCGAGCTGGTGGGTTCGAATACAACACGGGCCCGCCAAACAACAATGACGGCTGCAACCAAAAAATAGCCACGCGTTGTGGCAGGTGCCTGTGGTCCCAGCTACTTGAGAGGCTGAGGCAGGAGACTCGCTTGAGCCCAGGAGTTGGAGGTTACTGTGAGTTGTGATGCCACAGAACTTTACCCAGGGCAACAGCTTGAGGCTCTGTCTCAGAAAAAAAATTAAAAAAAATAAATAAATAAAATGACATTTTTTCTTCTGGATAGATGCCCAGTAATGGGATTGCAGGATCAAATGGGAGATCTAGTTTGAGTTCTTTGAGGATTCTCCATACTTCCTTCCAAAAAGGGTTGTATTAGTTTGCAGTCCCACCCGCAGGGTAAAAGCGTTCCCTTCTTCTCTCCATATCCACGCCAGCACCTGCAGCTTTGAGACTTTCTGATGTGGGCCATTCTCACTGGGGTTAGGTGATATATATCTCAGGGTGGTTCTGATTTGTATTTCTCTGATAATGAGGGGGGATGAGCATTTTTTCACATGCTTGTTAGGCATTTGTCTGTTTTCTTTAGAGAAAGTTCTATTCATCTCACCTGCCCATTGATATAAGGGACTGTTGGCTCTCTTTTTCGTTGCTTCATTTGAGCTCTCCGTAGATTCTAGTTACCAAGCTTTTGTCTGATTCGTAATATGCGAATATCTTTTCCCATTCTGATGGTTGTCTGTTTGCTTGGTTGTTGTCCCCTTGGCTGTCCAGAAGCTGAAGTTTATAGTTTCTCAGAAGCTATTCAGTTTAATTAAGTCCCGTTTGTTTATTTTTGTTGTCGCAGTTGCCACTGGAGCCTTTTTCATAAAGTCTTTCCCCAAGCGGATACCTCCAAGTGTTTTCTCCAGACTTTCTTTAAGGACTTCTATTGATTCATGCCTTAGATTTAGATCTTTTATCCATCATTTTTTTTTTTTTTGGTTGCAGTTTTTGGCCAGGGCCAACCTCTGGCATATGGGGTTGGCGCCCTACTCCTTGAGCCACAGGTGCCACCCCTCTTTTATCCATCTTGACTCAATTTTGGTGAATGGAGAAAGGTTTTAGTCTTTTACATGTGGTTATCCAGTTCTCCCAGCACCATTGGTTGAATAGGGATTCTTTCCCCCAGTGAATGTTCTTGTTTGGTTTATCAAAGATCAGGTGGCTGTAAGATTTTAGACTTTAGAAAAGGTTGTGGATGGAGGGGAGAAAGGAAAGGGGTGGCCAGGAGTTGGCAGGAGACACGGCTTCAATAATGAATGACAGAACCCCCAACCTGGAAATAGACTTCCTCACAAAGGCACAGAAGTTCTAGAGTCATAGCTTGTATTTTCCTTATTTAAAGAAAAGGTGCAGAAGGCCAGACATGTTGGCTCACATCTGTCATCTTAGCAATCTGGGAGGCTAAGGCAGGAAGAACCCTTCAGCTCAGGAGTGAGATAACAGCCTGAAAGGAGTGAGATTCCATCTCTACTAAAAATAGAAAAATTCGCCAGGCATTGTGGTGGGCACCTGTAGTCCTAGCTACTCGGGAGGCTAAGGCAGGAGGACTGGTTGAGCCCAGGAGTTTGAGGTTGCTATGAGCTAGGCTGAGGCCACAGCATTCTAGCCCAGGTGACAGAATGGGACTCTATCTGAAAAATAGGAGAAAAGCACTGGAGACAGAGTAGGTAAGTTGCAAGTTTTATGTTCTCATGAACATGCTGACGGCCTTGTCATTAAAACCAAGGAAGGACTGTGCAGTGGGTAGACAGGAGAGTGAACGGGCCTGGTGAGGCCTGGTCTGGATCCATTTAACGGTCCCAGACGGTTGGGAATCTCTTCTGTTTGAACATGGCATAAGCAGAGGTGTTATTAACAAACTTAACCCTGGTAGCACAAGCATCAACCAATCAGAATACAAGCTAGCTGTAACCAGCCCAGCCAATAGCAAATGATGGGCAGGCAATATCGTGTATTGTGCTGAATGTTGCCCTAAGCTATCCCAGATCTAAATGAAACTTTTTGCAGGGGGAGGAGAAATTGTAAAGTGACAGATGAGTTCAGAGACATACAATCTGTTTCCTACCATCATCTGCCAACTTTCTGGCCACATTCCCCACAGGAAGCCAATTCCCCCTCTTTTCAAGCTTGGTCCAGCTCTCTGTCTCCTGCAGCCTATACTATAGAAAACAGAGTCGTCCTAAGTCACTGCAAGACTCAAAATCCTGTCTGCTGCCTGAAAAGGAGAAGAGAACATGCATTGATTGTTATGTAAAAACGTACAGCAGAAAATAACACTCGCTTACCACACTGTCCTCCCTTACATGACCCCATGTGAGTTTTCACAACACTTCTGAGGTAGGGTTCAGGGAGACTGCTAATTTAACCTTTTAATAAAGAAATGGAATCCAGGCATGGTGGCTTACGCCTGTAATCCCAGCACGCTGGGAGGCTGAGGCGGGCAGATTGCCTATGCTTAGGAGTTCAAGACAGCCTGAGCAAGAGCAAGACCCTGTCTCTAAAACTAGCCAGGCATTGTGGTGGGTGATGTAGTCCCAGCTACTTCGGAGGCTGAGGAAAGAGGATGGCTTGAGCTAAGGTGACCAGATGTCCCGTTTTTGGCGGGACAGTCCCTATTTTTAATAATTTGTCCCGTGTCCTGTGGTGTTTTAAAGAAGTCCCGATTTTTGGAAAGAATGTACAACAAGCTAGGGAATGGTGGGGAGAATGGGAAGGGATTATATGGTTTTTGGCTGCCATGTGGATATTTAGCCAGGGTATGAGTTTTATATTATTTTTGTTAATTTTATAATGTTAAACTTTAATAATAACAAATAATTGTCGAGAACTGCTTATCAAAGTTCGCACTGTTGATCAGTTGCTAGAATTCGACCACCATTGTTTGGACTTAATGAACAATGACATTTTTTGGCATTGGCAACGACAAAAACATTTTCTAACTGTCTCTCAGACGATACACATAGTACTGCGTGCTAGTGCTAGTTAAACAAGTGATGTCAACAAATCAGCTATTCAGATAATTTAGGTAAGTAATTTATTTATTATTTCATGAATTTAGCAGACAGTACTCATATTATTTATATTTTATAGTGGCAGCAAAAAGTCTAGCGCTGGCCTTGAAAGTGACACTTACAACTTATGAGTTATCATTATTAAAAATATATATTGATAAGGAAAAGGTTAAATCTTGGGCATCAGCAAAAATCACAATAGAGAACAAATGGTTAGAAATATTTCATCATTTTGAAACAAACCATGTTCCATACAATAATGCACTAAAAATTCTGGGATACACGCTGTCCTTACCAAGAACTAATGCTGCAACTGAATGCATTTTTTCTATGGTAAATAAAGTGTGGACATCAGAAAAATCACAATTAAGTGTTGAGACTTTGAAAGCCATTTGATGTGTGAAATATAATTTAACAAATTCTTGTGAAAAATTTGTCATTAAACAATGACAGCAATTGGCTCAGTGCCTGTGGCTCAAGTAGGTAAGGCACCAGCCACATACACCTGAGCTGGTGGGTTTGAATCCAGCCCAGGCCCACCAAACAATAATGATGGCTGCAACCAAAAAATACTGGGCATTGTGGCGGGCGCGTATAGTCCCAGCTACTTGGGAGGTGGAGGCAGGAGACTCGCTTGAGCCCAGGAGTTGGAGGTTGCTGTGAGATGTGATGCCATGGCAGTCTACCCAGGGCGACAGCTTGAGGATCTGTCTCAAAAAAAAAACAATTACAGCAATCCACTAAAAAAAATTCACTCAAATAAGAAATATGCCAAAGAATAAAATAATACTATACATAATTTTTAAATGTATATTTGTAAATTGTACTTATGTTGAAATTAAAAAATATATATTACAATACCATTTTTGCATTCCATGAAATTTTTTATTGCTCCATATAGACCAAATTTTTAACTAAGGAACCTCCCTCCACCCCTCCCACCCTGGTCAATGGTGTCCCTCTTTACCAATGTTAAAATCTGGTCACCTTACTTGAGCCCAAGAGTTTGAGGTTGTTGTGAGCTATGGTGCTGTAGCACTCTAGGGAGGGCAACAAAGTGAGTTGGTCCCACCCACCCCCCAAAAAGGCTCTGTGCCTATGCTCAGTGGCTAGGGTGCCAGCTACATACGCTGGAGCTGGTGGGTTCGAACCCAGCCTGGGCCTGCCAAACAACAATGACAACTACAACAAAAATATAGCTGGGCATTGTGGTGGGTGCCTGTAGTTCCAGTTACTTAGGAGGCTGAC
>NW_003852434.1:2372853-2390015 GCF_000181295.1 Otolemur garnettii
TTGAGCCCAGGAGTTGGAGGTTGCTGTGAGCTGTGATGCCACAACACTCTACCCAGGGGGACAGCTTGAGGCTCTGTCTCTCAAAAAAAAAAAAAAAATAAGTGAGACTCTGTCTCAAAAAAAGAAAGAAAGAAAGGAAGGAAGGAGGGAGGGAGGAAGAAGGAGAGAGAGAAAGAAGAAAGAAAAGGAAGGAAGGAAGGAAGGAAGGAAGGAAGGGAGGGAGGGAGGGAGAGAAGGAAGGAAGGAAGGAAGGAAGGAAAGAGAGAGAGAGAGAAAGAAAGAAAGAAAGAAAGGAAGGAAGGAAGGAAGGAAGGAAGGAAGGAAGGAAGGAAGGAAGGAAGGGAGTCTCCAGTTAAGCAGTTTACCAAAAGACACACAGCTGCGGGGGGGGGCGGGGGGAGGTCGGAATTTGAACTCCAGCCTGCTTACTCTAAGCTCTGGTGTATCCTGTGTGTTTCTTGTCCCAGCCTCTTCCCAAGACCTGTGATGACCTTTATTGTTCTGGATGAGGATTTGTTTTCTTTTTTTTTGAGACAGAGCCTCAAGCTGTTGCCCTGGGTAGAGTGCCATGCTGTCACAGCTCACAGCAACCTCCAACTCCTGGGCTTAAGCGATTCTCTTGCCTCAACCTCCCAAGTACCTGGGACTATAGGCACCTGCCACAATGCCCGGCTATTTTTCAGTTGTAGTTGTCATTGTAGTTTGGCAGGCCCAGGCTGGATTCAAAACCACCAGCTAAGGTGTATGTGACTGGCGTCCCAGCTGCTTGAGCCACAGGCGCTGAACGGATTTGTTTTCTCTTTATGTCATCATCTGAAACCTTTGCCTTAAAAAGGTTTCAGGTCCTATTTCTCCTTCTTTTGTCGAAATTATTCATGCATTTATCTGAAGCCTTATTTCTATTACTCTAGAGGATGACATAGTGAAACTCAAAAAAAAACATCTCTTGCTGCAGTGTGGAGGCGAGTTTGGAGCAAGGTGAGTCTGGAGGGAAAACCTGTTTGAATAAGCTGTGGCAATATCCTGAAGAGAAACAATAAAAGAAGTAAGGCTGGGCGTGGTGGCTCATGTCTAAAATCCCAGTACTTTTGGTGATCATGGCTGGGGATCCCTTGAGGCCAGGAGTTTGAGAGCAGCCTGAGCAACATGGCAAGATCTTGTCTCTACAAAAAAATCTTTTAAAGATTAGACAAGCATGGGCTAGAGTGAGGCCCTGTCTCTCAAATAAATAAATACATACAAAAAGAAAAGACTTGAACTAATGCAGTATGGTAAAGTGCTGAGCAGGGATCCGGTGCCATGAGTCAGAAGGTAAATACGAGACCACATCACAACCTTTACCTTCTGCCTCCTCTCTACATCAAAGCTCCCCGAGGCCTTGGACTGACTCTATCCCTGTGGAGACCCAGCGCCGGGTCCTATTCTGTCCTTGATAGATGTTTGGTGAGTGAGTGGGTGAGGAGAAGAGTCAGACCCTCCTGTGGGCTACAGGGCTCTGTGACCTGGCTCTGTCTCTCTGTCCGACTTCGTCTCACTCCACTCTCCCCATTCTTCTGATCATACTGGGGTTTCTTTAAGCCTTTGAGAATGCCAAACTGTGATTTCTTGTTCTTTGTGGGCAAACTACTACCTTTGGGCCAAATCCTTCCTGCCAACTGTTTTTATGAATAAAACGTTATTGGAACACATTTTGGAGAAGGAAGGACGAAAGGAAGGCAGGGCCATTGAACAGAAAATAGCAAGTGTTGGCAAGAATGTGGAGAAATTGGAACATTTGTGCACTGTTCGTGGGTGTAAAATGGTGCAGCTGCTGTGTAGATCAATATGAAGCTTATTGTCCAATTCTGGGCCATAGAAGGTCTTTAAAAAATTAAGTATAGAATTACCATATGACTCAGCAATTCCACTTGTGGGTATATACCCAAAGGAATTGGAAGGAGGGACTTGGCAGGGACTCAAACAGATGTTTGTAGGCCCATGTTTATAGCAGCACTATTCACAGTAGCCACAAGATGGAATCAATCTAATTCTCCATCAACAGATGAAAGGATAAGCAAAATGCAGTATGTACATAGCGTAGAATATTAGTCAGCTTTACAAAGGAAGGAAATTCCAACACAAGGATAGCAAGGATGAACCTTGATGACATTACACTAAGGAAAATAAGCCAGGCAGAAAAAAGACAAAGGCTGTATGATTCTACTTATGCTAGGTACCAAGCACAGTCAAATTCACAGAGCTAGAACGTAGGGTGGCTGCCATCAGGGGGAAGGTGGAGTGAAGAATTATTGTTTAATGGGTACAGAGTTTCAGTTTGCAAGAAGAAAGAAGTTCTGGAGGGGGACGGCGGTGATGGCTGCACAATGATGTAAATGTACTTAATGCCATAACACAGTCCACCTAAAAATGAATAGAATGGTACATTGCATAGTATGAATATTTTACTGCAGAAGAAGAATATTCAACAATTCTATCCTCAGGTATTTGCAAGGCTGGCTCCTTACTTATTCTTCAGGGTTTTTTTTTTTTTTTTCTTATTAAATAGTATCTCCTCAAGGAAGCACTCTCATTGTTCTATGTAACCTCCCTGTAGGACACATCATTGTCCAAAACCATCTTATTTGTACATTTATATACATACTCATTATCTGTCTTCTTCCCTAGAACATGAGATTTCAGGGGTGCATATTCAGGGCAGCTTGAATCTGTGTCTCTGAGTTGCAGTCCTCAGATTTGGCTCAAATAAATTCTCTATTAAAAAAAAAAAAGAAAGGGGCGGCACCTGTGGCTCAAAGGAGTAGGGCATATAATATATACCGGTATATATACCTATATATATAGGCCTCCATATACCGGAGGTGGCGGGTTCAAACCCAGCCCCGGCCAAAAAAAACAAAAGAAAGAAAAGAAAAGAAAAGAAAAAAAGAGAGAGAGCAAGAGGAAGGAAGGAAAGGAAAGGAAGGGAAATAAAGAAAATAAAGAAAAGAATCTTTTCAAGAATGAGATCTTTGCCTAATTCAAAGCTGTATATCCTGACACTGAGTTCTTGGCACACAGACTCTCAGTGGGATAAATTAATAAAAACAAGTTTACTGAGGAAAACGAACGTGCTCCACCTGGTGGCTGTGTTAGTCAGCGTACTCGGTGGGAGTTTTAAAGGTACCATTTTCAAAAGTGAAAGTCAAACTGGAAATTTAATAATAGTATTAGTGTGATAGCGAAGTGAGAGGGCAGGAAGAAAAATGGATCAAGCCTATTTGTGGAGAATAGTTCCCTTCACCAATGTCCACGTCAGCATCCTTCTCAGGCTCCCAGGGCCCAGGACTTCAATTCCTTTCTTTTGCTTGTCACCTGTTGATTCACCTGCTGTCTAGGGCTAAGGAAGGTGCGAGGAGCAGAGACTGCACGCCCCACAAGCCTAAAATATTTATTATCTGGTCTTTGCCAACCACCCCATGACGTAGGTGAAGATAATGGAGAAGAGATAGTTGTTCACTCTTCTCTGAAAACTGTCCTGGTATTCACCCACCTCAGTCAGCAACAATTGATGGAGGCCTCGCTGTGTTCTAGACACTGACTTGGGCAGAGAGAAAGCCCTGCTCATATGAAGCTCACCTTCTAGGCGGGATAAGACAAATAATAAACTATAAACAAATAAATAATATAGTATGTTCGAGGCTTGGAAGAGCTTCAGAGAGAAGCATAGAAAGATAAGGGGAAATCAGGTAGGCATAAAAAGGTTTTCAATAGAGTGGTCGAGGTAGACTTGGGGAAGAAGTTGACATTTTAAGAATACTCAAGACGGAGCTAAGAGAAGATCTGGGCGGAAAGTACAGGGTGTCCCCAAAGTCACCATACATAGGGGGAAATGGGGAAACTCTAACATTAAATTAATCAATCAATTAATTTTATAAGGTTTAACTTTCACCTTTTGGCAATCCTATGCATAAGGTATTTTTGATGCTAGTTTCTTCCTGATTATCAGATCCAACTGGCATAATGACATTAACATACAGGGTTAACATGATCCCCCCAGACTATATCATTAACATGATGGCAGGAGAAGGGACGTAGTCCTGGGACCTGAACATGAACCTATGTTGCTGTTCCCCCTGTGTAAATGCAGATGGCTTTTGATTTTTGAAAGGAAAGGAAGGCAGTTGATAGATCAATAGCGGCACACCACGTACTAGGTGCCGTGCTGAACTTGCCTTGCACTGCGTCTGTAATTGCTGTCACCACCTGATGAAGATTGCAGTAATTTCATGCCATTCTTTATGACCCATCTGACTTTTGTACCAACTACACAGGTTAGTTACAAGGGAATGTTGGTGGAGTCACCGCCCTGTGTCTCATAGATCTCTCTTGCTGGCACTAATACCTGCAATTCTCCCAGGGATGTGGTAGTCCTCTGGGGTGCTTATCTTGGTAGAGATGAGGCGGGACTGAGAGGGCAGGTCAGGGTTCGCATTTCCCACAGTAATAGCTGTCATTGCACATGGGGATTCCTTGCTAGACTTAGGCCAAGACTCTACCTGCTCATCTTCTTAAGTTGCTACTCTGAAGTTTTGAGTATTTTGTTTCCCTGGGTTGGTGATGGTGATAGGAGATGGGGGTAACTTCAGATCTACTTGTAATCACCCTTAGAATCATGATTTATTTCCTTTCCCTGTATGTATTCCTCCAGCAGATCTCCTTGGGCCCATGCTGTTCAAATGTGTCCCGGAACCGGAACGCTCAGCCTTCCCTGGGGACTCATTAGCCTCAGCACCGTCCTACTAATTCAGAATCTCTGGGGTGGGGGTGGGGGTGGGGCTGCCCAAGAATCAGTGTTTTAATGAGATTTCCAGCACATCAAAAGATGGAGAAGTACTGGCTTGGATCCATGAATCTCAACCAATAAACAAAAAATTTTTTTAGCATAAGTGTGTCCTGTGTAATAATTTGAATCTAAAATTCAAATTTATATCCATTAATTTGGGGAAGAAAATATTGAAAAACAAAAAACAGTCCGGCCCTCCAATAGTCTGAGGGACAGTGAACTGGCCCCTGTTTAAAAAGTTTGAGGATCCCTGGCCTAGCAGATCTAGATTTTTTTCTACCTACAAATGTCAAGCAGTATCTTAATAAGCAGTCAATTTGAGCTTTCTTGAGACTCCAATAATTAATTCTCTCTGGTCACAGAGCATAGCAGGTCCCAGCAGTGTGATCCCTACTGCACCTCTGGGGCTCGCTGTAGTGGCTGCATCACATCCTGTCTACCAGTGAGACACCAACCCCGGCCTTAGACACTCTGGAACCCCATTATTCCTAAGGTAACCCGTTTTCATTGCAGCCTAAAAGGTAACCCGTTCTCATTGCAGCCTAAACCACCTTTATCTTTGGCCTACAGAGCTCTTCGAGGGTGCTGATTCCCGCCTCACCAAGGCATCTCCTAGTGTCTCAGTGATAGGAGTGTCTTCCGGACCTTCCCAGAAGAGTCAAGGTAGCAGACAGCTGAAGAGGTTGAACATGATGGACCCAGTCCCATGTCATTGATTTCTGTAATCCCATTTCTATAGTATGGTAGGGAATTTCTGGTATTTCAACCTCTTTAATTCTAGGCTATCGCTGGGTCATGATTTTGATTAGCTAATCTTTTCCAACTGTTAACATCATCCCCACTACCCCAACCAACATGTTATCTTCCAAATCCTGGGGATGCACCCTGCCCCACAAATATGGTGTGATTATTACATTATATCCCCCTTTGTCTAACACCCTTAGAATCTACACCCTCAGATCCTCCCCAGACCTCTGCTGATCCAGGCAGGCAAAGTCACACAACTCTCTTAGTAGCCAGGCTCACTCTCCTCCTGGAGAAGACCTGCACTGCTCTCCCTGCAGCCTAACCAGCCATCCTGAAACCCAGAGGCTTAGGACAACAGTGTGTCTTTGTGCCTCATCATTCTGATCGGAGTGGACTGAGAGAGATGAGGGAGGGACCGGAGACGGGAACCTAGAGAGTTCTTTTGAAGACTTGGTTGTAAAAGACAGCAAATCAATATATGCACTCACACAGGTGGTCTCTGGATTATGGAAGAGAGTTGTTCCTAAGCACTGTAGGCAAGATTTGTATGAAACTCGGATCCCTGATGAACAATGTAATATGGTAATTTTATAATAATAACAGTTATGGTGGCTCATGCCTGTATTCGTAGCATTCTGGAAGGCCAAGTTGGGAGGACCCCTTGAGCTCAGGAGTTCAAGACCGGCCTAAGAAAAGTGAGGCCCTGTCTCTACTAAAAATAGGAAAAAAATTAGCTGGGCATGATTGAGGGCACCTGTAGTCCCACCTACTTGGAAGGCTGAGGTAGGAGAATCACTTAAACCCAGGAGTTTGAGGTTGCTATGGGTGAGGTTGATGCCACAGCACTCTAACCTGGGCAATAGGGTCTCAAAATAATAATAATAACAACAAGGGCCGGGTTCCATGGCTCATGCCTGTAATACCAACACTTGGGACTCCAAGGCAGGTGGATTGCCTAGGTTCACAGGTTCAAGACCAGCCTGAGCCAGAGCAAGATTCCATCTGCAAAATATAGCCAGGTGTTGTGGCAGTGCCTATAGTCCCAGCTACTCAGGAGGCTGAGGCAAGAGAATCCCTTAAGCCCAAGAGTTTGTGGTTGCTGTAAGCTGTGACGCCATAGCACCCTACCGAGGGAGACAAAGTGAAACTTGGTTTCAAAAAGAAAATAATAATAATAACAACAGCAACACCTTAATGGCTTATATGTGATAAAAATAATACAGTGTAATATTGTAATAATACCCTTGTGCTGTAACAATAAGTTAATAGAAACTATTGAGGTCTTTTATTTGAACAAACAAAACATGAAAACAGGGTGGCACCTGTGGCTCAAAGAAGTAGGGCACCGGCCCCATATACCGGAGGTAGTGGGTTCAAATCCAACCCCGGCCAAAAACTGCAAAATACAAACAAAAAAAACCCATGAAAACAAACTCATACAAACGTTCTAGATAGGAGATAGGAGAAATTTCAGAGCAGAGTATTAAAGGTTAACACTCACCCAATGTTGCATCAATGCTAGGCTCAAGGGGATGTTATGCTTATTTTGATCTTCTAACCAAATCAGTAATAACTTCTCCATTTCAATAACTAATCTGCTACGCTGCTTAGGACTACCTGAGGCTTTCTTGGAGCACTACCTTTCACATGTTCCACTGCGCTCGCTCTATTCTTTATAATTGTTCCAACAGCCAGGCAGCTGAACTCTGAGGCTTCCCCTGTGAGTGATGGAGGCTGGCCTTTCTCTGGCTGCTTCATCATTTCTGTTTCCACCTCCATGGTAATCCCCTTTCCCTTAGCTGCAGCCTCACTCCCTCGCTTGCAGTGGATTTTCACGTTGGAGGCATTGTCGTAAGGGTAAACAGACTCAGAAAATCGAATACAAAAGTTGAGACCAAAGCAAGGCTGTGTATAAATGGCCACATAAACACTGACACCCACATAAAGACGCTGCGCCAATGAGCCTCTTACGCCCTGCAGGTTTAGTCACACATGTGGAAGAGACTAGTTCCTGAATTATTAATTTATTTAATTATAAATTATCCTTACAGGGCGCCTCGGGAGCCCGTTTGTAAGTAGGGAATGGAAATTGGGTCTGTGACCTGGGACTGCTGGTGTAGGAGGTGATGGAGAAGAGAAAGGGCGATGCTATTATTGAATTAGGAGAGGGGGTGGGGCTGGAGGCAAACTGAGAAAGCGCCTTAGGCCTTGCACGGGATGCAGACTGTTCCTCTGGCCTAGAGCAACAGGGTGATGGGCTTCAGGTTTCTCAATAAAGTAGAATCAGGTTATCAGCTGAGAATGATGATGGAAAGAGAAAGAAGAAATAGGATAATACTGAAATACAGGAGAACAGGAGAGTGAATGAGCTACGGAGATACAGGATGAGTTGCCAGGCATTCTTGAGGGCCCCAGCACTGACATTCTTGAACATTTTAAAATCAGATGATTCATTATTCTTTTTTTTTTTTTTTTGAGACAGCCTCAAGCTGTCCCCCTGGGTAGAGTGCCATGGCAACACAGCTCACAGCAACCTCCAACTCCTGGGCTCAAGCAATTCTCCTGCCTCCGCCTCCCAAGTAGCTGGGATTACAGGTGTCTGCCACAACGCCTGGCTGTTTGGGGGTTGCAGCCGTCATTGTTGTCAGAGGGCCCAGGTTGGATTTGAACCCGCCACCTCAGGTGAGCCACAGGCACTGAGCCAGATTCATTATTCTTATGCGTTTTTCTCCACTCACATTCAACTGCAGGGGTATAGGCACAGAGTAGGGGTGTTGCCACCCATTCGGGGTCATCTTCCCACTGCCTAAGAGGAAGCCAGTGTCCAGAGACCAGAGACGGCAAGGTACCCAGCAGAGAAAAGTGTGTTCCACACAGCACCGAGTGGGAAGCTGGGAGAATTCTCTTTAATCCACTTCACCGACAATTGGGAGGATGGGGTTTTACAGACAGTTTGGTGGGCACAGGGGTAGGCAATCAGGGCCTGCTAACTGGCTGGTTTCAGAGTGGAACCATCAGTCTTTTGGTGCGGGTCACTGTCTGGGTGGGTCAGTAACTGGAATGCAGTTCCTTGGGTGGGGGTCCAAGACCAACTGACAGTTCCTTGACATGGGTGGGTCAGTCAATCCCCTGGAATTCAGGGCCTGGGAGCTCAAAAACTATGCCTGGATTCTGAACAGGTGATGTTTTTTATGGAGGAAAGTTAAAAATCTTTTTTGTTGTTGTTGCAGTTTTGCTGGGGCTGGGCCTGAACCCACCACCCTCGGTATATGGGGCCGGCACCCCACCCACTGAGTCACAGGCACCATCCAAAAGTTAAAAATCTTTATAACTACCAGCTGTGCCCCCTGGAGTAGCAATTATAGAGAAGCAGGTGAGAGGACTGTAACTATCATGAAGCAGACCAGGGGACAGGGCTGATTATTACATCATTTCAGCCAGGCCTGTTCCTTCACAGAGTTTTGGGGCCCTTACTCTAGCTCTTAACTTGTGCACCTTCATCAATTTTTAAGGGTAGTTTCAGGGAGATGTGAATTTACACTGTGGTCTATGACTTTTTATGTTTGTTTATTTTGGGACAGTCTCCCTCTGTTGCCCAGGCTAGAGTGCTGTGGCATCAGCTTAGTTCACAGCAACCTCCAACTTGGGGGCTTAAGTGATCCTCCTGCCTCAGCCTCCCAAGTAGCATGCCACAACACCTGACTAATTCTTTTTCTATTTTTAGTAGAGATGGGGTCTCACTCTTGCTTGGGCTGTTCTCAAACTCCTGAGGTCAAGGGATCTTCCCACCTAGCCAGAGGGCTAGAATTATAGGCATGAGCCACCCTGCGAGGCCATTGGGGTCTGTGATTTTGCCACAGAGGAGCAAAGTAGCTGAAAGCAGCCAAATGCAGTGGCTTACTCCTGTAATCCCAGCACTCTGGGAGGCCAAGATGTGTGGATTGCTGGAGGTCAAGAGTTCAAGACCAGCCTGAGCAAGAGTTAGACCCCATCTCTAAAAACTAGCTGGGCATTGTGGCAGATGTCTATACACAAAAGGATCACTTGAGCCTATTTGTTGGGGGTTGCTGTGAGCTGTGATGCCATAGCCCTCTAGTGAGGGAAACATAGTGAGACTGTCTCACAAAACAACAACAACAAAAACTAAAAAAACAAAGTGGCTAAGGGTGTTTACAAAGGTGTTGGTATGGCTCAGCGCCTGTGGCTCAAGCGGCTAAGGTGCCAGCACCTAAGGTGGCAAGTTCGAATCCAGCCCAGGCCCACCAAACAATAATGATGGCTACAACCAAAAATAAAAATAGCCGGGCATTGTGGTGGGTGCCTGTGGTCCCAGCTACTTGGGAGGCTGAGGCAGTAGACTCGCTTGAGCCCAGGAGTTGGAGGTTGCTGTGAGCTGTGATGCCACGGCACTCCACCCAGGGGGAAAGCTTGAGGCTCTGTCTCAGAAAAAAAAAAAAGGTGTTGGTATAATGAATGGTTGTGGAACTTAAGAAAGTATGGTGACCAAAGAAAGCAGGGAGAGGTGAGACACACTTAAATATTGACGTTGCTGTGCACTGTGGGACCTAGTAGGGATCAGAAGTTTGGGGAGTTAGTTACTAGAGGGAGTTAGGTGGAAAGAAGGAATACGGAGAGAGAGATGTATAAAATGACAATGGCATGACCTGGGTGTGCACAGCTGAGGCAGGTGGAGGAAAGATCACTGGAGGAGAAAGTTCAAGGTAGTCAGAGGCTGGAATGCTGGGAAATCATTTTCCTACATGCTGAAATCACCAAGGATTAAGACTAGGGTGACCAGTGCTTTTGAACAATTTGTCCCATGTCCCGGGGTGTTTTTAAAAAGTCCTGATTTTTAGAAAGAATGCACGAAAGGGCAGGAGAACAGGAAGGGAATATACAGTTTTTGGCTGCCATGTGGCTATTTTGCCAGGATATGAGTTTTATATTATTTTTGTTAATTTTATAATGTTAAGCTGTAATAATAACAAATAATTGTTGAGAAGTGATTATCAAGAACTGCTTATCAAAGTTTGCATTGCTGTCAGGCCCTGCCCTGCCCCGCCCCCCCCCAATGTTGTCCCGCTTTACCATTGTTAAAATCTGATCACCCTAATTAAGACAGAAGTCATGTTAGAGGGAGTGAGCATACCAGGAGCTACCATTACTGACAAATGAGGAAGAGGGGTCTAGAGTCCAGAGGGTGGTCAGTGATAAAATCTAATGGCATGAAATTCAAAGCTGAGATCCTTGGGGAGAAGCATCATCAGAACATGAAATCCCCTAATGTAAACCTAAAAAAAGAAGAAAAGGCCCCTGGTTTCCCTAAAATCTTTTCATATGTTCATCGAGAGAGGGCGCCAGAGTCCAGACAATGATTACTTTGGCGTCTCATCCAAGGTTCTGGCAACCATACCCTTCAGTGCGAAAGACACCACTAACAATAACTATTTTGGAGTAATATGTGAAAACTGGGACTCTTCCACGCTAACTAAGGAGTATGCTCACGCCCTGCCCTACCTGATAGGAGAAGGAGCTAGCTCTGCGGGAAACTCTAATTCATGTAAATCCCTAGAAATGTATTTGACATGCAAATAGGGAAGAAAGAGAAAAAAAAAATGACCCTTGAAGAGAGGGCCAAAAGAGACTCCCTCTCAGCCCTCATTGATAATTGTATATTTATTGTCTATCCCATTTGTCCCTTCAGTGCAATTCTGGTTTGACCACATCTTTAAGTAGGAAAATTGCTCTACTGTCCACAATATCTTGGTCATTTGAAAGCAGTCAAGCATTATCTAAAGTTTCAAAATTCTTTGTATGTCCATCTTTTATCTTTTATATTATATGTTGACTGTTTAATATTTGTTTATTTCTTCTTTTAGACATAGCTTACATGTTGAGGACATTTAAAAGTATACATTGAGGGCCGGATGCGATGGCTCACACCTGTAATCCTAGCATACTGGGAGGCTAAGGCCAGTGTGAAACCAGTCAGAGCAAGAGCAAGGCACTTGTCTCTACAAAAATAGAAACATTAGCCAGGAGTGGTGATGGGTGCCTATAGTTCTAGCTACTTGGGGGGCTTAGACAAGAGCATCACTTGAGCTCAAGAGTTTGAGGTTGTTGTGAGCTATGATGTCACAGCACTCTACCCAGGGTGATGGAGTGAGACTCTGTTTCCAAAAAAAAAAAAAAAAAAAAAAAGGATTAAAATTTAGACCAAAATTAAAGTTATATAAAGATCCCCTTTCTCCAATTTAGATTAAAAAGTAACATTCAGTCAATGCTTAACAGAGAATCAAATTGTAGACTTTGGTCAACAAACAGAAGAATTAGGCAATCTCATGAATCTCCACTTTCAAGGGTTATATCACCTCACCCAGCTTCTTCTCAACCTGCCCCCCCATACACATGGGGCTATTTGGAAAGAAATCAACCAGCTTCTAAGATATCTGCCAAAAGTTCTAGGGGTGACATATAGTTTCCTTAGTGGGGAAAACATTTTTCATTCTAGGAAGATTTGGAATTAACTAAATACAATACTTATTATTTCTGTATTTATGTTATTTAATAGAATTTGGCCTATTAGAATGTGACACCAATTTGCCAGTCCAATTTCAAATGTATAATTAAATAAGTAATTTAGCCTTTTGATTTAAAGTTGAAATCTTAGAAGTTTGGAGCAAGTAATGGGACATTTAGAAGAACTAAGGTTAGCCATATTTATAATTTCAATTTATTTATTTGCTTCACATGGGTTATTTGAGCACTTGGGAAGGTTTAATGGGTTTTTTTTGTTGTTGTTTTGGTTTGGTTTTGTCTTGTTTGAGACAGGGTCTCACTCACCCAGGATGAAGTACAGTGGTGGGATCATTACTGAAGCGATTTTCTTGCTTCAGACTCCCAAATAGCTCGGACAATTTGCACACACCACCACACCTAGCTAATTTCTTTCTTTCTTTCTTTCTTTTTTTTTTTTTTTTTGGGTCTTGAACTTCTGGCCTTGAGTGATCCTTCTGCCTTGGCTTCCCGAAGTACTGGGATTACAAGTGTGAACCACCACACCCAACTGAGGTTTAGTTTTTTAATTAGAAAATGGAAGTACCTTGGTGTACAGAGTAGGTCTGACTGAGGCTATCCTTAGAAGGCCTGTTTTAAGTTGATTCTCAGTGTGCTGCTATGAACTGTTCCCAATTAACTGGGCTTGGACTGTTTGGCAAATAATGTAGGTTTTGTTTTTGTTTTTTTGTTTTTTTTTTGTAGAGACAGGGTCTCGCTTTATGGCCCTCCATAGAGTGCTGTGGCATCACAGCTCACAGCAACCCCCAGCTCCTGGGCTTAGACCATTCTCTTGCCTCAGCCTCCCCAGTAGCTGGTACTACAGGCACCTACCATAACTCCTAGCTATTGTTTTGTTGCAGTTCTGCCAGGGCTGGGTTTGAACCTGCCACTCTTGGTATATGGGGCCAGCGCCCTACCCACTGAGCCACAGGCACTGCCCCAAGTAATGTAGTTTATGCTGAACATAAACTTTCTTTTCCTCCTAGGATTCTGGAATTTTGGTAGCAGATGGTGCCTATATGACCAGCCCCCCAATAAAAACCTTGGGCCCTGGGCAGTGCCTGTGGCTCAGTGAGTAGGGCGCTGGCCCCATATACCAAGGGTGGTGAGTTCAAACCTGGCCTCTGCCAAACTACAATGAAAAAATAGCTGGGTGTTGTGTAGTCCCAGCTACTCAGGAGGCTGAGGCAAGAGAATCACCTAAGCCCAAGAATTGGAGGTCGCTGTGAGCTCTGATGCTACAGCACTCTACCAAGGGCGACAAAGTGAGACTCTGTCTCAAAAAAAAAAAAAAAGAAAAAAAACACAAAAATACCTTGGGCCCAAAGTCTCTACTGTGTTTGCCAGGTCTGAGAATTGCATACGTGTTATATTCTCCTTGCCAGGGGAGGAGTGTGCCCCGTGTCACCCCTCAGGGGAGGAAAGAGCACGAGGAAGTTGCTGACGCCCGTCTCCAGACTTCCCTGTGACCTTCCCGCATCATCCAGCTACCTAATGAATCTTAGCTGGGAGCAGAACTGTGTGCTGAGTTCTGTCCCCCATTTGGGAATCTCTGAATGTGGAGGAGGTCTAGGACCCCCCCAACACTCAAAGGAACTGGATATTTTAAACTTGCACGTGCAGTTCAATAAAGTGTTCAGAAATGTTTAATGAATGGAGATCACAGATTAAACCAAACATTAATAAGTGATCCCTTAGAAGTGAACACTAAAATTTGCTAGAATTATTAACAGAGCAATAACATTTATAAACTGAATTACAGGCTTAAAAAAAAAGTGGACTCTTGAATTTGTAACTATAGTCATAAAATATTATTATTTTTATTTTATTTTATTTTTTTAGAGACAGAGTCTTACTTTATCGCCCTTGGTAGAGTGCTGTAGCATCACAGCTCACAGCAACTTCCAACTCCTAGGCTTAGGCGATTCTCTTGCCTCAGCCTCCCAAGTAGCTGGGACTACAGGTGCCTCCCACAACGCCCTGCTATTTTTTGTTGCAGTTTGGCAGGGGCCAGGTTTGAACCCGCCACTCTCAGTATGTGGGGCTGGTGCCCCACCCACTGAGCCACAACCTGCATATTTCCTTAGCAGATTCTGAAAACAAACTAACAAAGTGCATAACCTTTTGAAAGCCTTTTCAGCACATTCTATTGCTTGAGGGGAACAACAAAGCTAAATTTAACATACCTCATCATCCCCATAGCAAGTTTCTTATCCTCCTAGTCCCAGGCAGAAAGGCCCTTGGGACCAGGGCCTTCAAATCCACCACAGTTTCATCTGAGATTTCAGTTAAAAGGGAGACAAGGTTCCACCTGTTTACACTTCGGGTAATAGTAATTTAATAGTCAATTCTCCAGAGTCTGTCTTTAATGACAATGCTCCAATGTGATTGTTATAAAGGTATTAGTAGATAGGGAGTCCAACTGGACTAATGTAATAGCTAATAAGTTTACAATGTTAAAAGCTGAGAAAGGGCTGGGCATGGTGGCTCGTGCCTGTACTCCTAGCACTCTGGGAGGCTGCAGAGGGTGGATTGCTCGAGCTCAGGAGTTCAAGACCAGCCTGATGAGAGGGAGGCCCCATCTCTGCTACAAATAGAAAAGCTTGCCCGGCATGGTCATGCCCACCTCTAGTCCTAGCTATTGGGAGGCTAAGGCAAGAAGATCGCTCAAGCCCAAGAGTTTGAGGTTGCTGTGAGCTATGATGCCATTGCACTCTACTCAGGGTGACAGAATTAGACTGTCTCAAAAAAAAAAAAAATATATACAGAAAAAGTAATGAAAGCTAGCCTTTTATTTATTTATTTTTTGTTGCAGTTTTTGGCTGGGGCCAGGTTTGAACCCACCGCATCTATATGGGGTTGGCGCCCTACCTACTGAGCTCCAGGCGCTACCCCAAACTGGTCTTTTAATATTCTTTAATATCCTTGAAAGATTTCTCCTTTGGGTGATGAAGAGCGTGGCAAGGTTCTCAAGTAAAGCAAGCATGTCTGAAACCTACTGTTATGCCCAAGGAGGGGAGAAATCACATTGCCAACTATAGTTTAATGAGAAAACAGAGACTTTTCCTTCATACCTAGCGTTGGACTCGGTACTTAGTAAGCCCGGTATTTATTTGTTGAATAACAGAGGAAATCATGATCTAGTTGAGGGGCTAAGCTGTAAACATCTCTAAAGTTAAATAATGATAAGAGACAGCGGCTTTAGAGACATGTGAGGAGAAGTAACTGGTAAGCTGCCCCGATGAGGGGAAGTGAGAACGCACACTGTCAGCTCAAAGTGGAGAGGGCTGGAGCGGTCAGGAGAGGGCTGGAGCGGTCAGGAGAAGGCTGGCCTGGACCTTGGTATTACAAATACAGTAGACCCTCCACTGACCATCTCCTGAAACTGACCCCCTCCTTAAGTTGACCTAGTTTTCATAGACCAGACAGGCACCACATACACAGCATGCCTAGTTCCTTGTGTCGCCCACCTCTGTATGTTGACCAGTTTGTTACAGTCCCTTGGGTGGTCAACTTACAGAGGCTCCTTGTAATACATTGGATTTTAAGATGTGAGAGTGGGGAGCGTGTGGGTATCGAGAATGTGAACAAAGGGACAGACATGAAGAAATTAAGAAGCATGGGAAGTCTCTCTGAAGCTGTTCTGGTTTGGGATGGAGCAGCAGGAGGTGCTGCTGAACGAAAAGAGAGAGAGAGGGAGAGAGGGAGAGAGAGAGAGAGAGCAGGAAGCGTGATCCCCTGACGTGTGCTGACCTCTGTCGCCACAGCTCCACATTAGGACGTGGTCCCTGTGTTTCTCAGGAGTTTGGACTTAATTCTTTTAGTACTGAAAAGAATTAACGGTTTTTCAACAGGCAATAATACAGAGTTTGGTACCAGTAAAGATCACATGGGGACAAGGGGTAGGGTGGCTTCAGTTGGATTAGAGAATGGAGTGCGGATGGCAGAGACGGGGTTAGAAGACAATGTGGATATAAAATGAGAAAGGGCTAAGATAAAGAAAGGTCAGAGGTTAGGGAAAGAGACAGATTCTCCAAAACACCGAGGGCCCTGATGACCCCGTACAAAGGCTAAGAGGGAGCTTATGCAAGTGGAAGTGGGGGGACATTTCCAGACTGAAGTGAGCATCTATGGGCCCTTTGCATTGTTAGCTTTTCTTGTTAACATCAAGTGAGTTGGAATAGGTGTGTCTATAGGTGGTGGGAAAAGAAAGGTTTAGATCCCCACTTTTTCAAAAAAGAAAAGAACTTTTTCAACTCAAAACATGGTGGGGATCCCTCCGACATATACACTAGGAGTTTAATGCTTATGCATTTTTTTAGAATCTTGGCTTTACCAATGACTCTTTTGGAGAGTCAATCACCCACAGTGAGAGGAATAATGTACATAGTGATGAATCATTTATGTTGCAATCTGCTGGAATCTTCAAAAGACTTCAATGATTTTGCAAAGGAGAGGCTAAGTGATAGGTGATTATACTTCAGTCACTGGGCTGCCAACTTCTCTGCCAGGGGGATTGAAAGGAAACAGAACTACAGGAATTCTTTAGACATTTCCTAACGTGCCCCTAGGCGAACAGCTCCTGGCCAGAGAGGAACAGCTTAAAGAAAGCAAAGCCAAGCCTGAGAATTGGCAGTTCTTTTAAGAAACTGAGCCACATTGTTTAAGAGAGCCTGGTCTTCCTGTTTTGTGATATTAGCAAACACATTATGTACTTAACTGGCAAATATTTTTTGGCAGTTTAGGACCTTGGTTTCAAGTCTATTTCCATACAGAACCCACCTACTCTAATTATGAAATTCAAATACTGCTATTCCTATCCTAATCCCCACAGCCAGTGTCTCCAAGACAATACAGTTAATCCTTCTCCACTGGAGAGAATAACAAGTCCCCTTCTGCTGAAAGCAACCAAAGCTTATTCCTTTAAAATAGTGTCTGTTAACTAGATTCCTTCATTTATAGCCAACAGAACAAATTAAGTATAGATATATGAAAAAATGCTCACCATCCTTAATCATTAGAGAAATGCAAATCA
>NW_003852434.1:2390631-2395998 GCF_000181295.1 Otolemur garnettii
GGAAAGATCACCTATATATCTGTCTAACAAGGGTACAAATGAACTTTTCTAGAACTAGAATATAAATGTTTTGACACAATGACTAAGCAAATGACATGAAATCTATGTGAACCAGCTTGATGAAAGTATTTCAAATTGTATATGAAAACACTACACTGCGCCCCATGTTTGCATTAATGTATACAGCTATCATTTAATAAAAAAAATTAAATACAATGGAGCTTTCTGGTTTTGTCAAGTCAGACCAATTAATCCAGTATCTAAAATATATTGGAACTGGGGGCAGTAGTTCATGCCTATAAATCTTAGCACTCTGGGAGGCCAAGATGGGTGGATCACCGAAGGATTTCAAGACCAGCCTGAGCAAGAGCAAGACCCTGTCTCTACTTAAAAAAAAAAAAAAGAAAAGAAAAAAAAAACCACTGGGGCTTTGTGGTAGGCACCTATAGTCCCAGCTACTCTGGAGGCTGAGTCAAGAGGGTCACTCAAGCCCAAGAGTTTGAGGTTGCTGTGAGATATGGTGCTATGGCACTCTACCCAGGGTGACAATGAGACTCTGTCTCAAAAAAAAAAAAAATACTGAAGATGTGCAAACCCTTTGCATATCTGAAACCTATGTGGCAATTGTGTGTGAGCAACGTTATGCCCATACCGTTAGATTATTGAATATCTACAGCGAAGTCACTATCTATATCCACACGGTACACAGAACAGATACAGTCAATATTTCAGACCTGTTATTTTTGCACTAGGGGGTTGCCTGGTTGGAATTCTTTATAGCTGGGGTATGTCTGCTCTTCCAGAAGCAACAAAACCATTTCCTACTTGAAGAGAAACAAGGAAAAGGAAAGAGATTTGCAAAGTGATTAAAAGGGAATAATTATACTTAAGTTACCTTTGTTCTTCAAGTTTGGAACTGAAACAACTTTGGTCCAGCTGCTGCTTTAAGACTTTCTGGTGCAAAAACAGAGAGTATCTCAGAGTGATCTTCAAAAGAAAAAAAAAAAAAACCTTGTACACCTGGGACGAAAATTTTGTTTTGGTAACATCAGAACATTTAATTGCCATTTTGCCTTCTCAAGTATAAAGAAAGCCTAGTTTCTTAGGTGTGACTCTTTAGTCATGTTGGAAATGCAATTCCTGGAAGACTCTAGACTGGGCCTGCTGCCTCACGCCTGTAATCCCAGCACTCCGGGAGGCCAAGGCAGCTGGATTGCTTGAGCTCAGGAGTTTGAGACCAGCCTGAGCAAGAGTGAGACCCCCCAAATTAGAAAAACTGGCTGGGCATTGTGGCAGGTGCCTGTAAATAGGTAGTCCCAGCTATTCAGAAGGCTGAGGCAAGAAGGATCACGTTAGTCCAGGAGTTTGAGGTTGCCATGAGCTACGACACCACAGCACTCTAGCCTGCGGCAACAGAATGCAACTGTGTCAGAAGGAAAGAGAAAGAGAGAGAGGAAGAATCTTACAGGAATTTTTTCTTTCTTTCTTTTTTTTTTAATTAAATCATCACTGTGTACAGTAATGCAGTCATGGGGTACAGTGTGCTGGTTTTATATACAATTTGAAATATTTTCACCAAACTGGTTAACATAGCCTTCATGGCATTTTCTTAGTTATTGTGTTAAGACATTTATATTCTACATTTAGTAAGTTTCACATGTACCTTCTACAGTTTATTAACTATAGAAACCAGCTATAACAGTCAGTTAGCTGCTGGCCTAACCCTTCAGCTGGATCATCAAATTGAATCACTAAAACCCAGTTACTATTAACAGTTTACCAGACCACAAAAAACAGATAAGTACTTCCTTTCTTTTTCCTTTCTTTTAGTTCTTTTATCTCTTTTCCTCCTCAATTTCATCTCTGTTTTGTTCTCATCACTCTAGTTCCTAAATAATCTGCAACACAATTTATTTTTTTCAGATAGAGTGATTGTCACCCTCAGTAGAGTGCTGCAGCATTATAGCTCACAGCAACCTCAAACTCTTGGGCTCCAGCGAGCCTCTTGCCTCAGCCTCCCGAGTAGCTGGGACTACAGGTGTGTGGTGCTTCACCTGGCTCATTTCTTTCTATTTTTAGTAGAGATGGGGATCTCCCTCTTGGTCAGGCAGGACTTGATTTTCTGAGCTCAAGCAATCCACCCACCATGGCCTCCCAGAGTGTTAGGATTGCAGGCGTGAGCCACCGCACCCTGTCTGCAGTACAATCTTTTGAATCACCTCAGTGTTTTGTTAACTACAAGTTGGAATCCCATTTTTTGGGGATTCAGCAAATCCCATTTGTTTTGCTGAACACCAAGCAGCTTCGTTAATTTAAAATATATTTAAATGAAAATCTACTAGCATAAGGAATTTGTGTGGGAGGGAAAAAGAAAAGGAACACTATAGAGAATTTTATCTACTCAACTATTGACAAAAATATCTCTATAAATATCATCTGGGTGCAGTGTTCTACACGTACAGTCCCAGCTACTAAGGAGGCTGAGCCAAGGAGTTGGAGGCCAGCCTAGGCAACATAGCAAGACCACAATCACTTAAAATAAACAAGTAAAGTCATGCAATTTTTTTGAACAGCTACATTAATGAGCATTTTTCGTTAGTAGCACGTTGGGGAGCCCACGGAGTACTGCAATTGATAACGCCCTTTGTGGTATATTGTACTTATTTACAGATTTACTCTGTGATCTTGGCTTCTAAGACCCTTCTTAACCTAGGGAGCTTTTTAAAATGCCCCAATCTGGGCTACACTCATGCCAATTAAGTCAGAATTTCTCCCAGGAGATTCTAGTGTGCAGATAGCTGGAGGACCAGGGCTTCTCAACACTTATTGTGGGCCAGGTGTGATGGCTTACACCTGGGCATCCCAGCACTTGGGAGGCTGAGGCAGAAGGATCTCTTGAGGCCAGAAATTGGAGGCTGTAGTGAGCTGTGATCACACCACTGCACTTCAGCCTGGGCAACAGAGACCCTGTCTCTGAAAAACCAAGAAAAAAACAAACAGACAAATAAGAAACACTTAATGAATATATCAATCCCTGTGGAACTTGATCAAATGCAGATTCCTGAGTGTAGTTCTAGGATGGGATGCAGGATTCTGCACTAATCAGGTCTCAGGAGAAGCCCGACATGTGCCTCCCTGGTCCTGGTGAGGCAAGGGAGAACCTGTGGCTTTAAGGCTACATGTACCTTCCAGGTCCTTAACTGAGACCTTTGAAACCAAATTTTATAGAACAAATCCTCTTATTGAAAGGGGTGCAGCAGAGAAAGAGGAAGCTAATCTTGCTTCCTTTGGTGCTTAAAAAGAATATACTTGATCTTAGCCAAAGGCTGAGAAGCAATAACTTGAATAATCTTGAAATCAGAAGGCCACAGTTTTCCCACCCAGACTGGTCCCTGTCACAAGCACCTGGGAAAGGCTATGCACAGTGGTTCACGCCTGTAATCCCAGGACTCTAAGAGGCCAGGGCAGATGCATCACTTGAGCTCAGGAGTTCGAGACAAGTCTGAGCAAGAGCGAGATGCCATCTACTAAAGATAGAAAAACTAGCCAGGCGTGGTGGCGGGCATCTGTAGTCCCGGCTATTCTGGAGCCTGAGGCAAGAGGATCGCTTGAGCCCAAGAGTTTGAGGTTGCTGTGAGCTGGGATGAGGCCACGGCACTCTACCCAGGGCAACAGAGTGAGACTCTGTCTCAAGAACAAGAACAATCACCTGGGGAATTTTGCAAAAATACAAAGGCCCAGACCCCCTCCTACTTCAAGGAACGCGGTCCTTGTGTTTCTCATTAGCTTCGGAGGTGATTCTGACATATAACAGAATCTAAGCACCACTGGCATAGAGACTCTCGGGCCTACAGCAGGCCCTGGGCCGGGATTGAACTCACCAGCCCTGGAGCATGTGGCCGGTGCCCTAACCACTGAGCCACAGGGGCCCTTTTCCTTAGCTTTTCTGTTTCTATTGACATATTCTCACCACTGGCATAGAGACTCTCGGCTCTGTCTGTACTCTGCCCGGCCTGTCCTTAGACTTTCCTGTTTCCTTTTCCGCCCCTCTCTGAAATCCCAGAGTACAAATGTCAGAAGAATATGGAGAAAGCCAGAACAATGAAGTCTTAATATAGTCTAACATGGGGTGTACAAAATGCATTACCCAATTGAAAAAATAACAAACAGTTCATATGGCAAATACATTCCACACAACAGCTCGGTCCAGCGCTCTCTGACTAGCATGAGGGCATTTGACATTTTATTCACAAAATTTCACTTCGATTCATGTAATGCATGAATCATGGTTATTTTTTCCTTCCACACTTTAAATGCACTGCATTTGCCTTCTCTCTTTGCTTGCAGGGTTTTGCGGAAGTTGTGTAATTCTTATCTTTGTTCTTCTATAAGAAAGGACTTTTCCCCACCCCCTGCCTCACTGAAGATTTTTTCTTTATCTTTGATACTCTGCAGTTGTTTCTGTCTTCTCCTTCTGCAAGTTCTATTTTTGGTAGTTGTCCTGCAGTTATGGATATTTTTACTCCTTTTTTCCAATCTTTTTTCCCTTAGCTTTTTTTTTTTTTTTAATTGAGACAGAGTCTTACTTTGTCACCCTTGGTAGAGTGCTGTGGTGTCATAGCTCACGGCAACCTCAAACTGTTGGGCTCAAGCCATCCCCTTGCTCAGCCTCCCTAGTAGCTGGGAGTATAGGCACCTGCCACAACACCCTGCTATTTTTTCTTTTTGTTGTTGTTTGTTTGTTTAGCAGGCCCTGGGCTGGGATTGAATTTACCAGCTCTGCAGCATATGGCCAGCACCCTAACCACTGAGCACAGGGGCCCTTTTCCTTAGCTTTTCTGTTTCTATTGACATATTCTCAAGTTCAGAGCCTCTCTCCTCTGCTGGGCTCAGTCTACCACTGAGTTCATCAAAGATATCCTTTATTTCTGTTAGTGGTTTTGATGTCTAGATTTCCTTTTGGTTCTTTCTAGAACTTCCATCTCTCTGCTTATACTGCCCCTCTGTTTTTACATGCTGTGTCTTAAGTATCTGAGCTTTTAGCACGTTAACCATGGTAGTTCTAAATCCCTATTCTGCTAATTTCATTGTTTCCGCCATATGTGTGTCTGGTTTTGATGCTTGTTCTGTCTCTTCAAACTGGTCTTTGCCTTTTAGTATGCCTTGTAATTTCTTTGTTGAAAGTCAGATATTGGCTCAGCGCCTGTAGCTCAAGTAGCTAAGGTGCCAGCCACATACACCAGAGCTGGCAGGCTTGAATCCAGCCCAGGCCCGCCAAACAGCAATGACAACTACAACCAAAAAATAGCCGGGTGTTGTGGCAGGTGCCAGTAGTCCCAGCTACTTGGGAGGCTGAGGCAAGAGAAT
>NW_003852434.1:2396112-2400164 GCF_000181295.1 Otolemur garnettii
AAAAAAAAAAAAACAAAACCAAAGTCAGATATCATGTATATCACGTACTAGGTGAAAGGATTTCTGATGGATAGACCTTTGATGATGGGTAGTGAGGTGGGGGTGTGTGAGAAGCATTCTGCAGTCCTGTGATCTGGCCTCAGGCTTTAGTGAGTCTGTGCCCCTGGGCCGTGAGGGTCATATGTGTCTCTCAGTTCTATGGATCCCAGCCTCACGTGGGACAAGGTGGCTGAGGAGGTCACAGCTGGGTATTTCCCTTCTCTCGGGTCCTGAAGGTACTGATCAAACCCCAATAGGTTAGGTTCTGGTAAAATAGTTTCTCTTAAAGGGCAAGTCTTGTTAAGAATGTATTTTAAGGCTCGGCGCCTGTGGCTCAAGTGGCTAAGGTGCCAGCCACGTTCACCTGAGCTGGTGGGTTCGAATCCAGCTCGGGTCCACTAAACAACAATGACGGCTGCAACCAAAAAATAGCCAGGTGTTGTGGCAGGCACCTGTAGTCCAGCTACTTGGAAGACAGAGGCAGGAGACTCGCTTGAGCCCAGGAGTTGGAGGTTGCTGTGAGCTGTGATGCCATAGCACTCTACCAAGGGTGACAGCTTGAGGCTCTGTCTCAAAAAAAGAAAAGAAAAGAATGTATTTTAAAATGGTTACAATTGGAGGCAAGATAGGGGGAAAGAAGCAGCCTGCACAATGCTGCCATTACAGAGACTGAAAATGGTGACTATACATCCCCCTTTGGGTCGATTGTCTGAGCACTGAGCATCCAGTGAGTGGAGATAGAAGTGGAACCAGCTGCTCAGCAGGGCTGGAGGGAGTTAGGGAAGGTGCCCACAGGAGGGGAAGGGAAAGAGCAGAACATCCCCAATTCCACACTTCCCTCAGGACCTTGCAACAGGAGCCACAGGAGGGCCCTGTGGCTGCTGGAGACCTGGCAGGGAGATGCAGTATGGCTGAATTCCTCTGCAGAGAAGAGACAACTGGCTTGCAAGGCCTGAGCACTGTGGCTGGTGCCATTGTAACATCCCAACCTTGAAAGGCTACTTTTGTCCAGGGGTCAGTTCTGTGACTGTGGCCTCTCCCTTCCCCCTGCCAGGTAGGGAGGGAATGGGGAATCTCAGTGCTCACATGTTTCCCATGGGCAAGTGATGTGCACCCCGACAACCACTGCTGACATTACGAGCCCTGGAAAAAGCAGAGACCAAAGGCCCAGCACCTGCTGCTGTGCACTGGGTGGTCCTGCTCAACTGCCTTTCTGGTGGGACCAGAGTGGAACATGTGCCCATAGTCCTTGGCACCCACTGCTGGACCACTGCTGCCATTACTGCTGCCCACAAGGCACAAGTGGGATGAAAACCGGTATAGCCACCGGCTGGATATGGGCTGTCTATACCCCATGGTGCCCTGGGCTATGCCCTGCCCTGCTCACATGCTCCATTCCCAGTCCAGTGACTGCCCTTGCCCCAGTGTGTGTGTGTGAGTGCATGTGCACACGCTCTACGCTGTGTAGGTGCTGCAACCTGCAGACCTGCTCCATCACAAGTAGGAGCTCTGCCCCATGGGTCTGCTCTATCCTGGGGTCCCACTGCACTCTGTATGAGCTGTGACCTGCTGGCCTTCTCTACAGCAGGGGCCACTGTGCCTTGTGGCCTTTGGACCTGCATGCATGCCTGCTGTGCCCAGCGGGCCTCCTTCATCCAGTGGTCATGCCCTTTCATACCAGCCAGTTCTACCTTGTATGTGTACTTGGCACTAAGGTCTGGCCGTGCTACAGTGGCCTGTTGACAATATGACAACAACAAGGGAGGTGGGGAGATGCAGCATAGCACCAGCAATAAAGGCTCACGGTGCGCCTTCCTCTCCTGCTTGTTCAAGCTTTCAGAATAGGGCCCAAGCACAACATCCAGGGACCCATTTCTATCTTCACCAAGAAGCAGAGGTTCCAGCAGAGGAGACATGTAAATATTTGTTCTCCGTTTTGAGCTGATAGAAGTGGACCCAGATGAGAATATGCCAGCATAAAAACTCTAGCAATATGAACCCTCAGAGGATCATCACAGCTCTCCAGTTATGAGCTTCAACCAAAAAGAAATTGTTGAAATGACAAATACGGAATTCAGATTATGGGTGGCGAGTAATTTTAAATGGTGTTGAGGAGCTGGTCTCAATGATCCCAAGATGATTTCAAAGGAACCAAAACAATAATACAGGACATGAACAAGAAATTCACTGAAGAGATCATGTTAGAAAAGAGAAAACAAAACTGAAAGAAATGAGAGAGTCACGTGGGGAACTTCAAAAGCTTTAACAGACTAGACCAAGCAGAAGAAAGAATTTCAGAGGTTTAAGACAAACATTTTGAAAGTAATCCAGTCAGTAAAAAAATGCAGAAAAAAGAACAAAGAAGAGCAAACAGTCACTGAGAGAAATAGGGGATTATGCAAAGTGAACTAATATAAGAATTATAGGTATCCCTGAGAGATAAGAGGAAAAAGCAATAAGCGTGAAAAACCTATTTGAGAGAACAATAGAGGAATACTTCCTTGATATTGCTGATGATTTAAATATCCAGATACAAGATGGTCATTGAACACCTGGAAGATTCATAACAAATAGGACATCACCGAGACATAAAATGATCAGCCTGACCAAATTCGAAGTGAAGAAGGAAACCCTCCAAGCAGTGAGATGAAAGCAACAAGTTATGTACAGAGGAAAACCCATCAGACGAACAGCAGACCTCTCAGCAGAGACCTGTCAAACCAGAAGGGATTAAGGTCCCATTTTTAGTCTTCTTAAACAGAATAACTGCCAGCCAAGAATTTTGTATCCTGCAAAACCAAGCTTCATAAATGAAAAGGAGATAAAGTCTTTCTCAGACAAGCAAATACTAAAGGAATTAGTCACCACTAGACCTGCCCTATAAGAAATGCTCAAAAGTGCTCTATACATGGATAAAGAAAAAAGAAAACAGTCAATACCTACCAGTATTAAAACACCTGAAAGTTAAAACTCACAAATCTTATAAAACAGTAGCACAGGGGAGCAAACAAAGCAACTAGGTATCATTTAACATGATAAACAGAAGAGTATCTCACATATCAATACCAACACTGACAGTAAATGGTCTTAATACTGCTTTTAAAAATTACTGGCTGGCTGAATGGATTAAAAAAAAAATATCACAAGTATCTTCTGCCTCCAGGAAACTCATCTAACTCACAGTGATACTCTTAGACTCAAGGTAAAGGAATGGAAAAAAATATTTCATGAGAATGGAAACCAAAAGTAGGCAGGAGTACTTATTCTTACATCAGATAAAATAGACTTTAAATTAGCAAAAAAAGAGAGAGAAAGATGGTTATTATATAATGTAGTGATTCTACAACAACAGATATAATCCTAAGTATATATGCAGCTAACACAGAAGCTCTCAGATTCATAAATAAAATACAACTACATCTAAGAAAAGTAATAAACAGCAACACCATAAGTGCTGGGGACATCAACACTTCTCTGACAGAACTGGACAGATCATCAACAGAGAAACACTGAACTTAAAGAAGACTCCAGAACAAATATACCTCTCAGACACCTACAGAAGATTCTACCCCCAAACTGCAGAGTATACATTCGTCTCATCAACACATGGCACATTTTCCAAGGTAGATCATATGTTAGCCCATGAAACAAGTCTCAGCAAATTCAGAAAAATCAAAATTTTTTCATGTATCATCCCAGATCACAGTGGAATAAAACTAGAAATCAACTCCAAGAAGAACACTCAAATCTACACAAACTTATGGAAATTAAACAACCAGCTGCTGAATGATCCTTGGATCAATGACAAAATTAAGAAGGAAATCAAAAGATTCTTTTTGATTGAATGGCAATCATGACACAAGCATCTAAATCCATGGGATACCAAATAAAGCAGTATTAAGATCACAGATCACAAATTAGCAACCTAGGGGCAGCGCCTGTGGCTCAAAGGAGTAGGGCGTCGCCCCCATATGCTGGAGGTAGGGTTCAAACACAGCCCAGGCCAAAAAAAA
>NW_003852434.1:2401704-2405272 GCF_000181295.1 Otolemur garnettii
TAGTGGCTGGGTGCAATGGCTTACACCTGGAATCCTAGCACTCCGGCAGACCAAGGTGGAGGATTGCTTGAGCTCAGGAGTTCAAGACTAGCATGAGCAAGAGCATGACTCTATTTCTACTAAAATTAGGAAAATAGCCAGATGTCATGGTGGGTGCCTATAGTCCCAGCTATTCGGGAGGCTGAGGCAGAAGGATAGCTTGAACCCAGGACTTTGAGCTTGCTGTAAGCTAGGCTGATGCCATGGCACTCAAGCCTGGGTAACAGAATGAGACTCTGTCTCAAAAAAAGAAAAAAAAAATCAATGTCCACAAAGCAGTAGTATTTCTACATTCTAATAACAGTTAAGCTAAAAGTCAACCTACAGACTCAATATTATTTACAATAGCTACAAAGAAAATAAAATACCTAGAAATATGCTTAACCAAGGAGATGAAAGATCTCTACAAGGAGAACTACAAAACACTGATGAAAGGAATCACAGATGATGCAACCAAATGAAAAAACAACTCATGCTCATGGATCATTAAACAACAACAACAACTTTGTTAACAACATTGGGTTTTTTGGGGTTTTTTTTTTTTTTGAGACAGAGTCTCACTCTGTCGCCCTGGTTACAGTGCCATGGCATCATAGTCCACTAACTCTTGGGCTCACGTGATCCTCTTGCCTCAGCCTCCCAAACAGCTGAGAGGCACCTGCCACAACACCTGACTATTTTTTTAGAGACAAGTTCTCACTCTGGCTTAGGCTGGTCTTGAACCTGTGAGCTCAGGAAATCTACCCTTGTGGGCCTCCTAGAGTGCTAGAATTCCAGGTGTGAGCCAGGGCGCTTGGCCACAACATTGTTAAAATGTCCAACATCCCCCTATCTATTTCTCCTATTTTCAGGGTAACAGGCAGCCCTGTATCCTCACTTCTCTGACAGATCTGAAAAGAGCTGGAGGCCAGGCACAACAGTTCACACCTGGAACCCTCACATTCTGGGAGCATTCAGTCTGTTCAGTGGTTTACTTGTTACTAGAATTCAGTAGTGACTTCCAGGCTCCTTACATGGCTGAGCAGACACTGAAAGTTTGTTGCTATGGATTTAAATGTCAATTTTCATCCTCAATAGCCAAAACAAACACATTTTTGGTTTGTTTTGATGTCTTAATTACTTGTTGAATCACAAGTTTCTGATTACACAGTAGCAATTAATTTTCTTTTCTTTCTTTCTTTCTTTTTTTTTTTTTTTTTTTTTTTTTGGTAATAGTCTCACTCTATTTTTCAGGCTAGAGTGCTGTGGCATCAGCCTAGCTCACAGCCACCTCAAACTCCTGCGTTCAAGTGACCCTCCTGCCTCAGCTCCGGAGGGGCTGTGGCTACAGGTGCCCACCCCAATGCCCAACTAATTTTTCCTTCTTTATTTTTTTTTAGTAGAGACGGGAGTCTGACTCTTACTCTCTCTGGTCTTGAACCACTGAGCTCCAGGGGTCCTCTGGAGTTGGCCTCCCAGAGTGCTAAGATTACAGATCATGAGTCACCATGCCTGGCTTTAAGTAGCAGTAATTAGAAGTTGGTGAGCAATACTTACAGAAGATCAGCTCAATTAAGAGGCTGGGCCTCACCTATGGGTCTGGAAATGATCTTTTGAATGTACTTGTGGTGATAAGGCTTATAGTTGCTGATTCATAATATGAAACTCACAGGAAATTGATGGATGAATCAGCATGGAAGTTAACTAATCTTTATAAGGGACATTCCTTTCTATAACTGAGAGACTCAAGTCTGGTACAGAGGCCAGGTATCACAGTAAAGGAAAGTGCATGCTGGAGGCTTTTTCATCAAGTAATGATGGTGCTGCCTCCACCCCTGCCAAAGGCAAAGCTCCTTAGGCCTAAAATTTCATACTGGTTGATTAATGTTAAAGGCATTCTTAGACTCTGTCATTGCAATTAGTAATAATAAAGACACCATTACGGGATGATATTCTGTGCTAGGAACAATACTAAGCAATTAGTCCTCACAAAATCTTTTTTTGTTTTTAAAGACAGAGTCTCACTTTGTCACCCTGGGTTGAGTGATGTGGCGTCACAGCTCACAGCAACCTCCAGCTCTTGGGCTTAGACAATTCTCTTGCCTCAGCCTCCTGAGTAGCTGGCACTACATGTACCTGCCACAACACCCAGCTATTTTTTTTGTTGTTGCAGTTTGACCGGGGCTGGGTTCTAACCCACCAACCTCTGTATATGGGGCCAGTGCCCTATTCACTGAGCCACAGGCGCCACCCCTCACAAAATCTTTGAAGATAAAGATAATTAGATTGCACTTTGGTAGATTAGAATGAATTCTACCTGTTTTCTAGGGTCTACATAGAGCAAACAAACCCTTTATGTGAAAACACGTACGTTATTCTTTTTTTTTTTTAATCATTCTTTTTTTTTCATTTGGAGATAGAAGTTGAAACACAGTCACTGTTCTGATAGGTTATTCTAAAACTAGTTATAAATGGTTCAGTTTTAGCTCTGGCCAGTTAATAAAGATGACTGTGATAAGTTTTCCATGAAATTTTATAATCTGGACTATTTTAAATGTGTCAAAGTAGAGTTGAGAACATTGTAGTAAATACTCATGGGCCCATATGAGGTCTTGCAAGCATTAGCATTCATCTGTTCCCTTCAAAGAGAGTCTTCTAAAATGTAAATAAATAAGGTCATTTTTCTTCTCAAAACCCTCTGGTGGCTTCCACTTCTAAATAAAAGCTCATGAATGCAACCTTGGTTCATACCTAGGTCATGGCATCAAAACAACAAGGTCAGCACCATGGCTCATGCCAGTAATCCCAGCACTCTGGGAAGCCAAGGTGGGTGGATTGCTTGAGCTCAGGAGTTTGGGTCCAGCCTGAGCAACAGAGACCCTGTCTTAGAAAACAATAATAAATAAATAAATAAAGTGTCAAAGGCCAGTGACTTTCACCCTCTGGTTCTCAGCCAACCCTCACCCTGTCTCCTGCCATTCTCCCTCCTGTTACTGGAACTGTGACCACATTCACCTGGCTATGTCTTCAAGGTACCCCCCCACTTTCCTATTTAAGATCCTTTGTGCCTACAATTCCCTCTATCTGAGCCACTCCTATAGGAGGATGAAGTTTAGCCAAGAGCCAGTGGTATAAACAATATAGACATTTATTTATCCTTCTGGTCAAGAAATACAGAGGTTAAAACCGGGCGCTGTAGTCCCAGCTGCTTGGGAGGCTGAGGTGGGAGGCTGGCTTGAGTTCAGGAATTTTATAGCAAACATAGCTTGTTTCTTGAAAAAAAAAAAAAAAGAACTGGCCAAGGTGGGTAGATCCCATGAGGCCAGGAGTTTAAAACGAGCTTGGACAATATAGCAAGACCCTGTCTCTACAAAAAGCAAAAAAAAAAAGTAGCCAAGCATGGTGTCACCCACCTGTAGTCCCAGCTACTTGGGAGGCTGAGGCAGGAGGATGGCTTGATCCTAGGAGTTTGAGGTTGCAGGGAGCTAGGATCACAGCGCCATTATAATCTAGCCCAGGCAATAGAATGAGACTTTGTCTCAAAAAAAAA
>NW_003852434.1:2405376-2408092 GCF_000181295.1 Otolemur garnettii
AAAGAAAGAAAGAAAGAAAGAAAGAAAGAAAGAAAGAAAGAAAGAAAGAAAGAAAGAAAGAAAGAAAGAAAGAAAGAAAGAAAAGACAGAAGTAGTCATTCCAAAGATAGAATAGCAATTCCATGTCTTCAAGCACCTATACTCCCATGTGTAGCTTCTTCCATAGTGAAAGTAATTTCAAACCCCGAGGTAGTGACAGGAACTCCAGTCCTTGGGTTTAGCCAAAAGGAAAGAGGAAGAGGTAAAAGGCATCACATCAGGTGAAGCAGGAGATGGAACATCTGCTTAAAAAAATTTTTTTTTTCTTTGAGAGAGGATCTTGCACTCTTGCCCAGGCTAAAGTGCAGTGGAAACACCATAATTTCACTGCATCCTCAAACTCCTGGGATCAAACAGTTCTCCTGTCTCAGCCTCCTTCGTAGGGACTCTAGGTGCGCACCCCTGTACCCAGCTAAATTTTGTATTTTTTGTAAAGATGGGGTCTGGGGTCTTGATCCCGCTCAGGCTGGTCTGGAACTCCTGGCCAAAAGCAATCCTCCCAGCTTGACCTCCCAAAGTGCTATTTACAGGTGTGAGCCACTGCATCTAGTCTACAAAACTGTGGTTGTGAAGTCAAACACTTGCTGTATAAAGTAAAATCCCCATATACAATTATGGTGCCCTTAGAAGATACTCTAAGGAATTCTTTCAACTGAACTTTTTTCTGAACAGTCTATTAGTAAAAACGTAGTAGAACTTGATCTTTTTGTACTATGTACGACTCAGGAGAATTCAGATAATTTTACTTGAGCAAACAGAAACCTTTTAAAAATTAATTACATAACCCCAATTTATATAAAAGAATAATATAGGTAGATAGAAATAAATATTTCACAACTAAAAAAAAATTTTTTTTTTTTTGAGACGGAGTCGCCCTGGGTAAAGTACTGTGGCATTACAGCTCACAGCAACCTCAAACTCTTGGGCTTAAGCCATTCTCTTGCCTCAGCCTCCCAAGTAGCTGGGCACAATTAAAATTTGTAACATTTATTTATTAAGAAGTTAGTCAATGGCTGGGCATGGGGGGTCACACTTGTAATCCTAGCACTCTGGGAGGCTAAGGCAGGTGGATTGCCTGAGCTCACGGGTTCAAGACCAGCCTGAGCCAGAGCAAGACCTGGCCTCTAAAAATAGTCAGGTTGGCTCAGCACCTGTGGCTCAAGCGGCTAAGGCGCCAGCCACATACACCTAAGGTGGCGGGTTCGAATCCAGCCCGGCCCGCCAAACAACAATGACGGCTGCAACCAAAAAATAGCCGGGCGTTGTGGCGGACGCCTGTGGTCCCAGCTACTTGGGAGGCAGAGGCAAGAGACTCGCTTGAGCCCAGGAGTTGGAGGTTGCTGTGAGCTGTAATGCCACAGCACTCTACCCAGGGGGACAGCTTGAGGCTCCTGTCTCAAAAAAAAAAATAATAATATTTATGTAAAAGACTTATAGTCCCTGAGTATTCTAGGATTATCGGACCACAATCTGAAATGTACTGCAAGTGTTTCAGTGACATTTAAACTCAACAAGCTGAGTAAATCACCTTCAGTAGAATCACACACTGGTGGAATTGGAAGAGACGTTACAAATCAGCCAGACTTTGTAAACAAACTTCTGTGTGTTTGAATCACTTAACCACTATTGCAGTATGCAAGGTTTTGTTGGGGACTGGAGGTGCAGCTTGGACTTGAAGTCAAGGTCATTAATAACTAACTGATGAGTTCAGATTGGGCAGGAGCATAAAGTGACAATGTTAGTATTTCCTGATAGGACAAGGGATTTATTTGCTGGCCCTAGACAAGATTAGGCATGAAAGAGAAGGAAGGAACTTTGAATTCTGCATAAACTAGGCTTTAATAATAGAAATCCTCAAAGTCTATTCAATAAATGGTACTGGGAAAACTGAACATCCACATGAAGAGAATCAAGCTGGACCCTTACCTTATATGTACGTGCCACCTGCAAAAATTATCAGAAACCTAAATGTAGGCCAAGCATGGTGGCTCACTCCTGAAACCCCAGCACTCTGGGAGGCTGAGGTGAGAGGATCCCTTGAGCTCAGGAGTTGGAGACCAATCTGAGCAAGAGGAAAATAGAAAAATTAGCCGGTGTGCTGGCACCTGCTCCCAGATACTCAGGAGGCTGAAGCAGGAGGATCGATCGAACTCAGGAGTTGGAAGTTGCTGTGAGGTAGTTTGACACGTGGCACTCTAACCTAGGTGATGGAGGGAGACTCTGTCTCAAAATAAGCAAACAAAAAACCGCACCTGAATGTAAAGGCAAAAATTGTAAAACTCTCAGAAGAAAACATGAAAGGGGCAGCACCCACGGCTCAGTGAGTAAGGTGCCCACCTCATATACTGAGGCTGGAGGGTTTGAACCCCGCCCAGGCCAAACTGCAACAAAAAAATAGCTGGGCGTTGTGGTAGGTACCTGTAGTCCCAGCTACTTGGGAAGCTGAGGCAAGAGAATCGCCTAAGCCCAAGAGCTGGAGGTTGATGTGAGCTGTGATGGTACAGCACTCTACTGAGGGCGACAAAGTGAGAGTTTGTCTCTAAAAAAAAAAAAAGACAGAAAGAAAGAAAGAAAGAAAACATAAGGCTCAGTGCCTGTGGCTCAAGTGGCTAAGGCGCCAGCCACATACACCTAAGGTGGTGGGTTCAAATCCAGCCCAGGCCCACCAAACAACAAT
>NW_003852434.1:2410401-2411574 GCF_000181295.1 Otolemur garnettii
AGGTATCTCAGAAATCACTACAAATAATAACTATTAGCTGGGTATGGTGGGTCATCTCTGTAATCCCAGTACTCTGAGAGTCTGAGGTGGGGAGAAGTCCTTGAAGCCAGGAGTTTGACACAAGCCTGGGCAACATAGGAGACCCCATCTCTAAAAAAACAAAAAACAAACAGAAAAACGTGCAATGGAATAAATACATCATATATTTGAATCTGAGTCCACCGAGATAAGTGACTCACTGGTCAGTTACCTTTGGAGAATGACACAGAACCAACTTACTACTTTAAAAGCTGATAAAGAGAGGCCAGGCGCAGTGGTCATGACTGTAAGCCTAGCAATTTGGGAGGCCAAGGGAGGTGGTTGCTTGAGCTCACAAGTTTGAAACCAGCTTGAGCAAGACCTTGAGCAAGAGACAGAAAAACTAGTCAGGGATTGTGGTGGGTGCCTGCAGTCCCAGCTACTTGGGGGGCAGAGGCAGGACAATTGCTTGAGACCAAGAACTAGAGGTTGCTGTGAGCTGTGATGCCACAGCACTCTACCCAGGGTGACAGCTTGAGGCTCTATCTCAAAAAAAAAAAAAAGAAAAAGAATCCAGTCATTATTCTGCTTTTTTGGAGCAAATTGTACCTGTAGGCATTGTTAATGAACGATTGTGTAGAAAATTTTCACCTAATCAATAAAATAAGAATGATAAACTCAGCCTACTATAAATTGATACAAATGATAAACTCAGCCTACTAAAACTAGAGAGATTGTCTCTAGTTTAGGACTGTTTAAAAATAATACAATACAAGTGGTCCTATTTAAAAAATAAATAAAGAAAAAAGAAAAAAGAAGAGAGAACTCTGGGCATCTAAGGTTTCCTAATGGAAATATACAGCACCTAGGAAGTATTCTTGTCAGATACTTGGACCTGAACCGACTCAAGTTTTTAGATTTATAATTTTATAGATAAACAACAGAAGGCAGAAGAATGTGGTTAGTGATCCAGCGAAGCTGCAATCACACAGAACATAATAATTGCATTTTTTTTTTTTTGAGACGGAGCCTCAAGCTATCCCCCTGGGTAGAGTGCCATGGCATCACGCTCACAGTAACCTCCAACTCCTGGGCTCAAGCGAGTCTCCTGCCTCAGCCTCCCAAGTAGCTGGGACTACAGGTGCCTGCCACAGT
>NW_003852434.1:2411619-2412720 GCF_000181295.1 Otolemur garnettii
GAATCGAACCTGCCACCTTAGGTGTATGTGGCTGGCACCTTAGCCGCTTGAGCCACAGGCACCGAGCCAATATTTGCATTTCTTAAGTGAGTGAATTGTGTGTTAGCGGATTAGTTTACTGGGATTGCTGTAATACAGTACTACAGAGGAGGTGACTTAAACAAGAGACATTTATTTTCTCACAGTCCTGGACACTGGAAGTCCAAGGTCAGGTGGTCAGTCTGTTTTCTCCCGAAGCCTCTCTCTCTGGCTTGCAGAGGGCCATCTTCTTGTTCTGTCCTCAGGTGGTCTAGTCTCTGTCCATGCAACCCTGGTGTCTCTCTGTGTGCCCCAATTTCCTCTTCATATGAGAACACCAGTCAGACTGGATTAAGGCCTACCTCAAAGGCTATCAGGGTGGATAGTAACCTCAGGTATCTGAGGCTAGCAAACAAACTTTTCCCCTCCATGAGCGTACCCTCACTCAATCCCAGAAGAATTCCTACAGATAGGCAGCCAAGGAAAATATCATAATAAAAAGTTATAAAAGAGGTCTAGGTGCAGTAGCTCATTTCTTAGCACTTTGGGAGGTTGAGAAGGGAGGATCTCTTGAGGCCAGGAGTTTAAGACCAGCCTGAGCAATAGTAAGATATAGTATCTACCAAAAACAAGGCAGGCAGGCAGGCAGGCAGGCAGGCAGGCAGGCAGGCAGGCAAGAAGGCAGGGCAGGGCAGGGCAGGGCAGGGCAGGGAGAAAGAAGGAAAGGAGGAAAGAAAAGAAAGAAAGAAAGAAAAGAAGGAAAGAAAGAGAAAAAAAAGCTGGGGAAGAGGACTGCTTGAGCCCAGGTGTTTGAGGATACGGTAAGCTATCCTATGCCATTACATAGCAGCGTGAGCAACAGTGCGAGACATGTCTCCAAAAAAAGAAGAAGAGACAAGCAAGCCACACATAACAGAACCAGAAACACAAAGACTTCAGATAGTATAATTTTGGGAATTAAAAAATAGTCCTGCTTCTGTTTGAAATGTTTTAAATTGGGAAAAAGGCATTGAAAACAAGCAATCAGAGGTCTGGGCAATGGCTCACGCCTGTAATTCTAGCTCTCTGGGAGGCCCAGGTGGG
>NW_003852434.1:2414473-2415815 GCF_000181295.1 Otolemur garnettii
AAAAAACACGTTCAGTCACAGCATTAGTTCCTGGTAAGGACAGCGCATATCCCATAATTTTTAGTGCATTATTGTATGGAACATGGTTTGTTTCAAAGTGATGAAATATTTGGTTACATTTGTTCTCTATTGTGATTTTTGCTGATGCCCAAGATTTAAACTTTTCCTTATCAATATATTTTTTTAATAATGATACTTCATAAGTCATAAGTGTCCCTTTCAAGGCCTGCACTAGACTTTTTGCGACCACTATAGAATATAAATAATGGCTGGAAGTTGTGTTTGTCTGCTAAATTCATGAAATAAATAAATAAATTACTTACCTAAATGATCTGAATAGCTGATTTGTTGACATCACTTGTTTAACTAGCACTAGCACGCAGTACGATGTGTCTCATCTGAGAGACAGTTACAAAATGTTTTCGTGGTTGCCAATGCCCAAAAATGCCATTGTTCACCAAGTCCAAACAATGGTGGTTGAATTCTAACAACTGATCAACAATGCCAACTTTGATAAGCAGTTCTCGATAATCAGTTCTCAACAATTATTTGTTATTATTAAAGTTTAACATTATAAAATTAACAAAAATATAAAACTCATATCCTGGCGAAATAGTGACATAGCAGCCGAAAACTGTCTATTCCCTTCCTGTTCTCCGTTTGTTGTGCATTATTTCCAAAAATCAGGACTTTTTAAAAACACCGCGGGACGCAGAACAAATTGTTAAAAAGCAGGACTGTCCTGCCAAAAGTAAGATGTCTGGTCACCTTATCCAAATCATGGGCGAAAGGCTTTTGGGGAACAAACTTTCTAATTCCCCTTGGCTATGAAAGGAAGGAGCAGAAGGGAACGTTAGAAGGCTTCTGAACCCTTTCTCTACCTACTCCTTTTCTCTGGTTGAGAGCCAAAGAGAGCAAACAGAAGTAGTGACCAGAGCTCCAGGGGTCCCTGGCAATGGTTGTGACCCCACTGCACTGGAGGACCTTCTGAAAACTGCTCTCCCAGCTCTTTACTGTCCACTCGTGTCTTCCTGGGTCCCCGACCTCTTCTACTGATCTCTACAGATCCCTGCTGTTCTCTTTCTCTCCTTGTAGTTTGAATGCTTTGTTTGAATGTTGGTAAGGGATCATGTATGTATCTTCTGAAGTTTGTACTGGCTCTTTCTGAGATTTTTCAGATGTTGTTAAGTGTGTTTCTTTCAGCTTAGCGCCTGTGGCACCAGCCGCATACACCTGAGCTGGTGGGTTCAAATCCAGCCCGGGTCCGCCAAACAATGACAGCTGCAACCAAAACCCAGCCAGGTGTTGTGGCGGGCACCTGTAGTCCCAGCTACTTGGGAGG
>NW_003852434.1:2416779-2419524 GCF_000181295.1 Otolemur garnettii
AGCCCCAGGTTTGCATCATAGTGGTAGTGGAGGCCCAGGAAATAGAATTTTTCTTGGATGCTAGAGTCACCATTCTGTACTCCTCTCTAACCTTGGTCATCTATCCCCCAAATCTGTAACTCTCCAGGAGATACCTGAAAAGCCAGTTACCAAATTCTTCCCTCAGCCTCAAGGTGCAATTGGGGAGACTGGCCGTTCTCTCATGCCTTCCTAATTATGCCTGAAAGTGGGGTTCCACTTTTAAAAAGGGACATACGAACTAAAGCAAGAACAATCATTTATATAAATACAGGACAAAACCCTATATAATGTCCCACCTTATTAAAGACAGAAATTAAACCAGAAGTCTGGGCTACCAAGGGACAGGTGGGAAGAGCAAAATATGCTCAATGGGTCCAAATTACGCTAAAAAATACTATCATCTGGTTCCCTCAGGTATACAAAGACAAAGTAAGCAACCAGGTAAAGATCAACAAATAGTTTTTACTCATCTCCCTAAAATACATGGTGTACAATATTTGCTGATATTTATGGATGCTTGTACTCATTGAGTTAAAACATGCCTTTTCAGGACAAAAGAGGCTCAGGAAGTCGTAAAGGCTTTAGTACATGATTATGTCTAGGTTCAGACTCCTTCAGAGTTTACAAAGTAATCATGGGCCTGCCTTCCCAGCAGCTACTACACAAGGAATATCTAAAGCCCTAAGCATAAAATATCCTCTACAGTATTCTTGGAGTCCTCAGTCTGCTGGGAAAACACAAAAAATATGAATGATATAATCAAAGGATAGTTACGAAAACTAACTTAGAAGACTCATCTCCTTGGACTAAATAATTTTCCATTGTTCTCCTTAGAATAAGAAATTTACCTTGTAGCCCATTTGAACTATTATATGAAGGGCCCTTCTTAACTAATGATTTATTATTAGATCAAAAAAACTACAGAATTAGTAAAACATATTACCTCTTGGGCTAAATTTCAATAAATCCTTAAAAACTTCCCAATGACATTTTCACATTCAACACTAAAAGAACTTTTCTCTTGGCTGGACACAGTGGCTCACACCTATAATCCTAGCACTCTGGGAGGCCAAGGCAGATGGATTGCCTGAGCTCACAGGTTGGAGACCAGCCTGAGCCAGAGCAAGACCCAGTCTCTAAAAATAGCTGGAAGTTGTGGTGATCATCTATAGTCCCGGCTACTCGGGAGGCTGAGGCAAGAGAACCACTTGTGTCCAAGAGTTTAAGGTTGCTGTGAGCTATGACACTCTACCAAGGGTGACAAAGTGACACACTGTCTCATAAAAAAGAAAAAGAACTTTTCTCTCTTGGAGATCTGTCACAACTGTGTAAATGATCACCCAGGACACAGACAAGGCAGGAGAATGTCTCGTTCTCAGTAATTCCTCAGATGATTTATGAGATTGTTACAGTTATAGTAAGTATGAAGTTTAATCCTCTATAAAGATCTAGTTATGATCAAAGTTCTCCGGGCAGCACCTGTGCTTCAGTGAGTAGGGTGCGGGCCCCATATACCAAGGGTGGTGGGTTCAAACCCCAGCCCTGGCCAAACCACAACAAAAAAATAGCTGGGCATTGTGGTGGGTGCCTGTAGTTCCAGCTACTCAGGAGGCTGAGGCAAGAGAATTACCTGAGCCCAAGAGCTGGAGGTTGCTGTGAGCAGTGTGACCCTGCTGAGGGCAAGAAAGTGAGACTCTGTCTCAAAAAAAAAAAAGCTCTCCACCTCCAATTCACCTTCCCCAGACTGGAAGTTAGGAGGGTCCTTTTCTGGTAATTGTGCCTTCTCCTTTAACTGTTAAAGTTATAGGAATAGATTCCTGGATATATCATTCACAAGTAAAATTCTGGAACCCACCATGCCTGGGTGAATATTTTATGAGGAAGACCCCATGGGCAATTGAAGCAACACCAAAAATACATTACTGGGATCGGATCAAAGCTTCTGCACAGCCAAAAACACAGCAAGGAAAGCAAGCAGACAGCCCTCAGAATGGGAGAAGATATTTGCAGGTTATGTCTCCGACAAAGGTTTAATAACCAGAATCCGCCGAGAATGCAAATGTATTAGCAAGAAAAGAACAAGCCATCCCATCTCAGGGTGGGAAAGTGACTTGAAGAGAAACTTCTCTGAAGAAGACAGGTGCACCGGCCTACAGACACATGAAAAAAAATGCTCATCATCCTTAATCACCAGAGAAATGCAAATCAAAACCACTTTGAGATATCATCTAACTCCAGTAAGATTAGCCCACATCACAAAATCCCAAAACCAGAGATGCTGGCATGGACGTGGAGAAAAGGGAACACTTCTGCACTGCTGGTGGGAATGCAAAATAAAACGTTCCTTTTGCAAAGATGTTTGGAGAACACTTAGAGAACTAAAAATAGACGTGCCATTTGATCCTGCAATTCCTTTACTTAGGTATATAGCCAGAAGACCAAAAATCACTTCATAACAAAGATTTTTGCACCAGAATGTTTACTGCAGCCCAATTCATAATTGCTAAGTCATGGAAGAACCCCAAGTGTCCATCAACCCATGAATGGATTAATGAATTGTGATATATGTACACCATGGAATATTATGCAGTGATAAAGAAAGATAGAGACTTTACCTCTTTCATCTTTACATGGATGGAGCTGGAACATATTCTTCTTAGCAAAGTATCTCAAGAATGGAAGAAAAAGTATCCAGTGTACTCAGCCCTACTATGAAACCAACTA
>NW_003852434.1:2419718-2420068 GCF_000181295.1 Otolemur garnettii
GAGAAAGAGGAGAGGGAGGAAAGGGGAGAGGGAGGATGGGTGGAGGGAGGGTGATTGGTGGGACCACACCTACGGTGCATGTTACAAGGGTACATGTGAAATTTACTAAGTGTAGAATATAAATGTCTTAACACAATAACTAAGAAAATGCCGTGACGTTTATGTTAACCAGTTTGATGAAAATATTTCAAATGGTATATAAAACCAGCACATTGTACCCCATGATTGTATTGATGTACACAGCTATGATTTAATAATAATAACAAAAAGTAGACCATGAAGAAAATCAACCACAGTTTACCTATACTTGGAAGCCTAAAGAAAATTTCAAGTTATTTAGAAACCAGCAA
>NW_003852434.1:2420130-2421574 GCF_000181295.1 Otolemur garnettii
TGGCTTTGTTATTTCCAACCTGACACCACTGGCACTGTAATGAACCCTCTCCTCTCTTTCTTCTACCCTTGCTTTTTAAATATGCTAATCAGATTTGTGTCTTCCAGAGATGATGTCATCAGGTTGCAAACAGCAAAATGGTTCCACTCCAAGACTCAATTGTACTGCAGGCCACTGGATCACCCTCTTACAAGAAACCCTTCACTGTCCCCTTTTGTCATGTCTGGAAACAGTTAAGATTGAGTTGATGCCCTTTTCCCCTAACAACAGTTCGAGTTTCTAGTTGGACAGGGAGAATGGACAAAGGGATCCCCCATTCAGTTTCCTAGGCCTGGGCAATTTCTTGTAAGCCCTGGCCTCTTCTGAAGTGGGATGTCCTGCCATTTTGTAGGGAGCCAAGGACTGCATTCATCTGTTAATACACTCATCAACATTGAAGTATACCAAGTGCTGGCCTAATTTACTTCTCAGGACCTCCCTTTTTTACTATTTTACAAAACAGTATATAATCCCTGGACAAAAGACCCATGGGTAAAGTGTCTACTTTACCTACTGTTACCTGTCGGCCTAAAGAACATTGACCGTAAATCCTACTCTTGCTGGGTACAGTGGCTTATTTTTGTAATCCCAGCACTTTAGAAGGCTAAGGCAGGAGGATTGCTTGAGGCCAGGAGTTCAAGACCAGTCTGAGCAACCTGAGACCCCATCTCTATAACAAATAAATAAATAAACACATACATACATACATAATTGAACCCAGCATAGTGTGTGCCTGTAGTACCAGGAGGCTGAGGTAGGAGGATGGCTTGAGCCCAGGAAGTCCTAGTTGCAATGAGCTTTGATGCTACTACTGCACCCCACCCAGAACAACTGGAGCAACACTAAAAAAAAAATTTTGTAAATCCTGCCCTTTGGTGGTTTGCAGGTGTCCATAGGGTCTGAGGCTTACAGTGGGGGGGTTTGTGGTGAGACTGTCATGTCAGGCAAGGAGGACAATTTTGATGGCGACGGCTTTGATGATGTGGAGGAAGATGGAAGGCTGGATGACTTAGAGGAGGGCCAAGGGAAGGTGGAGATGTCCCCTCTGAGGAGAGACTGCAGGCCAGTCAGAAGCAAATCACCACACCATCCATGACCAAACATGAGTGAGCCTGCGTGCTGAGCACCTGAGCTCCGCAGATCATGGTGCGTGCCCCTGTGATGGTAGAGCTGGTCGGGGAGACAGACCCTTTGCTCATCTCCATGAAGGAACTCAAGGCCTAAAAGATCCTCATCATCCTTCACCACTACCTGCCCCATGGGAGCTATGAAGACTGGGAGTAGACGGGCTCATCGTCGTGGACTGACTCAGGGTTATCCTGCCTCTGTCCCTGCTGGCTTTTTATCTTCACTTTCTTTTTTATTTTACTTTTTTTTGAGACAGAGCCTCAAACTGTCACCCTGG
>NW_003852434.1:2421842-2431371 GCF_000181295.1 Otolemur garnettii
AAAAAAAAAAATTCTGCCCTTAGGCAGCTTCACATAGCACAGCATTCTTGCCTTTCCCCAGGGGCTGACTTCAGTTGCCTTATGCTGTCCCAGCCTGTGCTATATAACCCCTGGGTTGGGGGTGGGGGTGGGGGTGGGGAGGGGGTGGTGACAGTTCAAGGAACCAACCATTTTGGGATTTAGTGACTGCTGAGGCCTTGGCTTCTGTTTGCTCCTAAGTCCTTATTAAATGTATCTTTCTGAGAAATTGGGTATGTCAGCCTCTTTCTTGGGTCTCTCAGCTTCCTCAGACTTGGGGGTCAGGTTTACATAGACCAGCTTACTGTGGCACACACGTAGAACAGAACAGTGTGATAATGAATGCATATTTCCTGGGCTAATAGTAGTGGGGACCTAGGGAAAACTAAAATGCAGTTCTGGGTGAGGCAGGAAGGTTTAGCTTTGTTGACAGCACCTACACGATAACATTAAGAATGCCAACCAGAGGTGCACACCTTCTAAGGCTTTGCATGATGAATCACGAATTCATTTAAACCTTTAGTTGCTCCTACAAATACACTCTTATCTCGACAGGCAATAAAATGCTCATAGCAGTCAGAAATAGATCATATGTAAGGTCTGTCTTTCATGACTCTCCTTGTTTTTACAGCATGGCAGATTCATGTGAGGATGGATAAGTCCCTGAGTTACGTAAGGTACATTCGTTTTCATTATTCCTGCCACAAATATTTATCAAGCATCTCTCGTTCTCAAGGCTGAGCTATGTAACATAAGGAAATGTACTGACTTCAGCTCTAGCTTTATTGTCTCTCACTGTCAATTTTCTATCAGTCAGTAAATTCTTTTCCTCTAACAGAGTTTCTTTGATGTCATGGAGAGTTGTATGTGAACCCCAACCTGGTTTGAAAGGTGGCTGGAAAAGCGGTCTGAAGATGACTGGAGAAAGCTTACGTTAACTCAGGCTGAGAAAAGGGAGAAAATGCAGCCTTCCTCTGGCCTTTTCAGAAGGCTTTATTGATTTCCAACAAAGGTGCATATGCAAAAGATAAGACTGAAAGAATCCCAAGTCCCTGGGAAGACTGGATAGAGAGACAGGCTGGTAAATGGAAGGGAGTTGGTAACAGACCAAACAGCCAATGGTGTATTTAGAAAGGAGAGGGGGAAGTTACTTCTAGCAGGGGAAGTAAACCTGGTTTCCTAATCTAACTACGTATCAAACCTTTAAATTTAATTCTTCTGTTGACTCTCGAAGGCATAGGCCTAATCCAGCCTGTCCGAGTGCCTCTGGGTTCTTTTCATTTCACTTCCATTAGCCTGGAAGACCTCTGTCTTCCTTTTTCTGTGTGTTTCCCTCCCTTAGTGCTAAATGTGGGACCTAACACAAGGGAGCCCCGAGGAAAATGTTGCTTAAGGAGGGGGATGTGGATAATATCTGCTGAAAGGAGAAATGGGACCATTGCTTACTTTTTCACTCTTCTGTAACATTTATCGTCTTGGTATTTTTCTGTTTTGTCTAAGGTGACCAGATTTTAACATTGGTAAAGCAGGACACCATTGGGGGGGCAGGGGGCAGGGCCTGACAACAATGCAAACTTTGATAAGCAGTTCTCGATGATCAGTCTCAACAATTATTTGTTATTATTAAAGTTTAACATTATAAAATTAACAAAAATAATATAAAACGCATATCCTGGCAAAATAGCCACATGGCAGCCGAAAACTGTATATTCCCTTCCTGTTCTCCCGTGTTCCCTAGCTTGTCATGCATTCTTTCCAAAAATCAGGGCTTTTTTTGAAACGCCACAGGACGCAGGACAAATTGTTAAAAATTGGGACTGTCCCGCCAAAAGCGGGATATCTGATCACCTTAGTTTTGTCTGTGCTGCTTCAAGCATATTCAAAGGGAGATGATAATTTCATGTTTTGGGCCTTCATTTGTGCCATTCCAATGGATGATGCATCTAATTGACCATTCTAACACTTTCCCGATCTAATACCTTAGTATGTACTGCAAAACTAGAAATGATCCCAAGGCCAATCAATCTAAATGGGTCATGATGATATCTTTCCATAAAAAAAAGAAAACGAAATAGTAAATAGGGCCTGGCATGATGATTTACACTTTGGGAGATGAAGATAGGAGGATGACTTTGGGGCAGGCATTTGAGACAAGCCTGGGTGACATAGTGAGACCTCATCTCTACAAAAAATTTTAAAAATTAGCCTAGTGTGGTGGTATGCACCTGTAATCCTAACTACAAAGGAGGCTGAGGTGGGGGCATTACTTGAGCCTTGGAGCTTGGGGTTACTGTGAGCTATTAGTTGGGCCACTGTGCTCTAGCTTAGCCAACACAGTCTCTAAAAAGATCATTTAAAAAAAAAGTAATGGCTCGGCACCTGTGGCTCAAGCGGCTAAGGTGCCAGGCACATACACCTAAGGTGGTGGGTTCAAATCCAGCCTGGGCCCACCAAAACAACAATAATGGCTGCAACCAAAAAATAGCCAGGCGTTGTGGCGGGCGCCTGTGGTCCCAGCTACTTGGGAGGCTGAGGCAGGAGACTCGCTTGAGCCCAGGAGTTGGAGGTTGCTGTGAGCAGTGAAGCCATAGCACTCTACCCAGGGGGACAGCTTGAGGCTCTGTCTCAAAGAAAAAAAAAAGTAAATAGATAAATTGCAGAGTATTTACATAAAGAGGAGCCAGGCTCTAAAGAGTAACTGCTTTATATATAGTTTAAAAACAGACAAAGGCTGGACTGGGCAGCTTGCATCTGCAATCATAATACTGTGAGAGAGTGAGGCAGGAGGATCCCTTGAGCTCTGGTGCTCGAGACCAACCTGAGCAAGAACGAGACACCATTTGTACAAAAAATAGAAAAATTACCTGGGCATGGTCACATATTCCTGTAGTCCTAGCTATTTGAGAGGTTGAGGCACGAGGATTAATTGAGCCCCAGAAGGTAGAGGATGCATTGCAGTGAGCTATGATCACACCACACTCAAAAAACAAAACAAACAGACAATAAAAACAAAAAAGTAAACGAATGTATAATGCAGAAGTCAGAATAGTTGCTACCTTTGGAAGGAGTGCAGACTAGGACAGAGTATGAAGGAGGCTTCTAGGGTATTGTTAATGTCCTCACCCCCTTTTAATTTTTAAATTTGAGTGACAGAGGCCTGGCATGGTGGCTCACCCCTGTAATCCTAGCACTCTGGAGGTGGAGGTGGGTAGATTGCTTGAGCTCATGAGTTGGAGACAAGCCTGAGCAAGAGTGAAATCCTGTCCCTACTAAGATAGAAAAATTGGCTGGGCATTGTGATGGGCACCTGTAGTCTCAGCTACTTGGGAGGCTAAAGTATGAGGATCACTTGAGCCCAAGAGTCTGAAGTTGCTGGAAGCTATGATGATGCCAAGGCACTCTACCTAGGGTGACAGAGTGAGACTCTGTCTCTAACCAAACAAATAAATAAAATCTGCATGTATATCTGCAGATATACAAGCGTGTTAAGCTACCTACTTAGATTTTCTGTACTTTTTTGTATGTGTGTTATACTTCACAAAAAAGTTTACTTAAACAAAAGACTTTATGGGTATTGAATTTTAGTTTGATGAACTGTCAATATTTAATCTTCTAGCCTATTTTCAGATACACTCTACTGTACTATCTGATTCTGCAAGTTAATTATCAATAGTTAGATTTTTTTCACTGTATTCCATTTTACAGGCGTGAACTTTATAACCATATAAACTTTGTAGCCAAATGAACTTTATAACCAAGAATTTTTTTATTCTAGTTTATTATTATTATTTTATTTACTTTTTAAGGAGTGTAGAGCACCTGCAAGTCTTAAACCACTCTGCCTTGTCAAAGTGGCTAGAAGACTGTATTTTCAAATAACTGCTGAGGTAAAGTCAGTCTGAATTATTTAATTGGTCTTTTCTTTGCAGCATACAGCAAATTATATGAACCAAGGTGGTCTGGCTCTAGCGTCTAGGTTCCTAACACCATCACCCTCTGCTTCTCTCCACCCCCACTAGACTCTCCCTCTCTGTGTTAATGTCATCAGATACCCACCTTCTGCTCATTTTCCGTACCTTTAAATAACTTTGCACAAGGTTTCTGGTATTCTTCTTCTCTCCAGGATTCTTATTACTTGGCAACTGTCTGTGTTCGTGTCCATGAATAACCTATCACCTTAGCTTCCGTGCTCTTTGATCTCAACTACAGCTCTAGGGAAAGTGGAAGAATTCTAGAGATCTCTCTCTTCCCCCTAAGAGTCCAGGTCATCCTCTGGCTATTTCATCAAACAATAACCTAGGTACTGACTTGAGATATTCTGTTGTTTTAACTAAAGCCCTGAGTCAATAGATGGTAAGACAGTGAGATTGTAAAGGCAGACCCCATTTAATCACATAAGTCATTTATTTATTTATTTATTTATTTATTTGTTTATTTTTGAGACTCTGTCACGCTGGGTAGAATGCCCTGGTGTCATAGCTCAAACTCTTGGGCTCAAATGATCCTCTTGCCTTAACCTCCTGAGCTGGGACAATGGGCACTTGCCACAACACCAGCTAGTTTATCTGTTTTTAGTAGAGACTGGGTCTGGATTTTGCTCAGGCTGGTCTCAAATTCCTGAGCTCAATTGATCCACCTGCCTTGGCCTCTGGGAGTGTTAGGATTATGAGGTGTGAGACACATAAGCCCTTTAAAATTAGTGGGACATGGCTGGGCGCCTGTGGCTCAAGTGGCTAAGGCACCAGTCACATACACCTCAGATGGCGGGTTCAAATCCAGCCCGGGACCTCCAAAACAACAATGACAGCTGCAACCAAAAAATAGCAGGGCGTTGTGGCAGGCCCCTGTGGTCCCAGCTACTGGGAAAGCTGAGGCAGGAGACTCGCTTGAGCCCAGGAGTTGAAGGTTGCTGTGGGCTGGATGCCATGGCACTCTACCCAAGGGGATAGCTTGAGGTTCTATCTCAAAAAAAATAAATAAATAAAATAAATAAAATAAAATTAGCAGGACAGACTTGCTTTCACCTGCAGTCCCAGCTACTTGGGAAGCTGAGGCAAGAGAATTGCTTAAGCCCAAGAGTTTGAGGCGGTGAGCTCTGACATCAGGGCACTCTACTGAGGGGACAGCTTGAGACTATTTCAAAACAAAAACAAAAACGAAAACAAAGAGACTTGCTTTGAAGGCAGGGAGGGTCACAAGGGAAGAAATGCAGGTAGCCTGAGGGAGCTGGGGTTGCCACTGCTCAACAGTCAGAAAGGACATAGAAAGTTCAGGCTAAAACCAAAGGAACTGAGTGAAAATGTATGTCAACAAAACAAAACAACTTCCCCCTACCCCCTCCCCCCACAAACCCCCAAAGGAACTGGATTCTGCCAACAACCTGACTCAACTTGGAAGAAGATTCTTTAGAAAGGTGCTTCCAGGGTGGTGCCTATGGCTCAAAGGAGTAGGGTGCTGGCCCCATATATTGGAGATAGCAGGTTCAAACCTGGCCCAGGCCAAAAATTGCAAAAAAAAAAAAAAAAAGAAAAGAAAAGAAAAGAGCTTCCAGGGTGGCACCTGTGGCTCAGTGGGTAGTGCACTGGCCCCATATACCGAGGGTGGCAGATTTGAACCCAGCTCCAGCCAAACTGCATCCAAAAAAAATAGCTGGGTGTGTGGTGGGCGCCTGTAGTCCCAGCTACTTGGGAGGCTGAGGCAAGAGAATCACCTAAGCCTAAGAGCTGGAGGTTGCTGTGAGCTGTGATGCTATGGTATTCTAACCAAGGGCGACAAAGTGAGACTCTGTCTCCAAAAAAAAAAAAGGCACAGACACAGTGGCTCACGCCTGTAATCCTAGCACTCTGTGAGGCCAAGGATGGTGGATAGCTTGAGCTCACAAGTTCGAAACCAATGTAAGCAAATGCAAGACCCTGGCTTCTACTAAAAATAGAAACACAGAGGCAGGAGAATTGCTTGAGCCCAAGGTGGAGGTTGCTGTGAGCTATGACGCCACAGCGCTCTACCCAGGGGGCAGCTTGAGACTCTGTCTCAAAAAAAAGAAGAGCTTCCAGCTGGCTAATGCTTTGACTTGTCCTCAGGATACCCTGAGCACAGCCTGGACTCCTGACCTCTGTAACTGAGAGACAAAAAATGGGTGTTGTTTTCAGACACTAACTTGATGGTAATTTGTTACTCAAGCACTAGAAAACAAATACACTTCCATTCCACTTCCATAACTCCCTTCCCCTATTCAAATCTCATGACAACCTGAATGTCAATATTAAATGCCTGTATTCTCCTTCGTGACCTCATTCTCCTGACTCAGGTCCAAGTGACCCCCTCCATATCCTTTCTGTTTACCTGCCTAGTCATGGCTGTTTTGCCTGTAATAAATCACTTCACTTACTCAACTACCTTGCTCCATTTTTCTATTGCCTTACCCACCCAGCATTATTCAACCTTTAATTGTCACATCTTTGTGAGTAAGAAGGCCATGCCCATTTGGGGCTTTCAAGTCACTGTTCTTTTTAAGAATCCAGTTACAGGGGTCCTTGGTGTTGATGCACCATCTCTTTTTAATGTCCCTTCTTAGGGTTGAGAGGCAAACCTTTTCGTCTGCCAACTTAGGTCCAGTGCTTAGGGGCCTGTAAGTTAATGGACAACAGATAGATTAATAGGAGAATAGGAAAAGCTTATCTACATGTATGCAAGAGCATTCAGATGAAGAGGCTTTGTACAGGTAGGATAGAGGTTTATATCCTAACTTAATATGGTGGCCAGGCAGAGGGGAGGCCAAGGTGGGAGGATTGCTTAAGGCCAGAAGTTCCAGCCCAACCTGGGCAGAATAGCAAGATCCTGTGTCTACACAAAATAAAAATATTAGCCAAGTGTGGTAGCACCATTCTGTAGTCTTAGCTACTCAAGAGGCTGAGGTGGGGGGATTTCCTTGAGCCCCGGAATTCAAGGTTACAGTAAGCTATGATCAGGCCACTGAACTCCAGCTTGGATGACGAAGCAAGAAAAAAATTAATATGGGAAAGGAGGGAGAGGAGAAAGGGCTTCTGTGGGAAAGCAAATGGGCTTTTAAAGGAAAGACAGTGGGCTTTTTAGGGAACAAGGTATGACAGTTTGTGATAATGTTTGGTTTTGCAATGTCTCATTCAGGTGCAGGTGGTCTCCCCTCCGGTAGTAAAGCTCCCCAACACGGGAGTTATGGCAGCTGCATTCTCAGGAAGCTCTGCCTTCAATCAGATAAGGGAGACTTCAAAAAAGGCTTCTTTCTGCATCTGTGTGTCTCAAACGTCTTCAGTTTAAAATTATCTTCATGCTGGGTGGCACCTGGGGCTCAAAGGAGTGGGGTGCTGGCCCCATATGCCAGAGGTGGTGGGTTCAAACCCAGCCCCGGCCCAAAACTGCAAAATAAATAAATGAATAAAAATAAAATTATCTTCATACTAATACTGTGGGTCCCTACATTGCATCCTCTTCCCTTTCCTTAGGGCCTTGGGTTAGGCAGAAGGAAGGCCTCCCAAAGATGCCCATTTCCTAATCCCCGGAGTGTGAATTTTAGGTTAGTTAGCAAAGAACAATTAAGAATGCAGATGATTTTAAATAGGGAGATTAATGTGGTCCCGGTGAGCCCATTGTAACAAGGGTCCCTAAGAGTGGAAGTGGGAGGCAAAGGAAGAAAGTCAAAGATGTGATTACAGAACCAAGGTCAGACAAATACTCCTTGCCAGCTTTAAAGATGGAGGAGAGGGCCATGAGCCTAGGAATGCAGGTGGAAAAGTTTCCAGAAAGGAACATACACCTGCCGGCATCTCCACTTTAGCCTGCTAGACCCATGTTGGACTTGTGACCTACAGCTGTGTTTTGTTTTTTGAGACAGAGTGTCTCTCTGTCAACCAGGCTGGACTGCAATGGTGTGATTATGACTCAACACCTGGGCTCAAGGCATTCTTCTGCCTCAGCCTTCAAGTGGCAGGGATTACAGGCATTCACCACCATGCCCAGCTAATTTAAGTTTTGGGGGGAGACCAGGATCTCACTATGTTGCCTACAATAGTCCCAAATATCTGGCCTCATGGGATCCTCCCACCTTGGCCTCCCAAAGTGCTGGGATAACAGTTGTGAGTCACCTGCCTGACCTATAGACATGTAAGATAATAATTTTGTGTTGTTTTAAGCTACTAAACTTGTGGCAATTTGTTAGGGCAGAAAATGAATAGAAGTCTATTTCAATATTCATCATTTTCTCAAATCCCCCATCTTATTATTCACACGCCTACCCTGGGCAGATCGCACAATTTGAAAGAGAAGGTTAGTTATGAGTCAGATATAACTTTTAATTTTTTAAAGAACAGAAATGTATTTATTTATTTATTTTTGCAGTTTTTGGCCAGGGCTGGGTTTGAACTTGCCATCTCCGGCATATGGGGCCAGTGCCCTACTCCTTTGAGCCACAGGCAGTGCCCCTATGAGTCAGATATTTATTTCAGTTTTCTCTAATTAAAATGTTTATCTCCATGAAAATACATCCCAACTCCCTCCTCTTCTGTTACAATTTTTTTGTTTGTTTGTTTGTTTTTTGAGACAGAGTCTCACTCTGTCACCTTGGGGTTGAGTGCCAAGGCACCACAGCTCACAGTAACCTCAGACTGGGTTCAAGCTATCCTCTTGCCTCAGCCTTTGAGTAGCTGGGACTATAGGCACCTGCTACAATGCCCAGCTTATTTTAGAAGAGACTGGGTCTCACTTTTGCTCAGGCTGATCTTGAACTCCTGAGCTTAAACACTCCACCTGCCTTAGCCTCCCAGAGTGCTAGGATTACAGGTATGGTCCACAGTGTGGCCTACGAATTTTTTTTAAAGTTTTTTTCCCTTTTCTGATTCTAATTCCTCTGGATCTCATTTCCATTCTCCTTCCTGATGCTCCCAACAATCACCTTTTCTTCACAGCTTGTCCTTTTGGCATGCATGCGTGTTCTGGCCTATAGGAAATATTACCCTAAGATAGCCGCTAGCTATATTCCTTTCTCTCACTTTCCTTTTTTACGAAAACCTGTCTCCATTCCTTTACTCATTGTCGTGTTGGCCATTACAGACAACTTTCTTCCGCTGTATTCATCAGAGGCCCCTGGCAGCTGTGAGTGAGGGGAGCCGTGGGGGAACATTGCCTATAGGCTGTCTTCTACTACAGATATTTCATAGTTTTTAAACTTGGAGTGGTAGTGAAAGTAAATCTACTTGGACCTAATAAATATGTTATATATGTAACCCAAATGCTCCGAGGCTTGTGATGAGCCCTTATGGAAACATGAGCTTGCTGGGGGGAGAATTAATCCTTGAAAGTTCACCTTTGGAGTAAGCTCTAAGAAATGTACTACACTGGGTCCTTCCCAGTTTTTTGCAGCTGTAACACAGGTGTTCACTGGGAGTCTCAGTACTGGGCTCTGTAAATTTTAGAAGTTACTCTTACTAGGTAAAAGAGAAGTCATGTGGCTGGGTACCTGTAGCTCAAGTGGCTAGGG
>NW_003852434.1:2431615-2449102 GCF_000181295.1 Otolemur garnettii
AAAAAGGCTCAGTGCCAGTGGCTCAAGTGGCTAAGGCGCCAGCCACATACACCTAAGGTGGTGGGTTGGAATCCAGCCCAGGCCCACCAAAAACAACAATGACGGCTGCAACCAAAAAAAATAGCCAGGCGTTGTGGTGGGTGCCTGTGGTCCCAGCTTGAGCTTAGGAGTGGAGGTTGCTTGTGAGCTGTGATGCCACAGCATTCTATCCAGGGGGACAGCTTGAGGCTCTCTCTCCGGCGGGGGTGGGGGGTACCTAAACAAACAACAACAAAAAAGAGAGGTCACATGATGGAGGGTGAAGAGCAATGACCCCAAGACTATCAGTTGTCTAACTTTTGACCTTGTGCTAACTAGTCTCCTTTGGACAGGTGACTCATCTATAAGATTCTTCTCTCCCTAAAATTCTGTGACCTAAAATTACTAAATACTAAAAGTGAAAAAGGGCATTTGAAAATAATTAACCCCCCAATAAACTGACCTATCAACATGAAAAATATAAACTAAGATATTTTAAAAATGAGACTTAAAATAAGGTGGAAAAGTGATTGTTTTAGCTCTATTTTAGTGAAGATATGACTAAGTATTGTTATGTCTTTATATGTACATTTCATCAATTTACTTTACTTTTAAACAAAGTTCATGAAAAAAATTCATTTTTCATTATATATCTACATTAGATGAAATTTAGAAAATCACACTAAAAGGAAAAAATACACCCATGTTACTACCTCGAACAAATTAACACTTTCCAGTATAATATTGCCATTCATCTATTTCTATGTATAGGTTTTTGGTTTGTTTTTATCCTACAAAATTATAGAATGCTATATATATATATTTTTAATTAATTAATTAATTAATTAGGCCGCGGCTGGCCAAATTTGAGTAGGGACCGGCGCCCTACTCTTTGAGCCACAGGTGCCACCCTTTTTTTTTTTTTTTGGAGACAGAGTCCCACTATGTTGCCCTCGGTTATGGCGTCACAGCTCACAGCAACCTCCAGCTCTTGGGCTTAGGCGATTCTCTTGCCTCAGCCTCCCGAGTAGCTGGGACTCCAGGCCACAACGCTTGGCTATTTTTTTTGTTGTTTGGTCGACCCGACACCTCCGGTATATGGGGTCAGCGCCCTACTCCTTGAGCCACAGGCACCGCCCAGTAGCTTTTTAAAGATGTACTTTATATCAACTTCATGTGTGTGTTATCCATTTTTATTAAGTCTCTTCCTGGAGTGGCTTTTAGAGCTTGCTGGATTTTATTCTTTAGAGAGTGTTTTTCAATTTTTGGAAAAAATCATTAAGAAATCAATCTGCAGAATTTATTCTAAATTTGGAATAAAATGAATTATGACTAAAATGTATTCGTATATGAGTTTTTAAGCTGACAGTAATCAGTCCAAAAGAATAACTTTGCAGGGCGGTGCCTGTGGCTCAGTGAGTAGGGTGCCGGCCCCATACATCGAGGGTGGTGGGCTCAAACCCAGCCCCAGCCAAACTGCAACAAAAAAACAGCCGGACGTGTGGCGGGCGTCTGGAGTCCCAGCTACTTGGGAAGCTGAGGCAAGAGAATCACCTAAGCTCAGGAGTTGGAGCTTGCTGTGAGCTGTGACGCCAAGGCACTCTACTGAGGGTGATAAAGTGAGACTCTGTCTCTAAAAAAAAGAAAAATTTTGCCCAAATGTTTGGGCATATCATGAATATCTTTCAAAGTCTTTTAAAAGTATACAGGATAGTACTGTTTTTATTTATTTTGAGACAGAGTCTTAAGTTACCACCATGTGTAGAGGGCTGTGGGGTCATGGCTCACGGTAACCTCCAACTCTTGGGCTCAAGCGATCCTCTTGCCCAGGACAGTATTTTTAATTTTCCAAAAAAAGTTACATTAACCACTTGGCTAACATGTTCTTGTATTGGGCAAACAACAATAATGCCTAGCGTTGATTTAAACAACTTAATTGATATCATGATTTATCTTTGTAAATGCAAACCAGAAAAATCTCGGTGCAGCCACCGATAGCAGGGGAATGCAGGGTCTGCCGGACACTGTCTTCCAGAACCGGCACCATCCCTTTGGAGCTCTTTCCACACCATCACAGCACTGGAGACAAGTCCTTGCCACGTGAATGTGAAGAATAACAGCTAAACTGTTGACGATAATATTTTCATTCAAAGAGTTTCTCTCCTCTCCACATTAGATTCAGTTCCTGATTTTACCGGCCCTGAGGCGCAAGCATCGAACTTCTTAGAAGCAATTTACCAGAAACCGACTACTTGTTTTCGGGGTGGGCAACGCGTGCGCCGGGGAACTCTGGTGTTTCGGATGCTTTTAGGGGTTCCAGCCAGTGGCAGCGACCAAACCCACCCTGGCCAGACGAGTTATTTCTGGATCAGCCCAGGTAGCGCCCGTGATGACCGGAGCTAATCGCCCCTATCCCCTTTGTACTAGTTCCCCAGGCAAGAGCTTTTGGTTTGTTCCCGCGCGCTCCGGGCGTTCCGGCGGCCACTATCCCGCCGAGGGGGCGGTGGCTCCCCCCAGCGGGCCGCTCCGGCCCGCGCGGGTCGCTTATCTGGGCCTGGCAGGCGGCGCCACGCCTTCCGCCCGCCCGCCCCGACGCGACCCGGGGGAGCGCGGCCACCGCCCTTCGCTCCGGCCGCCCACAGCCCCCAGGCGCGGGGAATGAAGCTCCGGTCCGCGCCGCCTGCGCTCGCCCGCTCGCCGCCCGCCGCCTCAGACCGCGACTTCGGGTCCCCGCGCCTTCGCTGGCCGGCCGCCGCGCGGGTGAGTGCCCGGCCCGTGGGTTATGCCGCGCGCACCGACCGGGTCCCCAGCGCCCGGGAAGGGAAGAGGGAGTCCCGGCCGCTCGGCCTGAGACTGGGGCGCGCGGCGAGGAGGCAGCCTGGAAAGGAGTCCGGGGTGTTTGGGGACAGCTCTTGCCGACTTGGAAAGCGCAGTGCAGACGCTCATTGCCATTGCTGATGGAAGCTGCTGCTTTGGGGTCTGCGGGGGAACATCCGGCTGACTCATGCCAGCATTTCTATTAAGGATTGTTAATCTGCCTCTGAGCGCACGGATCCTGAGATCTGAGCCTTTGGTTAAACGCAACCGCTATAATCTGAGCGAGTAAATGGTGAAAGCCGTTTTTGCTGAGAGTGTGTGTCTGGAAAGGTCGGTGGATAGTCTGTGTCTATTCGTTAGAAGATAGAAAACTATTCAAATGGATTGTAAACGCTCACAGTTTAATTCGAAATTGTGGTTTTTCAGAAAAGACGCGTTAGTGCCAACTATGAATACTTCTGGGTCTTGGAGTGCGTTAGTTTAGATGGTAAAATTCTTTTCTTCAATTGCATGAAGCTAAGGTTGATACTGGATGGTTAAAAACCTGGCACAGACATTATTACAGATGGGGGGAAATTTGTTAATCTGAGTATTTTAAAGGAATTGACTGGCATAGTCTTTTCTTTATCCCCTAGAACATAAAGTTTATCCAGAACTTTGGAGTGTTGGCTAAAGAATATGAACTCCTTTGGTAATTTTTCTGTGGGTAGTTGAGTGCTCTTCCCTCTCTGTGCTAGAGATCTCCCCAAAACTTGGTTTTCAGGAGGATCTCACAGCTCTCCTATCCTGTATCTCCTTCAGCTTTTATCTGCTACTGTCAACATCCATTTGTAGAACATGTTGTACATTATACCATGTTGTTTAATGGTGGTTTTTTTCTTCTGATGGTGATTATTAAAACAAATTCACTGTGCCAGGATGCAGTGGCTCACGCCTGTAATGCTAGCAACTCTGGGAAGCTGAGGCAGGTGGATTGCTTGAGCTCAGGAGTTCTAGACCAGCCTGAACAAGAATGAGGCTCCATCTCTACTAAAGAATGGAAAAATTAATTGGCATTGTGGCCTTGGCCTGTAGTCCCAGCTCAGGAGACTGAGACAAGGGGATGGCTTGAGCCCCAGAGTTTGCAGTTGCTGTGAGCTATGATGCCACAACACTCTACCCAGGGTGACAGAGGGAGATTCTGTCTCAAAACAAACCCCAAACCCCAAAGTCACTGCTTTTACATTTTTATTAGAATTCTCTTCTGTAAGGAAGAGCTGTCCTTTCTCCTCTGTTTGTTCAACTGTATCAGTACAGACTTGTGCATGTTCATTTTACTATATAGGTGGAAGTCCAGTATTATTGTTAATGCTGCTCAGATTGTTCCAGTTCTCACTGTCAGTACCTCTTCTGGTTTTGCCCCTGTACCATTGTGACATACACCTTCCTTTTTTAAAAAAACAAAAACAAACCAAAAAAACATTTCCTGACTTTCTGGTATCACAAACTACTCCCGGCTCATTTTGTGTTTTCCAAGTCCCTACCCTAGAATGATCCGTTACTGTAGTGCTTTTATTTAGAATGGTATGAAAAACCAGGCTCTGGGCACTAGATGTGCTACTGGGGTTACTTTTGAGCTTTTAAGTTTGTGGCCTAGCAAATGCATCTCTTCCAGGACTAATATTGCTTTAAGTTTCAAACACTACGGGGGACATACCTGTAGTTGCCAATTTGATTTGATCTCTTGTGGGAAAGAAATTAAATTGGCAGTATTTAGGAGTTTTTAAAAGCTCTCAGTTTTGGCTCGGCGCCTGTAACTCAGTGAGCAGGGCTCCAGCCACATACACTGAAGGTAGTGGGTTCCAGCCCGGTCTGGGCCTGCTAAACAATAACATCTGCAAAAAAAAAAAAAAAAAAAAAAAATAGCCAGGTGTTGTGGCGGGTGTCTCTAGTCCCAGCTACTTGGGAGCTGAGGCAAGAGAATCACTTAAGTCCAAGAGTTGGAGGTTGCTGTCAGCTGTGACTCCACAGCACTCTACCGAGGGCAACATAGTAAGACTGTGTCTCAAAATAAAAATAAAAATAAACTCCCAGTTTTTTAAAATGCTGGCCTATATGAGCTTACAAAACAATGCATAGGTGAGTTCTATTAGGCTCTGATAGGAAACCAGTTGCGTTTTATTGGCTGCATAGCTTAATTAAACTACATCCTGATTAATAACTGTTAAAATTTTAGTATCTGTTGAATTCACAGTGATAAAAGGATTCAGTAAATTTCTTTTTTTAAATTTCTGTCTTTTAAAATTTATTTAGAGATGGGGTCTAGCTCTGCTGCGCAGGCGGAATGTATAGATTATTGCAACCTCAATCTCCTGGGTTCAAGTGATCCTTCTGACTCAGCCTCTCAAAGTTCTGGGAGCTAAAGTGGTGTGAGCCACCATGGGATTTAGTTGAATTTCAAATTCGTATTTATGTTAGTCATACTCACTATGGCAGAGCATTACAAGTATAACGAGTCATTACTTGGTCTCTCTGTTGCCTATACTCATGGATTAGAGGGTCCCTTGCAATAATTATGGGCCCCTCTGTGATTTTGTAGCACATACAGACACCCTCACACTTTCCCTCTCTTTTATGCCTTCATAAAATGTGTTTCAAACTGCAGGGCTCAGAATTTTGAGAATGCTGCTGCCCATCTCTGACTTTCTGGTCATTATTTTTATTGCAATAATGATTATTGAATTAGAACCTAGAAAGGAACAGGGGTATTGATCTTAATATAAGTAAACGTATGCTAGACTCTTAGAGAAGGACTGGGTTGTAGGTCCAGTGCTGTGCAGCTTCTGATAAGCTCTAACTCTTGCCTGTTCCTTTGGTTTCCCCCTTGGAGGCTTAAGATTCCAAAATTCTCTAATCACTGCTCTCCCTCTGCTGCAGGTCTTCCTACGGTGCCTGTTTGGTGGGGTCAGCCTCACTGAGGGAGAAGAGAAGGGCTGCAGACTTCCCCAGGCCCTCTACCACTGTGGGCTTCCCCGCCTTCTCTAGGCCTTCCCTAGTTTTCCTCACTTAACTCCTTCTAGTTGAATTCAAGGGAGCTTCTCATCGTGTTCCATCTTAGTCTTCATGAGTTCTTCCTCAGTTCCTGTGGACTTGAAGCAAAACCATTATTATGTGTTCTTGCCCTGGTTTCTCAATTTGAGCAGTGTTGGGGAGAGTGGGGCAAGTGGGATTGTTTGGGAGCTGATAAAACTAGATAGAATCTTGACAGAACCTCCATGGATGTGACCTTGCAGAACATACCCAGGTATGTAAGGCTCCAGGGAGCTCTCCTAAACTGGAGCAGGGGCACAGGGCAGGGTCCCCGTCTTGGCATTTGGGATTATTATAGTAGTCTCTCAAGTGGTTTCCCTTCCCTCAGAACTTTGTTGTGCTATCCTGTCTGATTCTGAGGCAAAGCCAGAATCCTTCCTCTGACTCTATCTCCTACACTTTTGTCCTTACTCCACTTCAACCCCACTGACCTCTTTGCTGTTCCTAGACTAGCACGTGGATCTGTCTTGCCTCTGGTGTCTGCTCAAAGGCCGTATTGGAAAGGACTTCCCTGGTCACCCTCTTTTGCTTTACTCTTTTCTCCATAGCTCTAGTGACAGATGTTTTTCACATGTAACCTCATGGATGGCATGAATGTTTATCTGTTGTTTTGCTGTGTTCAATCCTATAACTCCGGTGTCTGCCATGTTGTGTAAACCTAGTTAATATTGAATTAATTTATAGATAAGAAACAGGGTTGGAGCGGCGAAGCAGTTCTCCCACGGTTGCACGGCTTGGTAGAAGTCATGGTGTTACTGGACCAACAGGGTTCAGCTGCCTGTCACTGTGAGCTAATATGCAGATGCAGGGATAGGTCTGACATTGGAAGTTCATCTTCAGTAGGTCCTTGGTCTTGGTGATTCGAAGAATGAATCCATGGACCACAGATTAGTGGTAAGACTGGGTTTATTTTACAGAAATAATACAGAGACTAAAATACCAAAGTGGAGAAAAAACCCAAGTGGGAAGAAAGCTCTCTGGCTGGGTTCTTTGTCCAGGGGTAGTCCCATGAGTGGTGTCTAGTTACATTTGGCTGGAACCTGGTAACAAATGAATGGATACAATCCCTTTGGTTCCCTGGCCTAGGAAACCTATATGAAATTGACCAGCCTAGGAAATGGGGGGTTCCCTTTTCATCCGCAAGTGCAAGGGGAGGGAGACACTAAGGTGCTGGTGTCTACCCAGCAGGTGTCTGGCCCCTCCAACTACTGGAGCCTCCTGCTGGCCCCCACACCCTCCAACCCGCTGGTTCCCAGTTGCTACACCACCAGCACCGCCAAGGCGGAGGTGGCAGGTCTGCCCCTCAGCTCTGTGGAGCTGGTTGGGGGCCACCCCTCCTATATCAATTCTCCTTTTCCAGGTAGAAATTCTGACTGCTGGCTCGGCGCCTATAGCTCAACTGGCTAAGGCACCAGCCATGTACACCTAAGGTGGCGGGTTCAAATCCCCAGCCCGGGCCCACCAAACAACAATAATGACGGCTGCAACCAAAAAATAGCCAGGTGTTGTGGCGGGCGCCTGTGGTCCCAGCTACTTGGGAGGCGGAGGCAGGAGACTCGCTGGAGCCCAGGAGTTGGAGGTTGCTGTGAGCTGTAATGCCACAGCACTGTACCCAGGGGGACAGCTTGAGGCTCTGTCTCAAAAAAAAAAAAAAGAAAGAAATTCTAACTGCTATTGTGGAAGAAGAGCGAAGACTTGATCTAACTGCTTCCTGCTGAATTGGGCTATGATAGAAGGAGGCAGTTAGGGTTTCTCTGGAGGGAGAGCGATCCAGGGGTCCACAATAGAATCAGGTTTTGGACTGGAACCATTTTTACTGTAAGACACCATTTCTGCAAGACACAAATCTGATTAGCACATTAAAAGGCAAAAGTCCAAAGGTGAGAGGTGGAGGTTAATTACAGTGTCATTGGTGTCAGGTTGTAAAAACATAGTCAGTGATATTAAAAGAAAACTATATTAACACTTTCTTTGCTTCTAAATAATAACTTCAAATTTTCTTTAGGCTCAGAAGTGTAGGTAGAGTGTGGTTGATTCCCTTCATGATCTGCTTCTGTAGGAGATGGTGGGTTCCAGGATTTTACTTGTGAATGATGTATCCAGGAATATATTCCTATAACTTTAACAGCTATAGAAAGAGACAATATAACAGAAAAGGGACCCTTCCAAGTTGGGGTCAGGGAAGGTGAATTGGAAGGAAGAGTTTTATTTTTATTTATTTATTTTTGGCTGGGGCCAGGTTTGAACCCGCCACCCCCGGTATATGGGGCTGGCACCCTACTCCTTGAGCCACAAGTGCTGCCAGCAGGAAGAGTTTTAATCAAAACTAGATCTCCAGGAGAGAATAGCTCTTTTGGTGTTGAATGTGAAAATGTAGTTGGGAAGTTTTTAAGGATTTGTTGAAATTTAGCTAAAGAAGTAATATGTTTTACTAATTCTGTAGTTTCTTGGTCTAATAATAAATTGTTAGTTAAAAAGGGTCTTTTGGCTCAGTGCCTGTGGCTCAAGCGGCTAAGGTGTCAGCTACGTACACCTGAGCTGGTGGGCTTGAGTCCGGCCTGGGCCCGACAAACAACAATGACGGCTGCAACCCAAAAATAGCCGGGAGTTGTGGCAAAAGCCTGTAGTCCCAGCTACTTGGGAAGTGGAGGCAGGAGAATCACTTGAGCCCAGGATTTGGAGTTTGCTGTGAGCTTTGATGCCACAGCACTCTACCCAGGGTGACAGCTTGAGGCTCTGTCTAAAAAAAAAAGAGTCTTTCATATAATTCAAATGGGCTACAACCGAGTCTGGAAAGTAATTCAGTCCAAAGGAGATGAATCTCATGAGTTAGCTTTCGTAACTGTCCTTTGATTTTATCATTCATTTTTTTCTACCTTCCCTGAAGATTAGGGCCTCCAAGAACAATGTGGATGGTATTTTATGCTCAGGGCTTTAGGTAATAGCTGCTTTGAAGCCAGCCCATTATCACTTTGCAAACTCCCAAGGCATCCAAACCTGGGGATAATCTCATGTACTAAAGCCTTTACAACTTCCTGGGCCTTTTTTGTCCTACAAGGGAATGCTTCAACCCAGTTAGTAAAAGTATCCTCAAATACCAGCAAATATTGTATACCAGGTACCTTAGGGAGATGAGTGAAATCCATCTGCCAATCTTCCCCTGGGTATTTACCTTATTTCTCTATACCTGGGGGAGCTAGATAGTGATTTGAAGGATTGTTTCTCTGACATACCTCACCGGTCCTTGTTATCTTTTTATTATTTTTTTATATTTTGTCTTCCGAAGAGAGTGCACCGTTCCTGGAAGTACTGCAATACCAGGTCAATGTGAGGAGTGGACGGAGCAAGCTCCTATTCCAACTCCCTGTTCCAAGAATCCATTTAATATAGGATCCTCGGATAGAGGATGTATCAGATATTAAACTGTAAAGAACAGATACTACATTTGATCTTAGCCAAAAGGCCGAGAAGTGATCTTGTTATCTTTTTTATGGTTTTAAGTAAGTTCTTTCCATTAAAGAGATAGTGTTCTGGCTTGGTGCCTGTGGCTCAAGTGGCCTAAGGCGCCAGCCACATACACCTAAGGTGGCGGGTTTGAATCCAGCCCGGGCTGCCAAAACAACAATGACGGCTGCAACCAAAAAATAGCCAGGCATTGCGGCGGGCGTCTGTGGTCCCAGCTACTTGGGAGGCTGAGGCAGGAGACTTGCTTGAGCCCAGGAGTTGGAGGTTGCTGTGAGCTGTGATGCACTCTACCCAGGGGGGATAGCTTGAGGCTCTGTCTCAAAAAAAAAAAAAAAAAAAGAGATAGTGTTCTTTCAGTGTCAGAATGAAAAGACTGATGTAAAGTTTCAAGTATGTTCCATTGACTTGCAGCAGGTAATAGCAAAATTCCACTTCTATTTCGTAGCCAGCCTGATGGAAGTAGTGAACAGTCTCTGGATAAAGCCCATTCCTTTTCTTTTCGGGTATAGTGATGTGTGTGATTCTCAAGTGATCCCTCCCAAATGAAGGGTGCCACAGGGGGAAATTTTCCCATCTGTGCTGCCACTTTAGCCTCTTTATCAGCAAGTCAGTTACCTTCAGAAACATCAGCTAAGGGGTTTTGGTGCCCCTTACAATGAATAACTGCTACTTCTTGTGGAGCATGAACAGCTTGTAATAACCTATCTATTTTGTGATGATATTTTATAGGGGAGCCATTGGAAGTCAGGTATTGTCTTTCTTTCCAAAGAGCAGCGTGGGCATGTAAAATGAGGAAGGCCTATTTTGAGTGAGTGTATATATTGACTTGTTTGTGTCTCCCAATTTCTAAAGCACGGGTTAAAGCTATTATTTCAGCTAATTGCGCACTGGTTCCTGAAGAAAGAGACCCACTCTCAATTACAGCATACTGAGTAACTATAGCATAGCCTGCTTAGCAAGTTCCTTGTTTTATAAAAGAACTTCCATCTATACACAAAACCATGTCTGGATTGGGTAGAGGAGTTTCTTATGAGCCTTCTCTAGTGGCATAGATCTATGCTCTAATTTGCTGGCAATCATGCCCTATTTCCTCATTGGATTCAGGGAGGAAAGTGGCAGGATTCAAAGTAGCACTGGTACGTAATTGTAGCACCTGTCCTTCTGGTAATAAGGTTTGATATTTAAGAAAGCAATTATCTGACAGCCAAAGATTACTTTTTGAATTTAAAAGTCCAGTAAGGTCATGAGAAGTGTAAATAATTAGCTGTCTTCCTAAAGTTAGCTTAGTTGCTTCAGGGGTTAAGAGGGCTACAGCTGCTACAACCTGTAGACAGTGTGGGCATCCCTTGGCCACTGTCAATTTCGTTCTTTTTTTTGAGGCAGAGCCTCAAGCTCTCGCCCTGGGTAGAGTGCTGTGACATCACAGCTCACAGCAACCTCCAATTCCTGGGCTCAAGCAATTCTCCTGCCTCTGCCTCCCAAGTAGCTGGGACTACAGGTGCCCACCACAATGCCCAGCTCTTTTTTGGTTGCAGCTATCATTGTTGTTTGGTGGGCCCAGGCTGGATTCGAACCTGCCAGCTCAGGTGTATGTGGCTGGCGCCTTAGCCGCTTGAGCCACAGGTGCTGAGCCACACAGTGTCAATTTCTTTACTAAGATATGCTACAGGTTGTAAAACTGGACCCCAGTATGGGTTAAGACTCCTAGGACAATTCCAGTTTGCTCCATAATATACAGATTAAATTGTTGTCCAGTAGGAAGACTCAAGGCAGGAGCCTCAAAAGAGCAGTTTTCAACTGTTGGAATGCTTTATTTACTTCTGGTTCCCATTCTAGAGTGACCAGGCCCTTTTTTTTTTTTTTTTTGAGCATTTTAAATTAAAGAATAGAGTGGTTTAGCTATTTCACTATATCCAGGAATCCAGAGTCTGCAAAAGCCCATGATTCCTGAGAAGTCTCAAAGCTGTCTGAGAGTTTGAGGTTTAGGGTGAGCCAGTATTGGTTCTAGTCTTTCTTTGTCCAAGGTTCTCTTCCCTTGTGAGAGTTGGAGACCCAAATAGTGAACTTCAGGAACACATAATTGGGCTTTTAGCCTTGGATACTTTGTATCCACAATCAGCTAGAAAGTTTAATAGAGCTTAGATAGTTTTGTGGCATTCCTCTGCATCTGGTGCTCCCAAAAGAATGTCATCTACAGACTGAATAAGAGTCGCTGTAGGATATGAAAAACCACTCAAGTCTTGGGCTAAGCCTTGTTCAAGTAAGTGAGGGCTGTCCCTAAATCCCTGGGGTAACACAGTCCATGTGAGCTGGGTGTTAGAGTCAGAGGGGTCTTCAAAAGCAGAATGGTATTGGGAATTCTCATGAAAAGGAAGGTAGAAAAAGGTATCTTTTAAGTCTAGGACTCTGAAACAGGCAGCCTTTTCAGGGATATGAGATAATAAAGTATACAGTTTGGGAGCTATAGGATGAAGAGGAATGACTGCTTCATTTATAATGTGGAGGTCTTGTAGCATCTGTTTGTAGAGGACATTGTTTTTGATTGGGATAGATGGTGGGATTTTTTTTACTTAATTTGGACTGGCTGAGCATATCCTGTTCTTCCCACCTGTCCCTTGGTGACCCACACTTATGGGTTAATTTCTGTCTCTAATGAGGGAAGGCATAGTATAGGTTCTTGTCCCATATTCACATAAATGGTTGTTCCCACTTTAGTTAGTATGTCCCTCCCCAAAAGGGGAGCAGGACTTTCAGGCATGATTAGGAAGGCGTGAGAGAACAGCCAGTCACTCCAGTTGCAGCTTAGAGGCCGGGAGAAAAATTTGGTAATTGCCTTTCCAGATACCCCTTGTATAGTTACAGATTTGGGGGATAGAAGACCAGGGTTAGAGAGGAGTACAGAAAAGGTTGCTCTAGTGTCCAAAAGAAATTCTGTCTGCTGGCCCTCCACTATGAGGCAGACCCAGGGCCCTTGAAGGGTAATGACACAAGCTGGAACCATGAGAATCTTCCCTGGGCACCCTCAGTCCAGTTTGGGTGCTGATGGGATCACTGTCCCAGGAGGTCTTCGCCTCTGAGGACAGGCCAAGGTGGTCACCTTTGTATTCTGGACAGGGGCCAGGTGACTTGGCCAGCCTGTGGTGCTGCTGAGGGCAATCTCTTCGGAAGTGGCCAGTCTGACCACATTGGAAGCACTTGTTCTTAGCCCCTCTGGCTTCCCTGTGTCCTGATGGTGCCATTTGTCAGAGCACCATTCCCAGAGCTGTCATTCTTTTTCTTTCCCTTCTCTTTTTCCTCCTCTTTCTCCTGATCTCAGTTATAAAAGACCACTGTGGCCATTTTAAGAAGATTCTCCAGGTTATAATCCAGGCCTAGAGCCAGTTTCTGGAGTTTTCTTCAAATATCTGGGACTGCCTGAGTGATGAATTTATCTTTTAAAATAATTTGGCCCTCTAAGGAGTTAGGTATCAACTGAATGTGTTTTCTCATTCACTCAAGAAAGGCTGAGGGACTCTCATTTTGCACCTGATATTTAGCAGATAATTTAGACTAATTCATGGGCTTTTTCTTGGATCGACTTAAACCTTCCAGGATACATGTTAGAAAATGTTTACACCACCAGTCACCTTGTTTCTCAGGTCTCATTCAGGGTCTTCAAAGGAAACAGCCTGGCTTCCTGTGCTGTTCCTTTCCTCAGAGGACATGCTGCCATCAGTATTGGACATGAACCACAAATCCCCCCATTTTCTAGCCTCATCCAAAACTTCATTTTTTTCATTAATAGTGAAAGTTTGATCTAGTAGCATTACATCTCTCCAAGAGGGGTCAAAGCTTTGTCCTAACCCTTGGAGAACATCTGTGTACCTATCGGGGTGATTAGAAAATTTTCCTAAATCTACTTTAATTTCTTTTAAATTTGCTAGAGAAAACAGAGTGATTACTTGCACACTTCTCCTCTCACCATCTGCAGTCTCAACCAAGGGACACAAAGAAGGACATAGTTGCTTTCTGGGGGTCCCATCAGGAACAGAAGAAACTCTGGGAATAAACTCCTTGTTGGGGTTTTCTAAAGGCCTGGAGGAAGGAGCGGGAGAAGTAGATGGTGGGTTTGAACTACGTGGTAACAGCATCTCTCTCAGGAATCCCTAGCCACCGGGGGAAGTTACTACAGCCAGGAAGAGCTGAATCTGACAGGTTTTACACAGTTGGAGGCTGGCTCTGAGAAAAATGAAAGCTTGCACACAGATAATTTAGACCATTTCTCCTCTTGTTTACCGTAATTTTAGCATATCCTCTAGTGGTTATTCTTTGCCATTTGTGAATCAATACTAGCGCTAGATCTGGGTGCAGAAGAAAACCATGCATTCTTTTTTCAGCATCTGGGGATCAAAAATGTCCCAACATAGCCTAGCAGGGTGTTCCAGCAGCCACAGGCCATAAAATAAGATATCTGGGAGCCTGGTCCTACCTGATGAAGTTCTCTTGGCAAGAGACTATGTTACCTGGGTGTTCTCTTAGAGAACATTACCCATCCTTGGGAAAGAACAAACATCCAGCAGGCTTAATCAATCCCACCCTGTATTCCTGGGTTGTCAAAGCATTCTCTGACCAACCCAAGAAGCCTTCCAGCCAAACAAAAGGGAGCATCCTTCCAATGACTGGGGAAGAGTCCCTGGATTTAGCCACTGTTACCAGTGTAGTGCTGTGTGCCCACTGGCTCTCCTGTGTTCCAGCAGCATCGTCCGAGAAATCAGGTATCCAGGAGCCTGTTCTCACCTGATGCAAGTTCTGCCCCTCTCTGCACCTGCCCCTGAGTTTCAGTTAAAGTGGGGGTGATAAATGGAAGAAAAATAATAAAAGTAAAAAAGAAAGAAAAATAAAGTGGGGATGAGCCCTGCCCAAGAGAAAATGGCTGTGCAGTGCTTTTATAATTTTTACAAGCTTTTATAATTTTACAATTTATAATTTAACCTTTTATAATTTTTACAAGCTTTTTCCAAATCCCCAGTAACAAAGGAAATAGGCTTTCTATCATGAATAGGTCTCTTTTTTTTAAGACAGAGTCTCACCTTGTTGCCCTTGGTAGAGTGCCATGGCATTATCACAGCAACCTCAAACTCTTGGGCTCAAGCAATTCGCTTGTCTCAGCCTCCCAAGTAGTTGGGACTATAGGGACTCCCACCACAATGCCTGGCCATTTTTGTTGTTATTGTTGTTTAGTAGGCTTAGACTGGGTTCCAACCCACCAGCGCTGGTGCATGTGGCTGGTGCCCTAATTACTGAGCTACAGGCACCGAGCCCCTGAAAAAGTCTTAAATGCTATGTTTTCCAACCTCCTTTATTACACAAAAGTTAGCAAGGCGACAATAATAAAACTCAGTAACAAATCAAGGTTGAGAGACACTTTGAAACTTTTGCATTACAATTAGTTACAATCAGTCGAATTCTTAAAGAAACCTGGAATTATTTTATACTATCCCATTTACACCAGTAGACCAAAAAAATCAAATACCCAGGGTCATTTTCCTTGTCTTTCTTCATTTTTAAGAGACTGAACTTTAGCCTAGGGTTTAGGGCCATTCCTGAAAGGGGGGGGGGTTGCCCTGGGCTTCCCTTCACAGGTGTCTGGTTGCCCAGAGAAGCTGTTTAGGGAAATCATTTTGCCATTTGTTCGGTGCTGACTTCTAGGCCTCTGTTATCATGGTTCAGCTTTTTTTCTTGGCACACGAAAAAGCCAATTGAATTTAATTTTGTAATGAAAGGCAATAAAAAGGACCTTACAACACACCTACAACATCTGAAGCACACTGAAAACACCTGAAAAAATACCAGAATAAGCCAGTACAAACTTAACTAAATGCATAGAGCAATCCTTTACCAACATTCAAACGAAGCATGTAAAGTACAAGGAGAGAGAGAAAGGCAGCAGGGGCAGCAGAGGGCTATAGAGACAAAGAAAAAGTTTGGGACCGTGGAAGAGAAGGGAAGATAGCAAAATAGCTGAGAGAACATGTTTTTCCGAAGGCTCTCCAGTGCCCTGGGGTCAGAACCATTGCTGGGGACCCAGGACCTCTGGGTGCTACTTCTTTGCTTGTCTCTCAACCAGAGAAAGGGAGTGACTATAGAACAGTTTCAAAAGTCTTCTAACATTCCCTTCGGCTCCTTTCTGGAGCCAAGGGGGATTAGCAAGTTCATTTCCCAACGGCCTTTTGCCTGTGACCTGGAGATCAGCTGCCATACTAGACGGGCAGCTGATGGGCATCAAGATTATTAGTCTCCATTATTATAACTATAGAGAAAAATAGGAGAGGTAAGTGGTCCCATTGCTTACCATAGATCTTTTTCAATCCTGGACGAGCCCCCCAAATATGATACTGGAATTTTGTCTTCAATAGGTCCTTGGTCTTGGAGATTTGAAAAATGAATCCACACCGAGACCAAGGACTTACTGAAGATGAAATTCCAGTGTCAGGTCCACCAAGCTTTTATCTGTCAGAAGGCCAGCGATTCTGGAGAACAGTGAGAGCAGCCTCCCCAAGACTGTTCTCTTTTCTTGCTTTCCAAAACCACTGTTTTATACATAAAAGTTCAAAGCAAAGACCACATTAACTCTTACTTTATATAATAATCTGTAACTCAGTGATGTATTACAACATTTCCAATTCAAAAATTAATCTCCTAAGTCAATCTTCCTAAACTACTCAAAATTGGCATCTTTAGGGTAGGAGCTAAATTTACCAAATAATAAGAATGGGAGACTGGAGGTGGAGGTCACTTAGCAAAACTGACCAGACCAGCTGTGTCTTGTTGGTCCTAGCCTGACTCCATCTTATTCTCACTGCATGTGCTCTCGATGGTATGGACGTTTAATTGGCATGGAAGTTAAGGACAGAAGGAACTCAAACCACCACATTCTGTGATAGGTTGGGCAGTATTTTATGGGCAGCCTTGGGAATTGAATGTCTGTTTCCTCTGGGAAACTGCTGACCAAGAAGCAGATGAGATTAAGAAAGTCTGGGTTGTAGGATAGGCATTTCATCTTAATCATTTCATACATGATTTGACTAAATTTTTTTTTTTTTTAGAGACAGAGTCTCATTTTGTCGCCCTCAGTAGAGTGCTGTGGCATCACAGCTCATAGCAACCTCCAGCTATTGGGCTTAGGCCACTCTCTTGCCTTAGCCTCCCGAGTATAGGTGCCCACCACAACGCCTGGCTATTTTTTGTCACAGTTTGGCTGGGGCTGGGTTCAAACCTACCACCCTCCGTATGTGCCACTGTCACCCTACTCACTGAGCCACAGGCACCGCCCTTTTTTTTTTTAGAAATGTGGTTTCCCTCTGTGGCTCAAGCTGGAGTGCAGACTAATGATTCAGATGCCTGTCAGCCCCTAAAAGCGCATAGTGAGGCTGCCAACCTCCAGGTCATGGGGAAGAGGCTATTGGGGAAGGAACTTTCTAACTCCCCTTGGCTCCAAAAGAAAGGAGCCAAAGGGAATGTTAGAAGGCTTGAGAGCCAAGCAAACAGACGTAGCTCCCCGAGGTCCTGGGGTCCCCAGCAATGGTTCTGACTCCATGGCACTGGAGGGTCTTCTGAAAAAATGTGCTCTCCCAGCATTTTCACTATCTCCTCCTGTCTTCCTGGGTTCTAAACCTCTTCTATTTGTCTCTACAGACCCTGTCCACTTTCTCTTTCTCCTTGTGGTTTGCACGCTTTGTGTGAACATTGGTAAAGGATTGCTTTACATATTTAGTTACGTTTGTACTGGCTCTTTCTGGTATTTTTCAGATGTTACAAGCATGTTTCAAAAAAGTCATTTTCATTGCCTTTCACTGCAAAAGTAAATTCAATTGGCTTTTCCACAGGTTTGAGAAAAAAGCTGAACTATGTTAAAAGAAGCCAAGGAGTTGGTTCCAAACAAAGGGCAAAATGACTCCCCAGCGTGGCTTCTCTGGGCCACTAGGAGGCTATGAAGGGAAGCCCAGGGCAGCCCTGAGGCAAGAATGTCACTAAACCCAAAGCTACTGTTCAGTCTCTTCTTTAAAAGAAAAAAGGAGGCTCGGCGCCTATAGCTCAACCGGCTAAGGCGCCAGCCACGTACACCTAAGGTGGCGGGTT
>NW_003852434.1:2449168-2451040 GCF_000181295.1 Otolemur garnettii
AAAGAAAAAAAAATCTTTAAAAATGAAGAAGGGCAAAAGAAAAAAATGATCATGAGTATTTGATTTTCTTTCTGTTCTATTGATGTAAATGAAAGATTCAAAGGCATTCCAGGTTTCTCTACCTCAGCTAGTGACTAATTCTAATGCAAAAGTTTTAAAGTGTCTCTCAGTGCTGATTTTTCATTAAGTTTAATTATTGTTCCATTTCTAACCTTTAGGAAAGAAAGGAGAGGGGAAGCATAGCACTTACGACCAGCTCATGATAAAAAGCCTATTTCTCTTGTTACTGGGAAGTTAGAAAAATCTTGTAAAAATTAATAAAGGGGGGGCAGGGCCTGTGGCTCAGTGAGTAGGGCACCGGCCCCATATACCGAGGGTGGCGGGTTTAAACCCAGCCCCGGCCAAAAACTGCAAAAAAATTAGTAAAGGGTTACATGTGGGAGCAGCACACAGTGGTTTTCTCCAGGGCAGGGCTCATTCCCACTTTGATTGACAGGCATATACTCAATAGCAGGCGGGACCAGGGCCCTGGATACCTGATTTCTTGGGCTGTGCTGTGGGCAAGCAATAAACGCAGGAGAGCCAGCGGGTACAAAGTGCTCCACTGGTAATTGTGGCTAAATCCAGACAAGTGCAGGGGTCAGGGAGGCCACTCTCTTCAGGGACTCTTCCCCAAGCATTGGAAGGACACTCCTATTGTTTGGCTGGAAGCCTGCCTAGATTGGTCAGAAGATGCTTTGACAACCCCAGAACACAGGGTGGGATTGATTAAGAAACTGGACGTTTGTTCTTTCCCACAGATGGGTAATGTTCTCTATCTAAGAGAACACCCAGGTACGTGTTCTCTTGCCAAGAAAACTTTTATCAGGTGGGACCAGGCTCCTGGGTACCTGACATTTCCAGCCAGTGCTGCGAGAGCACCCCACTGGGCTATATTCTGAAGCCTTGGGACGTGTTTGACCCCCAGCCACGTATGGAGCAGACAGAAAGGAGCAGAACTTGCTTCAGGTGAGACCAGGCTCCTGGCTATTTGATTGTATGGCCTGTGCTGCCAGAACACACCACTGGGCTATGTTAGGACACGGTCAATCCCCAGATGCTGAAAAAAGAATGTCTGGTTTTCTTCTGCACCCAAGCGTGGCCCTAGTATGACTGCCAGGGGTGAACAAAAGCCCACCAGAGGGGACTCTAACTTATGGTAAACAAGAGAGGAAATGGTCTGAATTACACAGGTGCAAGCTTTCGCTTTCTCTCTTCTCAGAGACAGCCCCCAGCTGTGTACAACCTGTCAGATTCAGCTCTTCCTGGCTGTAGTAACTTCCCCCGGTGGCTAGGGATTCCTGAGAGAGATACCATCACCGCCTCCTTCAAACCCACCATCTACTTCTCCTGCACTTTGTTCCGTGCATTTAGAAACCTCGAGAAGTGTGTTCTGAGAATTTCCTCTGGTCCTCTTGGGACCGGCAGCAAGCAACTGTATCCTTTGTGTTCCTTGTTCAAGACTGCAGGGTGGTGAGGAGGAAAATGCGTGAGTATTCACTCTATTTTCTCTGGCAAATTTAAAACAAATTAAGCTTGATTTAGGAAAATTTTCTGATGACCCAGAAAGGTATCCAGATGTTCTCCAAGGGCTAGGACAAAGCTTTGACCTCTCTTGGAGAGAAGTATACTACTACTAGATCGAACTGTAACATGAAATGAGAAGAATGAAGTCTTAGATGAGGCTAGAATGTGGGGATGATTTGTGGTTCTTGTCCAATACTGACAGCAGCGTGTCTCCTGAGGAAGGGGACAGATGCCCCACAGGAAGACAGTTCTCTGTGAGCATCCTGCATGGGACCCTGAGAAGGTGACTGTTGGCAGAAACATTTT
>NW_003852434.1:2451188-2455837 GCF_000181295.1 Otolemur garnettii
CTCCCTAGTAGCTGGGACTACAGGCACCCGCCACAATGCCTGGCTATTTTTTTGTTGCAGTTGTCATTGTTTTAGTTGGCCTGGGCTGGGTTTGAACCCGCCAACTTTGGTGTATGTGGCTGGAGCCATAACCCCTGTGCTATGGGCGCCGAGCTGGCATAAACATTTTCTAACATGTATCCTGGAAGGTTTCCGTTGATCCAAGAAAAAGCCTATGAATTATTCTGAGTTGTCTACTATTTGCCAGGAGCAAAATGAAAGTCCCACAGCCTTTTTGAGTGGCTTAGGGAGGCAATGAGAAAGCACAGCCAGGTGACACCCGACTCTTTAGGGGGCCAAATTATTTTGTTTGAATAGATTCCTGGATACATCATTCAGGAGTGAAATCCTGGAACTCACCACCTCCTACAGAAGCAGACCATGAAGAGCTTTGACCACAGTCCACCTACACTTGTGAGCCTAAAGAAAATTTGAAGTTATTATTTAGAAGACAGCAAGGAAAGTGTTAATATAGTTTTCTTTTTCTTTTTTTTTTTTTTTTAGAGACAGAGTCTCACTTTGTCACTCTCCATAGAGTGCCGTGGCAGCACCACACAGCTCACAGCAACCTGCAACTCCTGGGCTTAGGTGATTCTCTTGCCTCAGCCTCCCGAGTAGCTGGGACTACAGGCACCCACCACAATGCCCGGCTATAATATAATTTCCTATCGAAGTCACAGACTTTATTGTTTCCAACCTGACATCACTGACACCGTCATTAACCCCCTTCTCTCATTTTTCAACTCTTGCCTTTTATTATAGCTGGTATGTGTAGGCAAATTCAAGTTTCAAACATCAATATGACATCTAGAAATTGCAAATTTCAGTGAAGTCTACAGAAAGTACTCTCATAAATATCATTCTTTTAGGTACTTACTATGGCAGATAGCTGAGGGTAAGCAGAAAGAAAGTTTCTGCTCTATGACCTGGGCTAGCAGAACATTTTAATACTAATTTGTTAAAAGTTGTAATCTAAAATCTGACATACATTGCCACGGACTTGGAGGACTTTTTTTTTTTTAGAGACAGAGTCTCACTTTGTCGCCCTTGGTTAGAGTGCTATGGCATCATAGCTCACAGTAACCTCCAGCTCTTGGGCTTAGGTGATTCTCTTGCCTCAGTCTCCTTAGTAGCTGCGGCTACAGGCACCCGTCACAGTGCCCGGCTATTTTTTTGTTGTCACAGTGCCCGGCTATTTTTTTGTTGTTGCAGTTTGGCCAGGGCCAGGTTTGAACCCACCACCCTTGGTATATGGGGCCAGTGCCCTACTCACTGAGCCACAGGTGCCGCCTGATTTGGGGGACTTTTATAGGAAAGCCCTGGAGAATACCTGGAAAGAGTAATAGTTATTTAAATTGATTCTTATATTTTTTTCATTGGTAATTGAAATTCTGAATAAAGGTATTAATACCCTTAAGGAATGCAAATGTGTTTGGTCGAAAAATGTTGTTTGGGGTAAAAAATGAATGTTCAAGGGATCAGTTTCTAATTCTTTGGGGTTCATTTCATTCGTTTTGCTTGAGGAAAGAGATTGAGTTCAGCTTAGCAGCTGTTTAGAAGACAGCCCCACCCAAGTTTTTTTTTTTTACAGTTGTTGCCACACTTGCTCATCATATAGATTTATTATTCTCAACCTGACGTATACAGTGTGTTTCTATTTTGAAGGAAATGTAATAGTGAGAGAGGATACTGGAGAAGGTTGCGGTCTAGGAGAACAGGTCTTCTCAAGGAGACCACAAGGATACACCTGCAGGGTCCTCTCCATGGTGACTCAGCTCTTGGGAATTTGCAAATTTAACATCCTGGAACTTGGAAATTTCCAAGTTCTGTGAACTCCTGTAGTTCTGTGGGGGCTGGAATAGCATCTCCCGCTTGATTCAAACTGGCCAATAAGAAGGGTACCTGTGGGGTGGAACTTTTTGACTTTCAATAAAAAGGGAAAGACCAAGCTAATCGGGGAGCGGGGAGCATGGCCATTTGGAAATCTTTTTTTTTTTTTTTTTTTTTTTTTAGTTTTTGGCTGGGACTGGGTTTGAACCCACCACCTCTGGTATATGGGACCTGTGCCCTACCCTTTTGAGCCACAGGTGCCACCCCATTTGGAATTTAAAGCTGTTCCTCTTATAAACGTGGTGTTTGGGTGCTCTTTCTCTCCTTCTCTCCGTTGGGCCTCGTCTTTCTGCAACAATAATGCCACAGTTGTGCTGTTTTGAAACTCAGAATAAATCTGTTTGATAAAAGATGTCGCATATATATGTACGTCTTATGGGGTTATAAACTTGCTTAGTTTATTAGTTAACCTGAGAATGAGAAATCTTTAAAATTGTAATCACGAGCGGTGCCTTTGGCTCAAGGAGTGGAGTGCCGGCCCCATATGCTGGAGGTGGCGGGTTCAGCTCCAGCCAAAAACTGCAAAAAAAATAAAAATAAAAAAAATAATAATAAATAAAATTGTAATCACTTTTTTTAGAGTGATTACAGAAATGCATTTTACAAGACTAAACAGTCTAGACCTGCACTGTCCAAAATATAACCATCAGCCCCATGTAGTTGTTTTTTTTTTTTTTTTTTTGAGACAGAGTCTCACTTTGTCACCCTAGTAGAGTGCTGTAGTGTCACAGCTCACAGCAACCTCCCACTCTTGGGCTTAATTGATTCTCTTGCCTCAGCCTCCCAAGTAGCTGGGACTACAGGCGCCCACCACAATGCCTGGCAACAAATGAGGGTAGGGCCCAGAGTTCATTTTTTTGGTTGTAGTTGTCATTATTGTTTGGCAGACCCAGGCTGGATAAGAACCCACCAGCTCCGGTGGATGTGGCTGCCTACAGCTGCTGAGCTACAGGCACCAAACCCCATGTGGCTATTTAAATGTGAGTGAATTGAAGTTAACATTGCAAATTCAATTTCTCCGTTTTTTGGAGCGTCATTTCAAGGGCTGCGTAGCCAGCTGTTATCTAGTGTACAGTACTACTTTTCTCTCTCCTGTGTGTTGCTGAAGAGAGAGGAAAGAAGAGTTTCCCGTCTAACCAGGTATATTGAACTGCAGTACAAATAAAATCACTTTTTTACACATCAGGAGCTGTACATATCAGTACACAATTTGTTGTGTAATTTGTGGGAATGAAGGAATGTCCTTATTTTTAACTTTCAATTTATTTATTTATTTATTTATTTTTTTGAGACAGAGCCTCAAGCTGTCCCCCTGCGTAGAGGGCTGTGGCATCACAGCTCACAGCAACCTCCAACTCCTGGGCTCAAGCGAGTCTCCTGCCTCAGCCTCCCAAGTAGCTGGGACCACAGGCACCCGCCACAATGCCTGGCTATTTTTTGGTTGCAGCCATTGTTGTTTGGCGGGCCTGGGCTGGATTCGAACCTGCCACCTTAGGTGTATGTGGCTGGCGCCTAAGCCACTTGAGCCACAGGCGCTGAGCCTTGTAAGGGCCAGACCAGTGCCATTTTGTTGTCTACTGCATAAGCTCTGTTAAAACCGCAGGGCCACTCCCTACTGCCTCCCCCACACCTGCTTGCATAGCCACTGATTGAGACACCTTAGACAGATAGCTGCCGTAATAGGCAATAAGTATCAGTTCCCTTGAACTGCTCCCATAATAAGCAATAGGTATCTACTTCCTTGAAATTTAGGCATTCTTCTTCCCAATTAGGCTACACCACCTCTAGCCCTGGTTAAGAAATCCCCTACCCTTCACCTGTACCAATCCAAATCCTCCTTTACTAGTGAAATCACCAACCACCAATCAAGAGTGTACCCGTAATGGACCCTACCCTTCTTGCTTTCTGTACCCCATAAAAACTTACTCTACCCCGAGTTCGGGGCTCGTCCTCGGCTTGCATGCCAGGAGAGTCCAGGCTTCCTGGGGCCTGAATAAAATTCACCTTTTGCCTTTTACATCGGGGCGCGTCTCGGAATCGTCTGTTTGGGCTGTTTGGGAGAATGATTTTTGGACCTAACATATGTATCTCAAAAGGGCAATTAGAATCTGGGGTTTGTCATTTTAGTAGGGAAAGATGGGGGTACCTATGGGAAAACAAATGACTTTTAGGAAAGATAAAGGGGTCTTCAGGAGAGTAAAGGGGAGATGTGATAGTTTTGTGATGATGTCTTTGACAAGAGTTAATCCTTGTCAGTTTCTCCTGGAAGGTGGATTTATCAGCATGACCTTTAAGATCTGGAGCGGAGGCAGGAGGATAGCTTGAGGCTGCCTTTGCCTTCAGAGTACTCCTGTTGGCCACCTGGTGATTGTAGTGACAGGTAGCCATAAAGTATGCAGCACTTTTTCTGGAAGGAGTTCTGGAACTTAATTGTCCGACCTCATATGTGCATTATTGTAATAATGAAGACCTAAACAGGGTGGGCAGGTGGGTCATCCATGACAGTCTTATTTACGGTTCTCAGTTTTTTGTTTTTTGTTTTTTTTGAGACAGAGCCTCAAGCTGTGCCCTTGGGTAGAGTGCTGTGGCATCACAGCTCACAGCAACCTCCAACTCCAGGGCTCAAGCGATTCTCCTGCCTCTGCCTCCCAAGTACCTGGGACCATAGGTGCCTGCCACAATGCCCAGCTATTTTTTTTTTTTTTTTTTGGTTGCAGCCA
>NW_003852434.1:2455857-2474099 GCF_000181295.1 Otolemur garnettii
CATTGTTGTTTGGTGGGCCCAGACTGGATTCGAACCCGCCACCTTAGGTATATGTGGCTGGTGCCTTAGCCACTTGAGCCACAGGCGCCGAGCCTGGTTCTCAGTTTTTAACAAAAGTTCACTTGTCTCTGAGCCCTTGAACTGTTTTTTTCCTTCTTCTTACTCACCACTGTACTAACATGGAGTCCTTGAACTTTTGATGTACTTTCTACCATTCCAGGCCCCACCCCTTTCTCCAAAGGTGTCTCCTGGTTTTATGCAGTAGTCCTTGCTTCATACATGCCTTCCCTCCCCCTGCATCCTCCACAAGCAGAGTGGCCACTTCAAAACTCTGGCTTCTTATTGACCAGGCAGCCGATGTTATCTCTTTCTTTTTTTTTTTTTTTTTTTTAAAGACAGAGTCTCTCTTTATTGTGGCATCACAGCTCACGGCAACCTCTAACTCCTGGGCTTAGGTGGTTCTCTTGCCTTAGCCTCCAGAGTAGCTGGGACTACAGGTGCCTGCCACAACGCCTGGCTATTTTTTTGTTGCAGTTTGACGGTGCCGGGTTTGAAACCACCGCCTTTGGTATATGGGGCCAGCGCCCTACCCCCTGACCCACACACAGGCGCTGCCTATGGTATCTCTATCTGCCTATTCCTGCCTGGTTTCCCAGATCACTATTGCAAGGAGGTGGGGCTCTAGAGAACCTCAGCAGTCTGAATCTGGAGCTAATTACTGAGCAGCCTTTGGACCCGACACAGAATCAACACTGGACTCTTCAGGGTGGATCTGTCACAGTAGAGATAACAGGACAGCTCATAGATCAATATAATACATTTTAAATGCAGATTAAAATTCAGATTTTTTGTGTTTGGGGTTTTTTTTTCCCCTTGGTAAGTTTGTAGCCATCACCCGGAGGGCCCCTATCTCCTGGGACTGTAATTTCTTGACTTTAACCTCAGTAAGCAGTTTAAGGAGGTATGCATTTAAGCAGCATGCCCTATGGCTGTGAGGTAGAGTGCCCCTCTCCCTGTGTTAGTGTCATCTCTAGGAAAACAATGAGGGTAGGGCCCAGAATTCCTAACTTGAGGCTGCCTTGGCTTCTACCAATATGTGTCGTAGTTATAACTGGGGAGGTGGCTGGCTGAGGACTTTGGACTCTGTGTACTTTTCTTACCTATCTATGTGTGGCTTTCATTGTATGAAAACTTTAAGTTCTATGTACTACTAAGAGTGGGCTATACAATTAAGAGTATGGTGAAGAGTAAAAAAATAGAGAAAACACTGTATTTTTAATATAGATTATTATTTTTATAATAGATTACCAATATATATTGAATATAAATGTTTACTCTTTTCAAAAAAGTAAAAATGCATCCTTACTCACTAGAAAACAAGAAAGGCCAGGCACGGTGGCTCTCACTTGTAATCTTAGCACTCTGGGAGGCCCAGGCAGGCGGATCACCTCAGCTCAGGAGTTGCAGACCAGCCTGAGCAAGAGCAAGACCATATCCCTACCAAAAATAGAAAAACTAGCTGGTGGGGTGGCAGGTGCCTTTAGTCCCAACTACTCAGGAGGCTGAAGCAAGAGGATTGCTTGAGCCAAAGAGTTTGAAGTTGCCATAAGCTCTGTAGCACTCTACCCAGGGCAACAGAGTGAGACTCTGTCTCAAAAAATAAATGAAAAATAAAAACAAAAATTAAAATTAAGGAAGAGAGAAATGATAAAGGTAGACCAGTAGGAAATCAACAAGTGAAAGGGAAAAACAAACTTCAGTGTACAAAGGCCTTGGGTGTTGTTTGAAAAGGACTTTCCAATTGGCTAAGAATTATACTCTGGCCAGATAACAGGAGTAGGCTGGGTTCAGGTTGTAAAGCCATTGAAGGCTTTTTATTTATGGTCTTCGCTGGGGATCTAGGCCACAGAGATAAAAACCCTATTAGAATGATCAGGAACTCTGGAAGGAAAGAAATGGCAAGGTGGGAAGCAGAAGGTTCTAGGGAAATCTAAATAGGATTTGGGTATCTTTTCTTTGTAAAAGGAAGATGGTGCCATCTGCTGTGAGTAACACATCTGACCAGAAAGCTTCTGAGCACAGGGAAAGATTAATGTTCACTTGAAGGCAGTTGTTACTGGAGACCCCTAAACCCTGCAGCATAACATGTTAACCAAATGGTAGAAACTTTGAGGTTAGTCTGGTGCTGAGAGGTTATATTTTCTTTATTTTTAAATCCTCACTGTATATTTTTTGTTTTGTCCTAGAGTAAGTGCGTTGTGCCTTACGGGTGTTAGAATTCAAGTTTTCTTTCGTTCTTTTTTTTTTTTACAATATGCTTCAGCTGGGTGGTGTTCCGTGGTTATTTGATCTGATCACTTGGTTTATGACTGAAGAATTATTAAGGCCCTGCAGCTGCCTGAGGAAGATGGTCAGAATCCTAGCTGTCACAAAAAAGAAAGAAATGTATTCTGTTATATATTACAGAAATGTATTCTGTGGAATATATTACACTGACTTTTAGATGCAAAAGCAACATTGTTTTTCTGGGTTTAATCTCTTGGTAATGAAGTGTAAGTCTTTTTATGTATTGGTATATTCCATTTTCTAGTATTATTGAGAGTTTGCACCTATATTTAAAGAGATTAGCATACCCTAGTATAGTATATACCATGTCATTAGCTAATGTATATAGTGTGCAGATATCTGCAAATATTATTTAGTGTTTGTAATCTCATTTATCTGGACTGTCAACTTACTGTTGCTTTTCCCTCTACAGAAAAGGCAGAAACCCTCCAGATGTCTTCTAGTAATGCCGAAGTTTATATCCCAATGTCACAAAGTAACCCCAATGGCCTACCCGGGACGACCTCCAACGACCTGAAGACAGCCATGGAGGGAGCCGTGTTAAGTTTCCATAACATCTGCTATCGAGTAAAATTGAAGAGTGGCTTTCTACATGGTCGAAAAACAGTTGAAAAAGAAATACTATCAAATATCAAGTATGTGCCCTGAACTTTATAAAAGACAGCTTTATTGCCTACGGTGAACTTCACAGATTTTTGTCTATTACTGGTAAAGCCGCTATGAACATTTGTGTACAAGTCTTCGTACAGATATACAAACATGCTTTGATTTCTTTTGGCTAAACTAGGACTGTGATGATCAGGTCAGTTGGTGTGTGTATGTTTGACTCTCAGAGGAACTGCCAAGCAGTTTTTACTATACCATGTGCCTCAACTTTTGCTTGAGAAACTAAATATTTAATGTTTGTCATTTAGTTTTTCTTGTGGTTTGGTGGAAAGAAGCCTAGCTGTATTTGATTCGCTGCTTTTTGATCTTGGGGGATATGACTGTGGCCTCCAAGCCTCAGTATTCTCATCTATGAAATGGGAGACCTGTGGGGTACCTTCCAAGGCAGACACTTTATTAGGTACTTGCGTGTTTTAAATCTCCTTTGTGTTCTAGAAGAGGCATCCTCAAACTATGGCCCTTAGGCCACATGCAGCTGGCCTAGGACACTTATCTGGCTCGCTGGGTGTTTTTGTTGCCGCTGCCTGTCCTGCTTGGCAGCCAACTCGTCCCGGGGCCTGCAGTCTGCCCTCCAACAGTCTGAGGGACAGTGAACTGGCCCCCTGTTTAAAAAGTTTGAGGACCCCTGTTCTAGAGGCAAGGAGGTTGAGCAGCACCTGTGGCTCAAAAGGGTAGGGCACTGGCCCCATATGCCGAAGGTGGCAGGTTCAAACCCAGCCGTGGCGCCCCCCCCCCAAAAAAAAATTAGAAGCAGGGAGGTTGAAATGACAATAGATGGTGAAAGTACTTTGTCGTTCAAATACACTTCTTGTAACCAGTCAATGCTTTCCCTCTGTTAGGTAAGCAGAAAATGTTTCATTATAAGACAACTAGGATTTAGCTTGTGTAATCAAAGTTCAGAGTGGTGGCAATTTAGGATCCAAATCAGTGCATTAATAATTTGAAAGCCCCTGGTAATTGATTTTTCATTCTTTTCATGTAGCATTGAATTTATCACATGACAAAATGAGGGCAGAGGGAGAAGAGCATCTCTTTGGAACCTGCTCCTCCCAGAATCTTTTATTTCACAGATGTTAGCCATTAGGATTGTTAGTGTTTTTCTGGGTTCTAGATAACTGGACCTGATTCATCCGCTCTGTGATGTGGTGGTTGAATTTAGATTTGTTCAGACAGCGTGGCCTATGTGTTTTGGTGGTTTTGTTTAATGGGGAGAATATTTACTCCTAGACAAAGCTAGCAACTTTTTCTGACTCTTCAAGGCTGGAGGAGTGGTTTTAAAAGGACACTTTGTCCCAGGGTGGCTATAAACTTGTAAGGAATCAGGTGTTTTTCATGTTTTCTTGATGTTTTTTATGGGACTGTGTTTTTTTTTCTGTAAATAGGAGCCAATCCTTTTTGGAAGACAAGGAAACTACAAGACAGGAGAGGAAATTTGGGGGTGGGGGTGGGAGAGAAACATGGGGAGCCCGAGACTTGACTGGGCTGATGCCTGGAGCCGGGCAGGACTAGAACCTTCTCTGAATAGCAGCACCTGCTGTCATGACTGCTTCCTTGTTGCTTTCTTGTGTAGGTTAAGAACCTCCCCCCATGAGAAGATAAGGACAGGAACAGTGAGGCAAAGCTTGCATCTTTTGTCTCGTGCTTAGCTTTTTGTGAAAGAGAATACTCAGGAAAATGGCGGCCCCATCAGATTCTGTGCTGAGAGAGTTGGAATAGGTAACATGGAAGTCATTTGTGGAAACTGAATATATTTACACTGGATACCGTGTGAGGATGCAATTATCTTACTCATCTTTTAAAGCTGGTAGATTAGTAAATTGATAACACTGTAAGTCTCATCTGCTCAAGGCTTCATGATGTTTTTTATGGTCAGGTGGTTTATATGTATTTCAGCAAGGATGAGCTTATCTTTGCATGCATTCCCGGACTCAGAAAAATGCAGTCACATGTCGCAGATCTTTCAGACGTTATAGTTGACAGGAGACCAAGGGCTGGTGTTCTCGCTCACTTACATTTCTGGTTTAGACATCGCCGAGACGGGTCATACGTTTTTTGGTTGTAGTTTTCCGGTCATTCTCCTATTTTCTGGCTTCAAGTAGTTTCTAGAGCAGGGGACAGGTTGCTCTCTTATATCTTATTTATGTTTTTTTTTTAATTTTCTGAGACAGAGTCTCACTTTGTCACCCTTGGTAGAGTGCTGTGGTGTCACAGCTCACAGCAACCTTAAACTCTTGGACTTGAGCAATTCTCTTGCCTCAGCCTCCTGAGTAGCTATGGCTATAGGTGTGCCTCACAACACCGGGCTAGTTTTTCTTTTTTTTGAGACTGAGTCTCACTCTGTTGCCCTGTGTAGAGGGTCATAGTTCACAGCAACCTCAAACTCTTAGGCTTGAGCAACCCTGTTGCCTCAGCCTCCTAAGTAGCTGGGACTACAGGCATGCACCACAATGCCCAATGGGATTTTCTATTTTTTAGTAGAGATGTGGTCTCACTCTTGCCCAGGCTAGTCTGGAACTCCCGAACTCAACCAATCCACCCGCCTCTGCCTCCAGAGTGCTAGGATTACAGGCATAAGCTCCCACACCCAGTGTCACTTATCTTATTTTTGATGCATATTTGATAGCCACCATCACCATTCAAGTAATAACTGTATTCCCAGAAAACTAACGAGATCTCCATTGTTGTTTTTACTTTGGACATTTTATAATCTCACTTCTAGAACTAAGTAACTATAACCTGATGTCTTCTGTGGGGACGGGGAAGAAGATAAAACAAACTCTGACCATGAGAATTCAAAAAGGTGTGGTTCTGTTACCTTAGGAAAAATCTTTCTGTTATGAGTCATCTGGCTCCATACCCAGGATTTGAGCTTTCCCTCATCAGTGCTGAAGATCTATGGAAAAAACTGTCCGAGCAGCGCCTATGGCTCAAAGCAGTAGGGCACTGGCCCCATATGCTGGAGGTGGTGGGTGGGTTCAAAACCAGCCCTGGCCAAAAACTGCAAAAAACAAACAAACAAAAAAAAAACTGTCCATACCAGTAGATGTATGGATGGCCTAGAATCGTCAGGGTAATTCATTATACTGATTGGGGAATTTTTTTTTTTTTTTTTTTTTTTTTGAGACAGAGCCTCAAGCTGTCCCCCTGGGTAGAGTGCCGTGGCATTACAGCTCACAGCAACCTCCAACTCCTGGGCTCAAGCGAGTCTCCTGCCTCCGCCTCCCAAGTAGCTGGGACCACAGGCGCCCGTCACAACGCCCGGCCATTTTTTGGTTGCAGCCGTCATTGTTGTTTGGCGGGTCCGGGCTGGGGATTCGAACCCGCCACCTTAGGTGTATGTGGCTGGCGCCTTAGCCGGTTGAGCTATAGGCGCCGAGCCCTGATTGGGGAATTTTTATTTGCTAATTTATTTTGACATGATTTCTAATTTAAATCTTGCAGAAACATAACCCCTTCCCCCAAGTTCCCCGGCTGGGATATTTCACTGCAGTTGCCCCCATCAGTCCCTCTTTTTCTGTTCCCTTTGTCATTAGCATCCTTCTGAACTGTTAGAAAGCAGGTGTATGCGTAGTGCTCCTTTATCCCCACCTGCTCCAAGATGTAGTTTCCAGAAATGAAGACCTTCTCTTACATGACCTCTCCATTGTGGTCTGGGAGAAGCTGAGGGAAATGTTTTCCCACACTGAGGGAGAGGATGGTCTTCGGGGCCGGCTGGTCTACCACACTCCCGATGTAGCTGGCTGACCACAGCAGGGGTCTCTTCTTTTTTGAGGCAGAGTCTTATTCTTTCACTCTGGGTAGAGTGCTGTGGTATCCCCGTAGCTCACAGCAACCTTAAACTCCTGGGTTCAAGTGATCCTCCTGCCTCAGGCTTCCGAGTAACTGGAACTATAAGTGCCTGCCAAAGCGACCAGCTATTTTTTCTATTTTTAGGAGAGGTGAGGTCTCGCTCTTGCTCAGGCTGGTCTGGAAGTCCTGAGCTCAAAGAATCCTCCCTCCTTGGCCTCCCAGAGCGCCAGGATCACAGGCCTGAGCCACCGTGCACGGCCTAACAGTGTGTCTCTTCAGTCTTATCTAACCTGGTATTTTCTTGTCCCATCTCAGCCCAGGTAATTACGATTGATCACCTGGTTATGTCGTCTGTCAACTTTTACCATCATGTCCCCATTTGCCCCTTTGTAACTGGTTACTATTATGAGGGGAGATAAACTGGCGTCATTCCCGAGTCCTATTCCACGTTAAACTTATGGGCTTCAGCACTGATCTCCTGCCTGAGTCACCCACACTATGTGAAGGTTGCCAAAGGTGATTTTCTGTTTTGTCTTCGCTTAATTTGCATTTTACTAAAAGGAAAAAGCTGGCTGGGTGCAGTGGCTCAGGCCTATAATCTTAGTGCTCTGGGAGGCCAAGGCGGGAGGATCCCTTAACCTCAGGAGTTTAAGACCAACCTGAGGAAGAGCGCAACCCCATCTCTACTAAAAATAGAAAAAAAATTAGCTTCGTGTTGTGGCAGGCTCCTGTAGTCCCAGCTACTTGGGAGGCTGAGTCAGGAGGATCGGTTGAACCCCAGAGTCTGAGGTTGCTGTGAGTTAGGGGGACAGAGCGAGACTCTTACCTCCATGATCAGTTATGGAGTCATACTTAGTAGCATCCAATAGCAATTCCTTATTAGTATTTATCTCTTTCCGACTTGATCAGTGGGAGACTTTTCCAAGAAGGTTCTTCTTTCTCTTTCTTCCTTTCTCATTCCCTTGACATGCTCTTCATTCTTTCAAGGATTTCCTTGGCATAACGAGAAGTTTCACACTCACCGTTTACTCAGCTTGCCTCAGCTCTGAAAGCAGCCATTTACGTTCATGGAGGACGGCATTTACAAAGCCACGGTCTGGGTGATTGCTGTGTTCATTGCTGCTGGCATGTCATTGCCTCTGGGCTTTCTCAGTGGACAGGCCTAATGAGTACACACATGCCCGTATGTATAGGCCTATGTATCACATACAGGCATAACTTTTTTCTTTGAGACAGAATTCTGTTCTGTCACCTGAGCTGAAGTGTGGTGGCACCATCACAGCTCACTACAACCCCTACTCCTGGACTCAAGTGATCCTCCCACCTCAGCTTCCTGAGTAGCTGGTACTATAGGTGTGTGCCACCTCTCCACTCCTAAGTTTTCTATTTTTTTGTAGAGATGGGCTCTCGCTTTGTTCCTCAGGCTGGTCTCAAACTCCTGGCTTTAAGTAATCCTCTTGTCTTAGCCTCCCAAAGGGCTAGGATTATACTGGTGGCCATAAAGTTTGTGTGCAGTTTAAAATCCTGTGCAATTTAAAATTGCACACGAACTTTATGGCCACCCTGTATGTAGGTGTGAGCCACCATACTTGGCCCTCAGTTTTTAAAAATATGTATATTTTAGAGGTAGAGTCTTGCTCTATTGCCTAGGCTAGAATGTAGTGGCATCATCATAGGTCACTTCAATCTCAAACTCCTAGGCTCAAGTGAATCTCCCACATTGGCCTCAAAGTGCTGGGGCAACAGGCATGACCCATTGTGCCTAATCACATCTAACTTTTTTTTGGACCTGCAAAAAGTCAGGGAGAGAGGATCTAGAGAAGTGGTGGTGGCCACTCCACAGCACCCTGGGAGGAGCTATTTTTCTTTTTCTTTTTTTTGCAGTTTTTGGCCAGGGCTGGGTTTGAGCCTGCCACCTCTGGCATATGGGGCCAGCACCCTACTCCTTTGAGCCATAGGCGCTGCCCAGGAGATATTTTTCTATAGCTGGCTGTGTACATAGGTTAAAAGCCATGACATCTCACCAATATCTCCCATTCCGTTCTAATGGGAGGATTCTAAAGAATCCTAGGATTCTTTCCACGTTCCCATGTTTGTAAACTTTCCTCAATAAGTGAAAAACCTGGCTCACATTATCCTTGATATACTTACTATCTGTTCCATTTTCTTCTTCCCTAGTATAAGCCATCCCCCCCTTGCCAGCCTGTGTTCCTGGGTGCTGGTGTCGCTGCTCCTACACGCAGAACTTTCATCATTCCCCTACTGAGAAAGTCAGAGGAAGGAAAAGTCCGATAGAAATGACTGGCATATGGAATGACAAATCGGGGGTGTTACTAAGTGTTCTTTCCAGAAAACTTTCCAGATAGTTTTCTTTCAGGGAGTTGTTCCCTACTTCTTGACTTCTGATTTTTATTTAAAAAAATTTTTTTTGTCTTCTTTAGAAGTATTTCCTACTTATAAAAATGTAGCACCAAATTTTGACTGCCTACTAGGTATAGGGTATTGCAAAGATGTTATGGACACAGAGTCCTCTGTTCTCAGAAATCTTATAGCCTCATGGGGGATTCAGAAACTAGGGCATATTCACTGTTGTTCTGCTGGAAGGATGAAAAGGCAGGACGGGAGGTCTAACCCTAAATTGAAGGACTGGGGGATGGAGACTGAGAGTGAAGATTGTTCCCGTGTGTGTATGGGGAGGGTGGGGGGCATGGAGGCAGCATTGACCTCTCTTGTATGTAGACAAAATAAGACCAACGGATGGGCCACTGTCCACTAAAATGTAATAGACAGGCACCCTTCAGGTAACTTCCATCCCATGTGTTCAGTACTCATTATTCACTGTTGTAGACTACTGCATTGTGTGTTATGGGCAGGAAGTGGAAATAGTATGACACACTTTTTGTTGGCAGGTCTTTACAGTGTAGTGAGGGATGCAGATGCTGGAAACAGTGAATGGGAGTGGGGGATGCAGCTTAAGGGCTAATAGAAGTGGGGCAGGGAGGCTGGGGAGACCAGTGAATTGTATGCACAGACTAGAACAGTGGTCGGCAGACTCTTAAGCATTTTCAGCTTTGTGGGCCGTGCATCTGTGCTGCAGCTATTCCATTCGGTGCAGCACCAAAGCGGCCATCCACAGTACGTCCGCAGAGGAGCGTGAATGACTCTGTTCCAATGACCCTTTGTTTATGGAAAGAGAAAACCGGTGGACCAGGATGTAAACTCCACAGGGTGAGGGCTTTGATTTTTGTCCAAATGTTTTCATTGCTATCCTGTGTCCTGAAGAATATCGTGTGCATACACAGTAGACATTTGAAAACTATGTTGACCGAATGGAGTTGGAATTAGCCACTGCTTCAAAGTAGAGCTCTGGGCATTTGTGCTTGTCTGTTATTACTGTTTTCTGTAACACTCATGTTTGCTGCCAAAGTAAGCCAGGCTCTTTTGTGTAAGAGTGTTCATGTTCACGTTTGGGTTAATCATTCATGATTACTTGGTCTTTATTTGAATAGGTATTTTTAAAACCTGGGAAGATTCTCTGACAATGGAATAACAAGCTTTTTAATGGTCATTTTGGAAGATGTAATTAGGTAGCTCTTAATAAAGAAGATGCATCAGGAGCTTTGGATGAACGGACCTTGGAAGTTCACCCAGTCACGAGTGTGCCTTTTGACCTTAGAGGGAGAAGGTCACTCAAGGAATATGAAATATGTCTGTTACAACTTGCTCCTGGCTTACCCGCATTTCTCTCTGTTTTTTTTTTTTTTCTTTTTGAGACAGTCTCACTCTGTCACCCTGGGTGTGAGTGCTGTTCACATTAGCTGATAGCAACCTCAAACTCTTGGGCTGAAGTGATTTTCCCACCTCAGCTTCCCAAGTAGCTAGGACTACAGGCACCTGCACAAGTCCTGGCTAAATTTTCTATTTTTAGTAGAAATGGGGGGTCTCATTTTTGTTCAGGCTGGTCTTAAAGCTCCTGAGCTCAAACAATCTGCCCATCTTGGCCTCCCAGAGTGTTAAGATTCCAGGTGCAAACCAGTACACCTAGCTTGGTTACCTGAATTTCACTGTATTCATCCCGTGTGTCAAGGAGAGGTCTCTGGGTTCAGGGACGACAGGCAGTAGTGAATGCCCAGATCCTTCTTTATTTAAATACCACGGTGTGCTGCTTTGTGGATTGTACAGGGTCATAACATTGACCTCTTAGGTAATCACTATCTGAGAATGAAATAATCTTTGGGTTTAACCTTCTATTTGGAATAGAGACTACTTTCTCTGTGGAATGCATTTTGACTTTGCCAGTTCTAAAGAGAGACTGGCATAGAATCGGGATTTTGGAAGGACTGCGTCAGGCTGCTGTTCCATCCTGTAGCTGCAGGGGCCCTCCCCTGAGTCCTTCTCCTTTCTGCTTACTGATCTAGCTGTTACCTTTATGATAAAATCAAACTGTTTGCCTTCTTCTTGGATCTCAGCACAGTCAACACTGCTGTCATTTTTTCCATTTTCTGCCGTAATTTTTTCCATTTTCCTATTTCCTCTGTGATTTTCAACCCTTGTGCCACGGCACATTTTAGGCATGCCTTGAAAAATTTTAAAGACCATTAATTAAATTATTTTTGAAAGAAGTTCAAAGCACAGTATATATATAGATCAACATAATTTAAGTGTACCGTGAGATTAAAAGGTTGAAAACACTGCCCTGTGTGAATGGTCACTACCCTCCAAGTCCAGACATCCACTTTGTTTGTTTGGGATGTGCTTGTTAGTCTGCCCCGTGTCTATGAATTCTGTAAGGACATTCCCCACCAAAGTGATGCGTCTTGCTTCTAAACTGAGAATTTTATAGTCCAGTTATCTTACACGTAACAAGGAAGAGAATGATTTATCCTGAGGATGTATGTTTTATCCTTCCAGTTCAATTAAGACCCTTTTTTTTCTTAATCAGTTAAGAACTATGATTTTTTTTTTTTATCCTGATGTGCTTTATTCTGGCCTGCAGACTTCTGTTTAAGAGGTGTTTCTTGGTCTGATTGGATTTTCATAGTGCAAACACTTCTGCTGGTATTCTGTAAATCAGTGGGCGGTAATTACTGTAGAACATGACCAGGTAGCAGGTGAGACTACTTACAGGTACAGTACTGATCACTGGGCATCACACAGAGCCTGTCTTGCACCCGGCAGAGTAATGAAGTAAGACGAGCAAGTGTATCAGTGGTGCTTCATGAGAATCTGTTCTTATTTCAAGGACCTTTGAATGTTGGATATGTGTCATTTTCCAAAAAGTGTAAGTGGGTTAGAGAATAAGTGAAAGGAATTTAGAGAGACCCGAGCCTTTTTTCTTAAAGGTCCTGACTAGTGATTAACATCCTTTGTATATTACACTTCTCTTCATCTTTTTTTTCTTTACCAATTTGTTTGTGCCTATTTTTCTGCCTTATAATTTCATCAACTTACACTGAACGTATTCCATGTGGATCTTAAATTTTGCTTCTAATTCTTAGCAAGCATATACATCTATGAACAGATCCTGAATTAGTAGAACCCAATTGAAAGTGGAATAGTAAATCAGTGTATTTTTGTGTTTACAGTGGGATCATGAAACCTGGCCTCAATGCCATTCTGGGACCCACAGGTGGAGGCAAATCTTCGTAAGTATGACAGATTATATGCCAGCTTTTTCTGGGAGGATTTAGTGTTCTTTTAAAAATCACTTTTTGTGCACATGTATCTGTTGAGCATTTGCTAGTCTAGTTCTAGGCATCATGGGTAACTTGCAGGTGTGCTAATTTATAGTTATGTCCTAAGGACCAGGAAGTTGTGTGAGGTCAGCTCCTCTAATAGGGCCCGATGCACTGATTAGCACCCAGCAGTTGACCGTGTTGTGGGGAGATGGAGCAGAAGGTGTAAGTGAAGACACGAGTTCTAGATGAAAGAGCATATTGCCCTTGTGGGGACCACCAAGGTCAGACAGCTGGGAGGGCCATTTGGAAGGTCCATTTTCTATGTTTGGGAGCCTTATTGAGGCATAAATTTAAAAAGGAAGGTGGGGTGGCTCGGCACCTATAGCTCAACGGTTGGGGCGCCGGCCACATATACCAGGTCTGGTGGGTTCAAACCCTGCCCAGGCCTGCTAAACAATGACAACTACGTTAAAAAAAAAAAAAAAAAGCCTGGTGTCGTGGCAGGTGCCTGTAGTCCCAGCTACATGGAAGGCTGAGGCAAGAGAATCACTTAAGCCTAAGAGTTTGAGGTTGCTGTGAGCTGTGACGCCATGGCACTCTACCAAGGGTGACATAGTGAGACTCTGTCTCAAAAAAAAAAAAAAAACGAAGATAGTTATTATTAAAAAATAAAAAAGAGGATGGAAATTTAAAGATATTATGATTTGAGTTCAACTGTAGAATTTCTTGAGCAGTTAATCGTCTAACTTGAGCAGAATTTAGATTCAGAATAGCTGGGAGAGGCTCGGCACCTGTGGTTCAAGTGGCTAAGGCACCCCAGCCACATACACCTAAGGTGGCTGGTTCAAATCCAGCCCGGGCCCACCAAACAACAATGATGGCTGCAACCAAAAAATAACCAGGCGTTGTGGCGGGCGCCTGTGGTCCCAGCTACTTGGGAGGTGAAGGCAGGAGACTCACTTGAGCCCAGGAGTTGGAGGTTGCTGTGAGCTATGAAGGCACAGCACTCTACCCAAGGGGATAACTTGAGGCTCTGTCTCAAAAAAAAAGAAACAGAGTAGCTGAGAGATGTAGCTAGTGTTGGAGGAAAACCCCCACAGCATGTGTGTCTTTTTATAGGTTATTAGATGTCTTAGCTGCGAGGAAAGATCCAAGCGGATTATTTGGAGATGTTTTGATAAATGGAGCGCCTCGACCTGCCAATTTCAAATGTAATTCAGGTTACGTGGTACAAGTAAGTAGTTGGGGCTTTCACTTTGGTTTCCTCTGTGTCTGTAGAGGCAAGTGCTTTGGCTGGCAGCTCAGTGTGCCTTCACTCGATCACGTGACACACTTCTAGAACCAGGTTTCTTTCCACTGGCCTTTTAAAGTCTCCTATAAGATTCAGGGTTGTGTTAAGTCAAAAGGCAGGGAGGATCTAGAATATGGCCCTGGTAAGGGTAATGCTGGTTTTCATATCATTTCTGAAAGACGTGACCATCGTCCTTTTTTGCCCGTCCCTCCCTTTCCCACCCCAGCTTACATAGATGTTTTGGCAAATCCTTGTACAAAGTCTGAAAATGTCAGGTAGCCGTCTTCTATCTGGATCAGGGATCCTCAAACTCTTTAAACAGGGGGCCAGTTCACTGTCCCTCAGACCACTGGAGGGCCAGACTGCAGGCCCCAGGATGAGTTGGCTGCTAAGCAGGACAGGCAGTGGCGGCAAAAACACCCAGCAGGCTGGATAAATGTCCTAGGCCAGCTGCATGTGGCCCGCAGGCTGTAGTTTGAGGACGCCTGATCTGGATATACAGATTGCGGGTGGTGGTGGAAATGATTGCATCAGGCTTTGCAGCTGTCTGTATTTGGAATTATTACCACTTGTAGCTGGAAAGTTCATCGTTAGCTAGAACTTTACTTTAGGCCTGTTATTTTTGTGGGTGAAGTTACATATACCAAAGAGTGATGGTTTTAGAGAAGACTTGCTATGTCTTGCTAAAATGCCGTTTTGCCTTAAGGATGACATCGTGATGGGCACTCTGACGGTGAGAGAAAATTTACAGTTCTCAGCAGCTCTTCGACTTCCAACAACTATGACGAGTCATGAAAAAAATGAACGGATTAGCAAGGTCATTCAAGAATTAGGTCTGGTTAAAGTGGCAGATTCCAAGGTAATGTGGAAAGAACTGATAAATACCGTAGTAAATGGGACCTCCTGTGTGTGAACAACATGGCTTCTCTTCAGAGGTTTCCTAAGGTGGATATGGTCAGAAGCAGCTGGTAGCCGGCAATGAGCCTTTAGTTCTGGCTATTTGGGAGGTGGAGGCAGGAGGAGCAGTTGAGCCAGGAGTTCAAGGCCAGACTGGGCAGCACTGGGAGAGTCTGTCTTTTTAAACAAACAAACAAAGACTGCTTTCTGTAACAGTGAAGAAAATGAGTTGTAATATAATATAAACGTGGAAATTAATCTGGAAAACTATCTCCCCGGTGGTTGAATCCTGGAAGTGAAGTGTGGCCGCATGCTGTGTGCTAAGGGGGTCATCACGTGGCCTTTCCCATGGGTGCCCCCGCCCCCGCCCACTGCCTAAGTCACGTCTTGTTTGATATCTTTGCACTAACTTTCCCCTTCCTGTTTTTCACTTCCTTTTAGCCGCTCTCCTTCCAGGGGACTTTGTTCCATTGCTTCTGAGGTACATTTCTGATCAACGGTGGCAATGTCCGATTCTTGCTCTGAATGTTCCACTTTGCTGTAATTTAGCCAGATCGGGATTTATTTCTGATTTGACTCATGTCCACGTTATCTTTCCAGAACAGGGGTCCTCAAACTTTTTAAACTGAGGGCCAGTTCACTGTCCCTCAGACCGCTGGAGGGCCGGACTGTGGGCCTGGGACAAGTTGGCTGCTAAGCAGGACAGGCAGCGGCGGCAAAAACACCCAGCAGGCCGGATAAATGTCCTAGGCGGCCTGCATGTGGCCCGCGGGCCGTAGTTTGAGGACACCTGTTCCAGAGCCTGTCTTTTCTCAGCTTTGTCCTCCATTCATTGGCTGATACTTCCTATGATACTTTCTGACAGCCTTTCATGGAAAATAGATTTTGCTTTATTCTGTATGGAAGAATAACTTTGAGATGCCACCCTCGCCAGTTATTTTTGGTTTGTGAGTGATTGTTGTTATTTTTGCCTTGTTCTGTCTATTTATTTGGTTTTCTCTGTCTGGTGAGCTGCTGTCATTCATTCTGTCTTTCCCTTCAGGCAGCCATTGCCCTCAGTTGCTTGTTTGCATTTCTGAAATTTACTGAAGGCACAGTTATTGATTTAGCCAAATGACTGAAAAATTTTACATTTTATGGCATTTTAAGCATAACAGAAATTACTATAGTAATTATGTGATTATGACATAATTTATGACTACTAATACTATCCCCCAGGTTTCCCATTTGTTAAGCTTAGGTGCAGGGTCAGTTTGGGAAGCTTCATGATGATTGAAAAGCTGATGACATGGTGTGATAGAAAGCAAACTTTCCTGGCTGCCAAGCCCATACTTTGTTTTTCTTAATTGGGCCCCGGTGAGGATCGAACTCGAGACTTTGGGTGCATGGGGCATTAGAAGGCTAATAAATTATAGTGCTTTCACATTTTCCTCTTCCGTTTTTATCTTCTGTTTTTAGACTGTGATTTCACTGTGTCAGAGCTCTATCTTTTAGCGTTCTAACCTTCAAACTGAATAGTCGACTTGATGAAGAACTTCTGTAACCATTAACAGCCCTGGGCTTTGTATCAGCTCTGCCCTGAGCCTAGGTTTACTCATCTGACAAAAGAGAAGCCTACTTTTCCTCTCAGGGATGGCACATGTTAGGAGCTCACCAACAGTAGTGACTGGGTGTTCCTATTGATAATGACAATATTTGCATTTTAGGTTGGAACTCAGTTTATCCGTGGGGTGTCAGGAGGAGAAAGAAAAAGGACGAGTATAGGAATGGAGCTGATTACTGATCCTTCCATCTTGTTCTTGGATGAGCCCACGACTGGCTTAGACTCAAGCACAGCCAACGCTGTCCTTCTGCTCCTGAAAAGGTAAACACTGTGGTCACCTTGTTCTTCCTTTAGCATCTGATTGCCGCTGTGTTCCAGATATTCCTGGCGGAGGGCATTCAGATATGATCAAAACAATTTCTTCCTTCTTTGTTGGAGGGAAACAATAAATGATAAGTGTTATCAAGAACCATGAAACAGGTAAGAGTGTAGGAAGGGATGGCTGTGGCGGAGGTGGGGTGCTGTTTCCCATGGCAGGATGTCCGGAAGGACCTCATGGATGTGGCGTGTGAGCTGGGCGAGAGTGAGTGAGATGTGGACATCTGGGAGAAGAGTTCTGGTAGGAAGGAACAGCCAGTGGCCCCGAGGTCTGATGTGTGTAGAACATCAAAGAAGCCAGAGGGACTAGAACCGTGAAGGGGGTATGAGGATTGGATGGTGTATTAGTGAGCTTGGGCTGTGAACACCACTACAGACTGGGCGGCTTAACACCAGAACTTTCTGATTGATGGCTCTGGAGGCTAGAAGTCTGAGGTCAGGTGTCAGCAGTACTGTTCCTTCTGAGCCCTCTCTTCCTAGGCCTGTGCATGGAAGGGAGGGCCGTCTTCTCCTGCGTCTTCACTTCCCTTCTCCTCTGTGTGTGTTTGTGTCCCAATCCCTTTTGATAAGGACACTGGTCACGTTGAGACCTACCCAATGCCGTTTAACCTTAATTACCTTTCCTTAGAAATCTAAGCAAGCAACTTAGAGCAATGACTGCCTGAAGGTAAAGATAGAATGAATAGTTGACTTGATGAAGAACTTATGTAACTATTGATATTATATAACTATTGTAACTATTATGAAATACTGTAAATTCATAATAGCTATTCAGTAGTTATGAAGAACTATTACAAAATTACCGTTTTTCCCTTTGTAATTGATTGGTATCTGGTGGAGGAAGTAATCAGCTGTTCTGCCTGTCTTCCCTTCCTTACTAAAAATATAAAATCAAATAAATAAACAGAACCAAAGTAAGAAAAAAAAAGTTAAAACACACAGACACAGACAACACCCCTGAGGTGCTGGGGGTTGGGCTTCAGCATAAGAATTTTGGGGGGAGACACTTCAGACCTTAATAGGACAGGATGTGAGATGGAGTTGGGTTGGTGGCAGATTCTGTAGCCCTTGTCGGGCACTGTAAGGACCATGGCTTTTGTTGTTACTAGGTGATGTGGGAAGGTTTTTGAGAGTTTCAGAACAGAGTAGTGACAGCTGTGTAATTGAGCAAGCGTGAATGCAAGGAATCCAGTCAGGTGACTGTAATTGCTTGGTCGAGGTACAGTGGTGCTTTAATGAGGATGGCAGTGGCCGGGGATGAGAAGTGGGTGGGTTCGGTATCTATTTGGAAAATAAGACCAATAGGATTAGATCACAACTTGGATATAAGATGTTATTATTGAAAGGATGATTGTTAAGATGGAAAGAGATGACGTATCCTTTTGTTAAGACATGGGAGGAAACATTTATAGAAGGAATTTCAAAAGCTGAGTCTTGGGCATCTTTAAAATTAATTTTTAAAAGGGATCAAACTTGGCTCGGTGCCTGTGGCTCAAGCGGCTAAGGCGCCAGCCACATACACTTAAGGTGGCGGGTTCGAATCCCCAGCCTGGGCCCGCCAAACAACGATGGCTGCAACCAAAAAATGGCCAGGCGTTGTGGCGGGCACCTGTAGTCCCAGCTACTTGGGAGGCTAAGGCAGGAGACTCGTTTG
>NW_003852434.1:2474185-2480414 GCF_000181295.1 Otolemur garnettii
AAAAAAAAAAAAAAAAGGCTCAAACTTGCAGAAAAGCTATAAGAACAGTACGAAGAAAATCCTGCATCTGCTCAATTAGATTCCCCACTGTTACCATTTTACTTCCCTTGTTCCTCCTTCCTCCCCCCTCACTCCCCTACACACTTTTTCTGATAATCACACTCCATGGTCCCCAGATCCTCCAAAGGGTAACCTCCCAGGCAGGAGGTCGGCAGTGGTGGCCTTGCCACCATCCGGTCCAGTCGGTCAGAATTCCCCCGCTGTCCCCGCTGTGGTCCTTCCCTTTCTCACTCAGGATCCTCCAGAAGCTCATTTTTTTCAGTGTTTTCTCATCTGGAGCAGCTCCCCAGTCTTTGCCCATGCCTCATGTCCTCACCAGTCTTAGAAATTTCGTGGGGGGCTCTCAGATGGGGTCCACCCAGGGTTTCGTGACTGGGCTCAGGCCAGGACGTGACATACATCTGGGGCTATATGAGTTTCACTACAGGTGATAGGAACAGTGATCATGTGATCATGTTGATGTCTGCTGAGTTTCTTGCTGTGAAGTTACCGTCTTTCCCTTTGTCATTGATTGGTATCTGGTGGAGGAAACGGTCAGCTGTTCTGCCTGTTTTCCCTTCCTCCTCAGCCCCCACCGCCCATGGTCACACACACCAGATTTCCTGCCTCTGGAAGTCGTTAGTGCGACTGGTGCTGAACATGCCGTAGTGGCCTCCTGCTGTAGAGCAGGGGGTTTTCTTTGTCCCAAGTTTTGTGCTCATGTTTCCATTTTATTTAATGGATTAGCATTAGTTTTTAAAAATCATTCTAATGATAAAATTAACCCAGTTTTGGTCCGTGGAAATACCTTCATTGTGACTTTGGTGTCCTTTTGGCTTTTCCCCAATCATACCCAAAGCATTTCTTTATTTTATTGTCAATATGATGGTCCGGGCTCATCTTGGGTTGTCCAGGGTCAGCTGTTTCTCCAGGGAGCCCTGGTTCTTCCTGGTGTAGTTAATATCTAGAAACCAAAGTCCGGTGTCTTAGTTTTCTCATTTCTACTTGGATGTTAACTGCCTCTAGACCTTCTTAATAAACGGACCTAGGAATTGCACACATACCTGTGTGTGTATATATATGTATGCTATATGTATTTCCATATGAATAGAAGTGCTTGTATAGACATTAATGTATTTTGAATAGAAAGACACATGTAAACATACATCTTTAACTATTGATATATCTGCTGGTGTATACAAAGGTTACTGTGAAAGTTTGAGACAGACTATGTTATGGTCTATTATTTCACTTCCAAGAAATATAGTTGACAGGGCACAGTGTCTCAGGCCTGTAATCCTAGCACTGTGGGAGGATGAGGTGGGAGGATCACTTGAGCTCTGGAGTTCAGTTGCACTCAGAGAAGTTATCCATGACCATTTAATTATCTGTAACTATTTTTGCAATTTTCATCAAAGAATGATGCCTTGAATGGAATACCTTTAATATTTTCTTTATGTTTGATCTGGTTAGCGCTCAAGCTTCTGTGTTCACTCAGCAGAGCTGTAACTCACTCCATCGTACATACTGATCCCCTGGGATCTTGCTAATTGCAGATTCCACCTATAGGTCTGAAGGAGAACCCAGGATTCTCCAGGGGACATGGTAACAGGACACACTGTTACAGATGCCCTTGGTCCTCGGCCATATGTGAGCAGCAGGGCTCTCACACGATTGCCGCTCACCGGCTTCAAGTCCTTGACAGCTCCTGTAGCCTCCTGACCAAAGTTCCAGCTCTGAGTGAAGCAGTCCGTTTTGCTACAGTCTCTTGAGTCTCTTTTTCACCAACACACTCGTACACACCATCTTGCTCTGTAACACTGAGCATCTTGTAGTTCGCTGAATAGGGGCTTTTATGTCACACTTTATTCACCTTAGTCCTTTACCTTCAGTACCTTTTCTTGGGTTAGTCCTGTGGGGCCTTGTAATACTCTGCTTAGATGTCTTCAGACTAGGTCGTAAATCTCCCATTTTATTTACAAGGAGGCCTTGACTACTTCTCGTCCATGTTGTATTGAACTTAATTCATCTACTGGCCTGGTCCTCTTTGAGGCAGAACACTCTTGCATGCACTGCTAGCATACAGTAGGTGCTTAGAAAATGTTTAAATTGAAGTGATTCTTCTCGTAAGATATTTTTAATAGTAACAGGTGTAAACAGTGATTGGGGCTTTTGTTTCTTCTGCTCATGAGAAATAACTTTTGTGGAAAGGTGGTTTGCAGTATCTGGTTGTGGAATTAGACCTGAAATCAAAGCCCAGCCCTGCCTCTTACTAATGGTCACCCCACTGCCAGTTGCTTAACACTTTAAGCTGTATCTGTACAATTAAAGTAATAATGGTATTGGAGCTACTTTTATAATCATATTGTGAAAATTGAAATGGGATTATCTGGAAAGGATTTAGCAAAGACATATGTTAATTGTGTCATTAGGACAGAGGAATGGAAGCTGAGCTCTAAAGAGCCTGGAGACCTAAATGATAAATGAAAATGGGGCATTCAAGGTTTTTTTTTTTTTTTTTTTTTGGAGTGTATGTACAGATTCCTTGGGGTGCTTATTTTAAAAACTGGATTCCCTAGACTCGTACCCAGAGGTTCTAATTCAGTGGCTGGGCAAACTGCCCAGGAATCTGCATTGTTAATAAGCGTTCTAGTTGATTCTAGACTGTCAGTACAATACATTTTGAGGATCCCTGTTCTTTTAAAATGAAAGCATTGAAATTAGGTTTCCTAACTAGCAATAATTATTAGACAATATGAGATGAAAAGTTAGTAAGAGAAAATCCAATCAAATTAGCAATAAATGATCTGAAGGCAAGAATAGGTGTTTTTACCGATAAGTAAAAGTCTCAGATGTTTCATGACTGTTATCGTTCTCACTTTTGACGTAGGATGTCTAAGCAGGGGCGAACAATCATCTTCTCCATTCATCAGCCTCGATATTCCATCTTCAAACTGTTTGATAGCCTCACCTTATTGGCCTCAGGAAAACTAATGTTCCATGGACCTGCTCAGGAGGCCTTGGGGTACTTCGCATCAGCAGGTACGGCTGACTTTTTCACGCAGTAAGACCCTTCATCCATGGAATCCTGAAGGAGAGCGAAGGGGGTCATCTGATCTTTGGGGTAGACATGCCATGGGTTCCACCACTCCAGAACATCTGCGGTCTGGCTGGTGCTAGAATCTTTTTTCATTTTGTAGTACTAGCTTGTTGCTCAGGCCTCGGTCCTGTCCTATTTGAGTCTACACGCATGTGTGTATTTGAGTATTTTTACTGGGCTTATATCTGTTCTGCTTCCCAGTTATGGTGACCTTCTCCTATCAGTTCAATAATTAACATGTTGGACTCATAGCCAGTTACTCTGTCAGCTGAATATTTTTGGAAAGGCCTGGTATCATTGTCTTATTCAACATATAACAGATCAACTTTCTTGTTTTTTCCCCTTAAATGTGACTGAGGGCTCATGGAGGTGCTACTCATTGTCTAATAACATTAGATTACAGATTCAGGGCTGTAGTGGGAGTGAGTGACCTATCAATCGACCAGAGTGGCTGGTTCTAAATCTGACTTTAATGGGCCACCATTTCTATTTCAGATTGAAAGGTGGGATTTTTTTTTTTTTAAATGACTCATATGGTCTGCTTCACTTCAGAGATATTTGAACATGGTTATAGGTGAATTTTCCAGAACCTCAGATAGAGCTTTAAATATTCATTAGCTATTTTTCTTAATTCATTTATGTTTAATCACTGCCATTTAAAAATAATCAAGCACATGTGAGACTGAGGAATGGAGGGAGATGAGCCTAAGAGTCAGACCTCAGGGCAAGTTGAGTGCAAATTATGATGCCATAGAAGTTGAGATAAGAGATTGGGTGCTGGTCTCCTTCTCTCAAGATTGCCGCTCAAGGGGTGGTGCTGTAGCTCAGCGGGTGTGGCGCCGGCCACAAACACTGAGGCTGGCTGATTTGAACCCGGCCTGGGCCAGCTGAACAACAGTGATGACTGCAACAAAAAAATAGCCAGGAGTTCTGGCGGGTGCCTGTAGTCCCAGCTACTCGGGAGGCTGAGGCAAGAGAATTGTTTAAGCTCAAGAGTTTGAGGTTGCTGTGAGCTGTGATGCCACAGCACTCTACCAAGGGTGACAAAATAAAACTCTGTCTCAAAAGCAAAAAAAAAAAAAAAGATGCTGCTCCAGGGACTGGTTCTCTATTTGGAATTATGGCAGCCTGGTAGGAATCTGGACCTCTGACTCTAGTGTGTGCAGAAGCAGAATGCACTCAGGCTTTTACTATTTTTTTCTTGGACCTATATTTAGATTTGTGAATAAGTACTGATAAGCACCAGAGTGTAGTGACAGTTATTTCAGGTCTCATGAATTATGAGAGGTAAAGACCTGGCACTAATGTAAGACTTCCTGAGAGTCCAAGATTTGGGGTTTGTATTCCCTCCGTGGGCAACTGAGAAGCACTGAAATGTCACATGACTTAATACAGACAAGGAAAGGGTAAGTTAGTGTGGGCAGAAGGGGGAGAGAAAAGGAGGGAGAGATCGTTAGGTCTTGTCTTCTGTAGCCTCAGCTCCTCTTCCTCTAAAAATGGGTCCTCTTGATTTTCTAAAACCATTAAAAACCATTGTGTCCTCGTGCTGCCTCTGTCCACAGGTTACCAGTGTGAGCCCTATAATAACCCTGCAGACTTCTTCCTGGACGTCATTAATGGAGATTCAACAGCTGTGGTGTTAAACAGAGAGGCTGAAGGCAGTGAAGGTAAGTGAATCTATTAGATTCACAGATTTGTACCTATTTAGATTGGCTGAAGCTTAGCTATGTGGTGGCTTATTAAAACTTGGCTTTGTGTGAATTTATATCAATCTAGTCTTCTGATACCAGACAAAATGAAGGTTTTGTTGTCCGGAAGTACTGTGGGTGTTTAATTTACAAATGAGCATTTATAAACAGGGCCTCACTATGTTGTCCAGGCTAGGGTATAGTGACATCATTATAGTTCACTGAACCCCACACTCCTGGGCCCAAATGATTGTCTTGCCTCAGCCTCCCACATAACTGGGACTATAGGCATGTACCACTACCTGCTAATTTTTAAATTTTTTTGTAGAGATGGAGGTCTTGCTGTGTTACCCAGAGTGGTCTCAAACTTCTGGCTTCAAGAGATCCTCCCACCTGGGCCTCCCAAAGTCCTGGGATTATAAGTGTGTGCCACCACTCCTGGTGGTTAATTCTAAGAGGAGTTTTCATTAAAAGAATGAATGTGCTTATTATTTGTATAATAAAAAACTTGGCACTTTGTGCATTTGCACATAGTAGGAAACAAAGACCAGTTAAGAAGTCTTTAAAAAAAAAAAAAAAAAGAATTAGGGTTTAAATGGTTAAGAAAACATCAATGGGTTTGCTGTAGCCATAAGCCTATGGAGGTAGCGAGACCAATTTGCTATATTTTTCTACTCTGTAAATCAATGACAAAGCCAATACTTTTTTAGACTCAACCTCTAGAATTAAGGTGCAAGGGGAGAATCCAGGAAAAGGGGCAGAATCACAGAAAAATCGGCCAGATCAGTTGTATTCTTGTTGATAATATTTCCTTTTTAACCGCTTTTATACTAAAGCCACAGGGACCGAAGAACCTTCCAACAGAGATACCCCACTCATAGAAAAATTAGCTGAGTTTTATGTCAACTCCTCCTTCTATAAAGAAACAAAGGCTGAGTTAGATCAACTCTCAGGGACTCCGAAAAGAAAGAAGACCCCAGCCTTCAGTGAGATTGCCTATGCCACCTCCTTCTGTCATCAACTCAGATGGGTTTCCAGGCGTTCATTCAAAAACTTACTGGGTAATCCCCAGGCCTCTATAGCACAGGTAAGCAGACAGCTTCTTTTGAATGCTCACATGGGGGACTATTGGGCTCTGATAATTGACTTCAGGATTATGTTTCTCTTTTATCTACTATTCCAGGTATTTGTATCCCCACTCCATTTGGGATATGGAAATGGTCAATAGAACAAGTAAAACAGGCTCGGCGCCTGTGGCTCAAGCAGCTAAGGCACCAGCCACATACACCTAAGGTGGCGGGTTCGAATCCCCAGCCCGGCCCGCCAAGCAACAATGATGGCTGCAACCAAAAAATGGCCAGGCGTTGTGGCGGGTGCCTGTAGTCCCAGCTACTTGGGAGGC
>NW_003852434.1:2480844-2501397 GCF_000181295.1 Otolemur garnettii
CAGAGATGGGGTCTTGCTCTTGCTCAGGCTGGTCTCCAACTCCTGGCCCCAAGTAATCCTCCCACCTCAGCCTCCCAAAGTGCTAGGATTTTAGTGGTTTCTTGAAATCCCTAACTCAGAATTTTTGTTCATTTAGAAAAGTTGTAATGAATGATCTTAGCAGAAATTTTTTTTTATTTGAAAAACATAAAGTATCAGCCACATTTGGAGTTTTCTGGTAGCTGTCCACTTTTATTCACTGATTCATTCAGCGTTTTGGAAACATCTGAACAAAATGGGCAAAAATAAAAATCTGGCTGTCATGGAGCTTATTTTCATATGAGGACAGATACGAACGATAAATGAATAAAGAAATTAACTACAGAGGTGTTAGGTGGTGGAAGGGACCGTGGGGGAGGTTGCAGCAGAGAAGGGGTAGGTGAGAGGGGAGTTGGTTGGAGCTTCACCTGGTGTCCCTGAAGACACCTGGAGCGAGCGTGGGCTGGCCACCATGTGAAGGAAGAGTCAGCCTACAAACTGCTCTTCCTTAATTAGGAACTAGAATCTTAGGAATGCAGTGGCATCATCATACTTCACGAAGCTGGCAATTGTTATACAATGTTATACAATGGTAGTAAACAAATTAAATGGCCCTATAAAACAGGGCCATTCACCATCAGATTAACTCCCTCTTAATTAAGATGAGATAATGTTCTTTTTTTTTTTGGTTGGTTGTGTGGTTTTTTGATTATTCTTAACCCCTCGGTAGCACAAAAGACCCACTAGTCCTCCCAGTTCATTGGTCTATCCTTTGTAAGGTTATTTTTGGCTTGTTATTTTTAGTACCAATATCGAGTTTCTCTTGAGGACCAATAGCACACTGTTGGCTCTAACAAAATATTACTGACCTTTTAATTTGTGCCCTATAATTTGTATATTTAATTAATAGTGCCTTCTAAGTATATCTAAGAGTCTGAATCTCTACTTGAGCCATATTGCTGATTGCCCCCCATGTTCTTGGTACTCGTCATTTGGGTTTTCTGTGCACTTTTATTTGCCTTCAATGAAGGGTCAAGTTTTTGGGTTTTTTGTTTTCTTTTTTTGAGACAGAGCCTCAAGCTGTCTCTCTGGGTAGAGTGCCGTGGCGTGGCGTCACAGCTCACAGCAACCTCCAACTCCTGGGCTCAAGCGAGTCTCCTGCCTCAGCCTCCCAAGTAGCTGGGAACACAGGCGCCCGCCACAATGCCCGGCTATTTTTTGGTTGCAGCGGACATTGTTATTTGGTGGGCCTGGGCTGGATTCGAACCCCCCACCTTAGGTGTATATGGCTGGCACCTTAGCCACTTGAGCCACAGGCGCCGAGCCAAAGGGTCAAGTTTTATTCCTTGAGAGTAGATTTGATGTATTTGGAAACCAGTGTGGGAAGTTAGCTTAACCCATTTTTTCAACAGTGCCAATGATGTCATGAGGTGCCTTTTTAGTGTTATTTAAGCATTAAAAGTGGTTTAGAAGCATCATGTCGCCCATGTGGTAGTTCTGGGTGGGATGTGGTTAGAATATGGAGCTATTTCCCAGACACAGGATCCTGCATTTGGACACTGGCTTCCTCCTGATGGGAACACCAGGCCTAGTGCCTCCAGGTTGTCCATTCAGCCTATCTGCCCCATCAGGGAACTGAGTTCCACAGTAGGAATTCTGTGTTCTGAGCAGTGACAGGCTTAAAGAATAAGAATAGAACCTCATATGTCACTGGGCATCAGCTTAGCAGGGCAAGTCTTGTTCAGATTTGTAAATATTGGAATGCCAACTACAGCAGTAGGGAAACATTTTTTGGAAAGGGCCAGATAATAAATATTTTAGGTTTTGCAGGTCATATAGTCTTTGTCTTAAGTAGTGAACTCTGCCATTTTTATGTGAAAGCAGCCATAGCTAAAACGTAAACAAATGAACTAGGCAATGTTCCAATAAAACATTATTCATGGGTACTGAAATTTGAATTTTATACATATTTTGTATTGCAAGAAATACTATACTTCTTAACTTTTTTTCAACCATTAAAAAAACGTTAAAACTGGCAGTGTTCATAGCTCAGTGCGTAGGGCTCCAGGCACATACACCCAGGCTGGCAGGTGCAAACCCTGCCCAGGCCAGCTAAACAACAATGACAACTGCAACAATAACAACAAATGTTAAGACCATTCTTAGCTCATGGGCTGAAGGAAAATAGGAGGGTGGCCCTGCTACGGTGTGAAGGCCATAGCGTATTGGCCCCTAGCTTAGGGTTTATAAATCTTGTATGTTGTTTCTCTTCTAATTATTTTTTCTTTTTTTACACCAAAAAAAAAAAAAAAACCTTGACGTTTTTGAACATAGGGTTGTTAAAATGTCTGCTGATAAATTTATTGTCCTAGAGCTGTACTTTAGTTTGGCCTAGTTATTTCTTTTACATGATTCCAACTTGGCCTCTGATAATGGAGCTCAGCAGTGGTTGTATCTGGAAGATTTTGGAATGAATGGATTATCTGTATAAGAAGATTTAATGGTCATTGAATGTACTAAGTGTATCCTAATCAAATCAATTTGGAAGCAGATAGGATCTGTCTGTTCCACTGTACAATGGCTTAGTTTGCCTGTTTGTTTGTTTTTTGCCTTAACACAAGAAAGAATAACATCGACACACCTTGTAAAAGCCTGTCAAGCTTGGGGGACTGTTTTGTCAATATGTTTGAAAGCTGACTTTGAATGTGAGAACTTTGAAACCTTTAGGAAACATCCTAATCATAATATTCAGAATGTTAGTATAAGATTTTGGGTTTGAATACAAAAGAAGCAAAAGATGTGGAATGTCCAGGGTAAAAAGTCTCCACAATTCTGTGTGAAAATACAGGCTCCTGAATACGTGTGCAGGCACACATTAAGGTTGATGGAGTCATCAGCATTTACTTTGAAAGCTTGATATGTTGAAGTAGAGTATATTCTGAAGGTAATAAACATAAGCCAGAGTAATGGAAATTTCTCCCAAATTTCTAACTGAATTTTTAAGGACATCTCATAAAGTGAGGCACTTTTTTTTTTTTTTTTGAGACAGAGTCTCACTATGTTACCCTCGGTAGAGTGCTCACAGCAACCTCAAACTCTTGGGTTTAAGCGATTCTCTTGCCTCAGCCTCCCAAGTAACTGGGACTACAGGCACCTGCCACAATGCCCAGCTTTGAAGCACTCAAATAATATTCTTTCCAGACTATGGTCTTAACAAACATAGATCATGGCCCTGTTTTGGTAACAGTGGACTCCTAAGATACTGATTTTTAATGACAACAAGGTCTCACTCTGTTGGCCAGGGTAGAGTGCAGAGGCCCAATCATAGCTCACTTCAGCCTCAAACTCTGAGGCTCAAGCAAACCTCCTGCCTCAGCCTCCTGAGGGACTACAGGTGTGCTCCACCATACCTGGCTGATTTTTTGTAGAGATGGTGTCTTACTGTGTTGCCCAGGTGGGTCTTCAACACCTGGGCCAAAGTAGTTCTCCTGCTTCAGCTACCCATGCATGAGCTACCTTGCCCAGCAAGATTTTTTTTTTAATTAAATCATACCTGTGTGCATTAATGTAATCATGGGGTACAATGTGCTAGTTTGATATACAATTCAAAATATTTTCATCTAACTGGTCAACATAGCCTTCATGGCATTTTCTTAGTTACTGTGTTAAGACATTTATATTCTACATTTAGTAAATTTCACATGTACCTTATAAGATGCACCATAGGTGTGATCCCACCAATTACCCTCCCTCCACCCATCCTCCCCCTCCTCTCCCCTCCCTCTTCCCTTTCCCCATATTCTTGGGCTATAATTGGGTTATAGCTTTCCTATGAAAGCTATAAATTGGTTTCATAGTAGGGTTGAGTACATTGGATACTTTTTTCCCATTCTCCAGCAAGATTTTTTTTTTTAACTTTGAAGGTTTCGAGATATATGGTAGGATATTTTGTTTTCTTTAGTTTGTTTTTCTTTACTTATGATTATATATTTCAGTCACGAATACTTACAAGTAGAATTTCCTCTAATAAATTATATCAGAATGTAACCTTTCACCCTTTCCTTAAGACACTCCCTTGAAGTGTCAAGAGCCTTTTTTCTAGAGTCAAGGGTGATGTTTGTCCAGTTGCCTAGGAGCCATGAAAACAGATTAGATAGGGGAAGATCAGTGAGATGGGTGAAGATTGAAGCTTAGGTCTAGTGGGGGTGTCTAACATTTTTTCCCTTGCATTGGAAGAATAAGCATTGTCTTAAACCACACATTAAGCACACAAACATTAATGAAAGCTGATTAGCAAAAAAAGGTCTGAGCATACTTTTTGTGATGTCCAACACCACAGAAAAGCAAAAATGTCCTCACAAAATCTGCATGTGGCCTGCTGCTGGCTGCACACAGGGTTCCACAACCGTGGCTGCAGGGTTGGCTGTGGGTGGTGGGCTGAGGGTGGCAGGGAAGCCGCTCAGGGGATGTCTAATGGAAGCACGTGGGGAGCACACAGGGAAAGCTGTGGAATGCTTTGGTGATGGTGACAATGCACTTTCCAGCGTAGGAGTGGACTCCCCAGGGGTTGGATAAGGTGGGCCCCAGCTCACCCCTGCTTCCTTACCAAGCAAAATTCCATTGTTAGATTTTTTTGTATGTATGCTTTTAAAATTTCACTTATCTTTATTTATTTTTAATTTTAAGAGTAAAGATATCCTGTTTTCACCTGAACCTCTTCAAATATAAAACAATGCATGTTCACTGGCCCAAAGGTTCAGAGTTCAGTCGAGGTCAAAACTCTTTGCCTTGTAGACTTTTCATTTGTTTATAAAACTATGTTGCCAGCAGCCCGCATTGCTCTGCCACACCGGGCACGTTCACAGGCCCAGGAGCCTGCAGCAGACCCTGAGCTGGCAGCGCCTGGTGGGCTGCCGGGAGGAACTTTAGCTTTTCCAGAAGTTGTTTTGTCCTGCCAGTCTCCCCAAACCACAGATAACTTCATTTTTAATCAATTTTTAACTTTAATGAATTTATTTTATTTTTTGAGACAGAATATCATTCTGTGATATACTGTATAGTGCTGTACTGTCATAGCTCACAGCAACCTCAAACTCTTGGGCTCAAGAGATTCTCCTGCTTCAGCCTCCTGAATAGCCAGGACTACAGGCACCTGCCACAATGCCTGGCTAATTTTTTTCTATTTTTAGTAGAGATGGGGTCTCATTCTTGCTCAGGGTGGTCTTGAACTTCTGAGCTCAAGCAATTCACCCGCCTCGGCCTCCCAGATTGCTGGGATTATAGGTGTGAGCCCCTGTTCCTGGCCTGATTTTTAACTTTAGAAAGCAGTCTGAGTCTGCCCTGTGGTATTCTCCCCGGGACATTTCACCCCCCATTGATTGTTCATCTCGGTGGAGAGATCCGATTGTATAGTGATATATGTTATAATAATAGATGTTGTCTATACATTTTTCCACTAATTGAAACTCTTTCCCTTTTTATTTTCTTTTTTCTGTTTGAAAAGATAATTGTCACAATCATACTGGGACTGGTTTTAGGTGCCATTTACTTTGGGCTAAAAAGTGATTCTACTGGAATCCAGAATAGGTAAGTAAATTTGGATTTTGATTTCAAGAAAATATTACTTTCTTCAAGCTTGTAGAAATCCATTAAGAATTTGAATTTAAGACAAACACAGGGTAAATGTCACTGTTTTATTGTGGGGTAGGATGAGTCAGTGATTTGAAAAATGAATGGAAGAGTTAATTGTTCTGCACACACATGTACTGTAGAACCTCCATGGTTGACCACCTCCCCACATGGATCACCTTAAGTTGACCTAATTTTCATAGACTGGACATGCACCACCTGTATGTGTCAGAACAGTAGGCCTTATGCTGACCACCTCCGTATGTTGACAAGTTTGTTACAGTCCCGTGGATGGTCAGCTTACAGAGGTTCTACTGTATATGTCTGTCTGTATGAAGAGGTACAATGTACAGAATATAAACTTGCTCCTTTTAACCATTTTTAAATATGCGTTTCAGTGACATTACCTTCATTTATGTTCCTGTGCAATTGTCACGACCATCCAACTGCAGAACTTCTTTCATCTTCACAAACAGACTGTCTGTATCCGTTAAATAATAACTTCCTGTACCTACATCCCGCAGCCCTGGCGACCACCGTTCTCCTTTCTGCTTCTGAACTGGACTTCTCTAGGAACTGCCTATCGGTGGACTCCTACAGTATATGTCCTTTGGTAACTGGCTTATTTCCCTCAGCATAATGTCTTCATGGCTCTTTCATGTCGTGGCCCGTGTTAGATTTTCCTTCCCTTTTACCAGGTGGAATAATATTCCGTTGCGTGGGCTTCCCACATGTTGCATTCTGTTTTCCATTCATCGGCTGAGAGAAACTTGGATCGCTTCCACCTTTGGGCTGTTGTAAATAACACCCCTGTATCTGTTTGGGTTTCTGTTTTCAGTTCTTTTGGTTTATGGCCAGAAGTAGGATTTCTGGGTCGTATGGTGATTCTGTTAAGTGAGCAACTGCCATACTGTCTTCCATAGTAGCTGTGCCATTTTACTTTTTTTTTTTTTTTTGAGACAGAATCTCCCTCTATTGCTCAGGCTAGAGTGCTGTGGCATCAGCCTTACTCACAGCAGCCTCAAATACCAGAGCTCAAGTGATCCTCCTGCTTCAGCCTCCTGAGTAGCTGGGACTACAGGTGCCAGCCATAACGCCTGACTAATTTTGCTATTTTTAGTAGAGATGGGGTCTTGATCTTGCTCAGGCTGGTTTCAAACTCCTGAGCTCAACGGATCTTCCCACCTCCTCCTCCCAGAGTGCTAGGATAACAGAGTGAGCCACCATGCCGGGCCCCCTTTTACCTTCTTGACAGCAGTGCACAAGGGTTCCAGTTCCTCCATTTGGCTTACCAACACTTATTTCCTTTTCTCCCCTTTTTAGAAATAATATAAAATAATAGAGATCCATTAGACCTTTAGAGAAATATCTGTTCAAATCCTGTGCTGATTTTCAAATTGGATTGTTTGGTTTTTTGTTGAGTTTTCATTCTTTGTATGTGTATGTCAGTTATCAGATCTATGATTTGCAAATATGTCCTGTCATTCTGGACATTCTGTCTTGTCCTGTGGGCTGTCTTATTGCTGTGTCATTTGAGGCATAAACATTTTTATTTTAAAATGACTTACCTGTTTTGTTGATGTTCCTTGATTTGTTTGACTTGGAAATGTGGGTTGGTAGGCAGGAGGCAGGATTCTGTATTATATGGCCAGCACTTGTGTTAGTGTTGTGATTCTTACACAGTTTTAGTCATAGTAGGCCTTTAAGAAACCTCATTTTATGATGAGACACTTTAATGGGCATGTTCTGAACATGCTCAGCTATGTCACAGGCACCAGAGTTCTTGCGTTTTATGTGCTGAGAACTACTCCATGCCCCACACTGTGTTCTTTGTGCAACAGATACCCCATCTCAGGTTGCCTCCCAGTGGCCAGAGGGGGTGGGTGGTATTGTCCTGATTTACCATTGAGAAAAGTTGAAGAAGCTTTCCATCAATTTTGATGTCTGGAAAGGTTGGTTGTTTTTGAAAGAATAAACATATAAGTTGATTCCTCCATCAAATAAAATAATTTATTTTCTGTATTGAGTCAGATAGTGTTGTTCTACCATGAGAATATTTTTAAACAGCGATTACCCAGAGTTATGGCGGAGTGTTTTGCTTCCCTTGAGGGCTGAGATCTGGATTGTTCCCAAACTTGCTAGTAATTGATGGTTTTGTCCCGTGTAGATGCCATTTCTTAACCCAGCACAGAATAATATATCATAGAATCTAGAGGCTATGTACCTTTTACATCATTCTGCAGGAAACATTTGGAAAAAATATTGGGAAGCCTGTCCTCCGTTGGAATTTTAAGGGCTAGAAATCTAGCCGTTGAAGTTCTTGATGAAAATATCTAGAGAAGAGCATTAGTTATTTCTTCAAAAGTTTTCTGGAGAAAACAGGCACTGACCTTATTTTAATTCGCATTTCTGACTTAAGTTTGCTGTCATTTTTTTTTTGGAGAAATTTGAACTGTATGAAAGTCACTTGTAGGCATGGTTTATCTAATCCTTCCTGGTGTGATCAATTCTTTTGATTAGGAAGAAATGTTTCTGAAACATCTCTGGAACCAGATTCTCACAGTTTTGTCCAGGGGTGAATTTGAAACTGCTCAAAGTCTGGTGCTGTGGCTCAGGCCTATAATCCCAGCAGTATGGGAGGCTGAGGTGAGAGGATTGCTTGAGTTCAGGAGTTGGAGACAGCCTGAGCAAGAGCGAGATACCATCTCTACTAAAAGTAGGAAAATTAAAAAAACAAATAAACAAACAAAAATAAAAGTAGGAAAATAAGCCAGGCATTATGACGGGCATCTGTAGTCCCAGCTACTTGGGAGGCTGAGGCAAGGGGATCACCTGAACTCAGGAGTTTGAGGTTGCAGTGAGCTGGGCTGAGGCCATGTCACGCCAGCCTGGTTGATAGAGCCAGACTTTGTCTCCAAAAAGGGAAACAGAGAGGGGGCTGCCCTCCAGGAGTCCCCCTCTCTTGCTGGAGATTCTGTTCCCCCTGTTTCTCTTATCTATTTCTTTATCTATCAATAAACCCTGTCCTTGCACTTAAAAAAAAAAGAAGGAAAAGAAAACAACAAAACCCTGTTCAGGAGGCCAGTCATTTAGTTCTTTTCTTTGGGCGTGAATTCTCCCCGACATACAAACATGCTCTTTGTTCTTTCTCTGACCTATGTAACTGAGAAACTGGATTTTAAGCATGTGTAGAGCATGAGTTTCTTTGACTAAATACCTAACAGGGTTGTTAATACCCCTGCACCCCCATGTTACTTGTAGCACTATCCACAATAGCCAAGTTACAGATTCACCCTAAGGGTCTGTCTGCAGATGAATGAATCAAGAAAATATATGTATATACACGATGGAATACTATTTAGCCTTAAAAGGAAAGAAATTTTATCATTTGCAATAACATGTATAGAAGTGAAGAACATTATGCTAAGTGGAAAAAGCCAAATACAGGCAAATACTCAGTGTGGCCTCTAAGGCCCTTGAACTCCAGAGACAGCAAAATGGTGTTTACCAGAAGCTGGAATTGGGAAGGGAGGGCGGTGAATGGGGAGAGGACGGTCAACGGGTACAAAACCTCAATTCCACGGGAGGAGCAAAGGGTTTGTCTTTGAGATACATGGCACGGTGTGGTGGATATACTAAAGAATAACGCACACGTCAGAATTGCTAAGAGAATACATTTCACAAGTTCTCACCACAAACAGTGTTTAAGGTGATGGCTATGACAGTTAGCTTAGTTTAATTATCTCATATTTAGGATTCATCAATCATATCATTTAGTCCTCCATAAATAGATACCACTATACTTTGTCTATAATTTAAAAATCAAAAATATTCAGACCAATAAGTGGAAGTGACAGATGTGGATTACCGCTTTGAAAAGAATTAGAATGAGGTAAATGCTTTAATCACAAACAACTATTTAGTATAAAGTAAATCATCTTATGATTTAAGAGAAATGTCTTTGTCTACCTTTTCAGAATCATCATGCACAGTTTTTCGTTCGAGGCAGTTAGGTTTGTTCCCCGGGGTTACATTTTTCACAACATTCTCTTGCTTTTGTGTCATTTCAGTGATGCGTCTCTTGTTTCTCTCGGTTTCAGCTCACACCCTCCATATCAGTTACTTTGTTTGATTTTGACAGGAAGCCCTTCCCGGTTTCAGGAATGTTGGGATACTTTGATAAAGTCCGTATCTGTGTAGATTAACTGAACACTTAAAAATACCTTAATTCTTTTACTGAGAAAAAGGCATGAATACGTTTTCTTTTTGTGCAGGTACACAAATGAGTGTTTTCTTTAGGAATAATCCTCACTTGATTTACTCTGAGCACTTCGGAAACCCTGTAGGGGGCTGGTTGTCAGGGGTAACGTCCAGGCGCTGATGGTGGAGGAGTAGATGTCTAGACCATTTTTTGCAATATGTAATGTGCACCCACATTTTTTGCCCAAACTCTTGGATTTTGGGAAATCCATCTTTCCAAGATTTTTTATTAATTTTTGTAAAAATATCAGCGAGAGTGCTAGCTCCCACTGAAAGCATACAAGGAGAAATACGTTCCTCTGTGCGGGCTAAAATTGTTTTCGTTTAAAGTTCATCGTTCCAAGGTATTATTATGCATACAGGTATCATTATTGCTTTCCAGAGTTATGCTTTTAATGCATATGTGTAAATAAAAGAATTAAGAACATTTAATGGGTATGGATAATGTGCATCCTTGTTTTTCCCTCAAAAATTTGGACAGAAGTGTTCATTATACACAGCAAGATGTAGCAATCCGGTGTTGATTAAGATTTTCCTTCAGTGTCTTTTGATTCACTTCCACATCTTACATTCCTTACTCAACTTTAAAACCAGAGTGGTTGGGTGGCACCTGTGGCTCAAAGGAGGAGGGCGCCGGCCCATATGCCGTAGGTGGCGGGTTCAAACCCAGCCCCGGCCAAAACCTGCAAAAACCCCCCCAGAAACCAGAGTGGTTAATTGAATTTCTTAGCCTTTGCAGCCTTTATGGGGCTTATTGTTCATAGCTAAGGAACGGGACTTGGCATTTCTGTTAGTTAAAATTCAAGACAGTATTTTTTTGACCTATGTATTACCCTGGCCTGTCATAACAAGATACCACAGTCCAAGTGGTTTAAACAACAGAGATTTATTTTCCCTCCGTTGTAGTGGAGAAGTCAGGTCAGGGCGCCAGCATGGTTGGGCTCTGGGCGGGCTCTCTTCCTGCCTGGCAGCTGGCTGCCCTGCTGTGCCCTCTTCTCCTGGCAGAGAGAAAGTTCTGGTGCCTCTTCCTCTTGTTATGAGGGCACCGTTCCCATCATGAGGCCTCACTCTGGCAGTGGTGCCTCAACATATGAATTAGGGGCCAGGGCATAACTTGGTACACAGCAATGTAAGTCTGAATTTCAACATTTGACAAAATACGGAGTCCCGAGGGCCTCTGTCTGGAGACCTACGAGATGGGGAGAGACTGATGGGGCCTGTGCTGCTGTTAGAACAGAACAGTTTCGCTTTTCTTTCCTGTTTAACTTCACACAGTGTTATTTGTAGAAGGAATCTCTCGAGTGGAAATCGGTGTAAGAATGTGAATTGGCTGTAACGCTTTGGTCCCCTTCTCTCATGGCAGAGCTGGGGTTCTCTTCTTCTTGACGACCAACCAGTGTTTCAGCAGCGTGTCAGCCGTGGAGCTCTTTGTGGTTGAGAAGAAGCTATTTATGTGAGTAGGTCTCGTTCAAGCTTCCGGGGCTATTGATCCAACTGGTTGTGTCTGGAATTGGGTCAAGGATGGGATCATGGGAATTGCCAGTGGTTTTTATTTTTAATTAACTTTTTCAGTTGACATAAATTGTATATATTATGAATTTATTGTGTATGACACGATGTTTTAAAAATACATATGGGTTATCAATATTAACTGAGCAAAAGTAGCCAGATGTGGGAAAGGAAATCATAAGTGTGTAAGGCCTGATATCAAGGGGAAAAGGGGTTTTTTTTAAGACAAAGCCTCAAGCTATCACCCTGGGTAGAGTGCTGTGGCATCACAGCTCACAGCAACCTCCAAACTCCTGGGCTCAAGTGAGTCTCCTGCCTCCACCTCCCAAGTAGCTGGGATCACAGGCGCCCGCCACCAATGCCTGGCAATTTTTTGGTTGCAGCTGTCATTGTTGTTTGGCAGGCCTGGGCTGGATTCAAACCCGCCAGCTTAGGTGTATGTGGCTGGCGCCTTAGCCACTTGAGCCACAGGCGTCGAACCAGGAAAAAGAGTTTATAGGTTAGGGTGGGATCAGAAAATCCTAATGGTGTGGTGAAAGCAGGCAGTAATGGGGTGAAAACCATCTTTCGTTGTTAGTAAATACTGATGACCTTCATGAAGAACAGTTTGAGGGGCAGAGATGAAGTGGTGCACTAAGGGACAACTTGGATTTAGGGAGGGAACACTGGCAAAGAACATGACCAAGGTCAGCCCTATTGGGCGGGAATGGAAAGAGCCAGAGGGCAGCCCTACAGGAAAGTGCAGGCTGGTTTCTATTTGTGTTTTGCAAAGATGGACATGATGTGCCCCGTATCTATATGTCACGGAAAGAAATCTTAGAGAAGGAGGGCACGAAGAAGGTGGAAAGGTTTGGAATTGTAACAAGGGGAAAGAGATCAGAACGAGGCAAGGTTTGGATTTGATAGTTGGCAGGGATGTGTGGTCGGAAGGCACATTGAAGGAAAAAACTTCTTGTTTTTTCTTAGCTTGAGGGCAGAGGAAGTAGACTAAGTTTCATGACCTGAAGCTGCATTCTGGGGCTTGGAGAATAATAGCACCACTTTCTTCACAATCAAATGTAGGAGAAAAGACAAGCCTGTGTTACTATTGAGACCAGTTACTGACCTGCCTGTTCTTCAAGGAGAGTCCATATCAGATGAAGGCCAAGAAGCCTTCTTTGAAGAGAGACAGGATTGCTGGGCATGGTGGCTCACACCTGTAACCCCAGCATGCTGGGAGGCTGAGGCGGGAGGATCTCTTGAGCTCAGGAGTTTGAGACCAGCTTGAACAAGAGCAAGACCCTGTCTCTATTAAAAATAGAAAAACTAGCTGGACATGGTGAGGGACATCTGTAGTTCCAGCTACTCAGGGAGGCTGAGGCAAGATTGAGGGCAGGAGTTTGAGGTTGCTGTGAGCTATGTCACTGGCATGTTAGCAACAGAGCAGGACTGTGGGCCAACAGAGTGGGACTCTGTCTTAGGTAGGTAGGTAGATAGATAGATAGATAGATAGATAGAGGCAGGCTGTGCAGAATCTCTTCCCCTAGAGTGCATGTTGGGGGCCAGAAGAGACAGCAGTAAGAGGGAGTTCTGTAATGAGAAGTGGGGTCACACACAGCACAGAGCTTTGGGGGATGATGTCCCAGAGAGGCTGCCAGCTGAGATGCGGCTGAGTGTGGTGGGGTTAGCCCCCAGGGTGTGGGAAGCTGTTGTGTTAGACCTCTGGTGGCAGCATAAGTCTATAGTAAGCGGTCTGATCCTCTGATCTGTCCCTTCTTAAACTAATCTGAGGGGTATGATATGCATTTTTTATTTTTAGGCACGAATATATCAGTGGATACTATAGAGTGTCATCCTATTTCTTTGGAAAACTGTTGTCCGATTTACTACCCATGAGGATGTTACCGAGTGTTATATTTACCTGTATAACATACTTCATGTTAGGTAAGTAACAAGACAGAAAGCACGCGTCTTTAGTCTTACATATGAGGCGAAGCAGATTTCTTCTTGCAAGCATGGTTTTGGGTTCTTAAAACTACACCCCAAAGGCCAGACAAGCACCTGAAATCTTAGCACTTTGAGAGGCTGAAGTAGGAGGATCACTTTAGTCCCTAAATTTGAGACCAGCCTGAGCAGCATAGTGAGACCTCCCATCTCTACAAAAAATAGAAAAGTTAGCCAACCAGGCATGGTGGCCTGTAGTCCCACCTACTTGGGAGGCTGGGGCAGGAGGGATTGCTTGAACCTAGGAGTTTGGGATTTTGGTGAGTTATAATCGACACCACTACACTGTAGCCAGGGCAACAGGGTGAGGCCCTATCTCACCCCTTCCAAAAGTCCCCCAAACTACAAACCAAGCTGTGAGATAGGGAGTCACCCATCCACTGTGCTGCTGTCTCTGAAATGACTAGTCACTGTGGACATTTGTGTCAAGACTTTTTTCTAACTGAATTTTTAAAACTGTTTATAAAACCATATTCACTGAGAGATGCTGTGTGTCATGGAATGAGTTTATAAAACTTGGAGACTGCGCTGGAGGAGCTGGGTATTTACTGCATGTGTGTATTCCCCACCCCCATTCTCTAATGAGAAAGCGGTGGTGACTTTGGGATCTTCCTGATTTAATAAAGATACCTGTGTGGTAGTTACAGAAATTCGTTTGTGCATTATGCTCAGGCTTCCATGCCCCCCCATCTATTTTTAGCAAAGTCCTACAGGAGAGAAGTCACTGACTGAGCTTAAATCTTCCATTTACAAATAATAGGCATAGCACACAATTAGGCTTAGCATCGAGGTCCTCAGCCTAGTGGTTTTCTGATTGGTGTTCTTGTGGCTGTTCCTGATAGTAGCTTTATGAAACCTAATTTAGTCTTGTTCTCAGTATTAGGTGGTGATTGTGAAGGAGGCACCCTCCTCCCCCCAGGTAGTAAAGCCACCATGAGGCCACGTCACCCTGATTGCCCCTGTTTCTTTTCTAACGCAGTGACAGTAACGTGGTGGTGTGTGGGGACATGATGAGCTTCCTGTGAGGAGACAAGGCAGCAGAATTTGGGGCTGTTGTGCTACCCATAGCTCCCCATGTCAGGGACGCAGGGATTATTCCTGTTTACACATGCGAGTGCATAGGTGTTACATGGAAAAGTGCACGAGTGTGCAGTGAGTGTACAAAAGAAAACCACATCATAACTTTACACAGTTACAGGGACGGAAACACCGAATTTGATGGCCCAGAGTAATTGGATGGATAGTAGATGACTTTTTGTCATCCTAACATTAATTCTGCAAAATATTATTGTGTTATTTGCACAATAAATAATCCCAGGCGCACAGCACGTGGGCAGTGTAGCAGTGTACACCAGCATGCACCTGTATTTCTAACCCTTCTTTTCTTTCTAAGGACTGAAGCCCAAGGCGGACGCCTTCTTCATCATGATGTTCACCCTCATGATGGTGGCTTACTCAGCCAGTTCCATGGCGCTGGCCATAGCCGCAGGTCAGAGTGTGGTTTCCATAGCAACGCTCCTCATGACCATCACTTTTGTGTTTATGATGGTGAGTATGAATGAACTCTGTTCTGCCCCGTGAAGGAATTTTCCCCTCTTTTCTTCTTTTTACATTCTCCTGTCATGGAAAATCTGCTTGCGCACTCTCATACCAGGACTCTCTGCTTTAAGGCGGCCAGACACTGAAGTTCAGCTTCTGCTGGAGAATGTCCCTGCTTTCCTCTCTGCCCTTATCCAGATATTTTTGCTGTGGCTTGAACGTAGTTATAACCTCAGTTAACATGTTACTGATGTGTTGGTTTTTTCTTTTATTTAAAAAAATGTTAAGAACATGAAATCTTGCTATGTAGCCCTGGCTGACCTTCCCAGTAGCTGGGACCACAGGTACCTGCCACTGTGCCTGGCCTAATGATGTTCTTAAAAGATGTTTCTTGGTGACATAAACTGGCACTTTGAAAACCAGAACAACTTGGATTTGCATCTTCCCTCATAAGAATGACAGCGTTTGCTGACTTGTGTGCTGTGTGAGAGAACTGCTAGCTTGTTTCACCAGCCCTGGGCGGGGGTGGGGGGATCTGGTTGGATTCACCATTGTACGGTGAAAGTTCTGTAAGAAATAGAGCAGTGTGTGTGTTGATCTTGGGCTCCACTTTTGTTTTTGTTTTTAGTTTATACAGGTCAGAGATTTATTCCTTCAGTTCTGGAGGCTGGGAAGCCCAAGGCTGAGGGGCCCACATCTGGCGAGGGGCTTCTCACTGCATCATCCCATGTTGGGAGGCAGAAGGGCACACAAGCACCCCTCTTCTATTTTGAAAAGGAGTATTTTTAGCATACCAGAAGATCCGAAGTCCACATAGTACTAAGTCGCCTCCTTTCTGGGTTTCTGATATTTTCTTATATCAGTATGTTTTTGCTGAGCAGGCATAGTGGTTCATACCTATAATCACAGCACTTTGGGAGGCCAAGGCAGGAGGATGGCTTGAGGCTAGGAATTCAAGACCAGCCTGGGTAACACAGCAAGATCCTGTTTTTTAAAAAAAAATTTTTAAAGTAGCTGAGTATAGCAGCGTGCACCTGTATTTCTATCTATAAGGGAGGCGAAAGTGGGAGGATCCCTGGAGCCCAGGAGTTCAAGGCTGCAGTGAACGATGATTATGGCACTGTACTCCTGCCTGGGCAATATAGTGAGACCCTGTTTCTAAAATATATATATATATATATATATATATATATAAATTCTAATCTTACATACCCCTAAATTTCACACTCACATAGATAATTTCACACTCACGAACAAGTGAATGGGACCAGTTACCATCTGCCCTCCAACATAATTAAACAGGAATGCTTGGCCCATTAATACACGCCCTTGCTGAATGTAGCAGTGCTACATTCAGTGCTACGCAATTAGCACAAACTCTTGCCAAAGTTTAAGTCTTCATTTCTGAATTTCAAAACTACCAGTGTAAACATCATTGAGAAAGTAATAAATCTTGTTTATAGGTTTTTTAAATAAGACTTCTAAAACCGGTCATGAAATTATGTTTTACTCAGATGCCGTGGTACATACTCGGTACTTGGTAAGGTAGAGTCTAAATACACATCCGTGTAGGCACCAGCAGCATTGCTATTATTATTCCAGTGTGCCAGTGGGTTTAGTTGGGGAAGTTTTTTGTGAGCCTCACAGCTGTCTTTTTCCAGTCTTGAGCTGTCCCTCCTGGCATCTCTGTTGCCTTAGTCCCTTGGTGGCCTTACAGGAAGGTATTGACCCTAGTTGTGCTGTATATTCCTACATTATGTTCTGTATCAGCTCCAGGTTTGGGGTTATTTTAAGACTGCATTCTGAACTCTATTGCTAAAGTCATATGGATAGAGGATGCAAACCCTTGTAAATCACAAATCTTACTCTGTAGTATGTGAGTCGGGAGGGACACGAGTCGCCCAGGATCCTTCTGGTTTAGGTTCTTAGAATACAGGTGCATTGTTGAGAACGCACAGTGGTTACAGCAGTGGCACAGTCAGCATTTACCGACCTTCCATTGTGGGCAGTTAAAAACAAAGTTGAGTATATAGTTGTGAGAAGTTAGAGTCTTCCAATTAAATAAAATATCTAATATATATTATAGATATATTGTTCTTCCTTTGAAATTATAAATGAGGCTGGGCGTGGTGGCTTATGTCTATAATCCTGGTGCTCTGGGAGGCTAAGGCAGGTGTATTGAGCTCAGGAGTTCAAGACCAGCCTGAGCAAGAGCAAGACCCCTTTTCTACTAAAAATAGAAAAAAAAAAAACCTAACCAGGTATTGTGGTGGGCACTTGTGGTCCCAGCTACTTGGGAGGCTGAAGCAAGAGGATTGTTTGAGCCCAAGAGTTTGAGGTTGCTGTGAACTCTGATGGACACCAGGACACTCTATCCAGGGTAACAGAGTGAAATTCTATCTATTAAAAAAAAAAGCTAAGATCAAAATCCAAGCATAAACCACTCTGGCTAAATAGAGATCTGTACATGCCAAGGAGAAAGAATTAGTTAATGTAAAGAACAGGTGGAATGAGGGTGCCGCCTGTGGCTCAAAGGAGTAGGGCGCCGGCCCCATATGCCGGAGGTGGAGGGTTCAAACCTGGCCCCAGTCCAAAACTGCAAAGAACAGGTGGAATGCATTTTAAGAAAGAGTGGGTCCTACCAGAAATGTTCAGAAGGGCAAAAGGGGACTTGGGGAGGATTGTGTATGGAATTCCCTGACCGCTGCTGACTCTGTGTGCCGCTGGCAGATTTTCTCAGGTCTCCTGGTGAACCTCACGACCATCGCGTCCTGGCTCTCGTGGCTTCAGTACTTCAGCATCCCGCGGTATGGTTTCACGGTGAGTCGGCTCAGGCTGCCCCTGCGGCTGGGTTCCCAGACGAGAAGGAACCAAAATAAAGCCTACCCAAATTCATGTCCCCAGCCAGGAGCTGGGAAAGCCTCCCATCTCGGAATTTCCTTTTAGGAGTGAAGAATAAGACTTTCCTATTAGCCGTGGTCAGCACAAGGCCAGGAAGTCATTTGGGGTTTTCCCTGTCAAGCTTTGAGGGAGGTGTGAGGCGATACCGTGTAGTGAAGGAGAAAGATTGACTAATTGATGAAAAACATCTTGTTGCATTTCAGCTCAACAAGGAAATAAATGAAAAGATGGGAGACTAGACATACGGATTATGTTGAAAAAGAATTCCAAAAGAAACAAAGTCTGTATAATATGACCATACTTTTATAGCTCACCGCACCTAAGAAAACTGTCTGTGTCTTAATACATTATAACCAAGTTTCTAACTCCCAGGAATTACAACTGGTTTTGATGAAGACAAACAAGAGCAAAAGACTGTTACCACAAATTAACAATACTCAGGACCTAGGGCATAAGAGAGCCAGAGGTCTCCCCTTTCGGCTGAAGATTTCTTACATATTAAGAAGCCAGAATCCCAGCCCTAGGCCTTCTGATTGCCAGGGAAAATAACTTTAGTTCTTTTGGTGTGACAAAGACAGCGAATGTGAAACTTGGTATGTTTTTAGAAATAATAAGAAAGATTAAACTTGGAGGACATGCTCCTGATTGTTCTGAAATTAAAAAACTATTTACCTTGCCCCCACTCTCACTTCTGTCGTAGGCTTTGCAGTATAATGAATTTTTGGGGCAAAACTTCTGCCCAGGAGTCAACACAACACTAAATGATTCCTGTAACTATGCAATGTAAGTCTGTGTTCATTATCGTAATGGGTTTGCTTATTACTATGGTGTGATGAAGAAAGGCTACTGGGCTTAGAGCTGATACGAGTTCTTCCAGGAGCACTAGGCTTCTCTGAGCCTATGTTTTCTCATCCATAAAGTGAGTTTTTGTGTGCTAATACACGTGAACTTTTCTACCATAGTCAAAATTATATGTAATATGGGCCAGGCGCCGTGGCTCATTCCTGGAATCCTAGCACCCTAGAAGATGGGTGGATAGCTTGAGCTCAGGACTTCTGAGACCAACCCGGGCAAGACCGCATCTCTGCTAAAAGAAAAATTAGCCAAGTGAAGTGGCGAGCACCTGTAGTCCCAGCTGCTTGGGAGGCTGAGGCAGGAGGATTGCTGAGCCCTAGAATTTGAGGTTTCCGTGAGCTATGATGATACCATGGCACTCTACTCAGGGTGAGAGAGTAGGAGTCTGTCACCCCACCCCCCAAATTGTATTTAATATGGAGAAATGTTTCTTGCTCTCCCCCTCTCCCCGCCTTTCTCCTCTGCCCTCTCTCTCTCTCTTCTCTTCCCCACTCTCTCCTTATCTCTCTCCCCTCTTTTCTCTCCTCTTTTCTCTTATCTCTCCTCCTTGATGCTACTCTGCAGCCTCCCTCCCCCAACATAAAGACCTTTGTACAAACAAAAAAAAAAAAGAGAGAGAGAAATGTTTCTTATGTGTTGTTTTGTTTGTTTGGGGCCTTTAAAAAAGTTTGTTGTTTTTTTTTTGACATTAAACAACACGCATTTATTTGTCATTCACATCTACAAGTCAAGGCTGTCTTACCTCTGAGCTTCAGGTGGGTCCAGGCCTGCTTGATGTGTTCTTCTTCCTCTTTGGATCAGGAGTCTCTCTCTTTTGGGTCTTTTAAAAGGTGCTGTTGATGTTTTTGGTTGTGGGTTTGAGGTCTTATTTTTCAAAACATTTGAGTTTGAGATTAGATGCTTTACTGGTTTAGGAAGAGCTTACAGTCTTAAGTGTTATGGATAATATGAAGCATATACATCTGTGAACTCACAGATACTACAAGCCCAACCCAGGGGTAAAGAGCTAAAAGGGTTTCAATAGTGCAAAGAGAGAATATTTCCTTGCCAAGAGCCTTGCACTTTCTCTGTCTAGTGTGTTTGAGATAAATACATCGTGAGATAAAAGCCTGCACAGTTGTGTGTTTTTGTTTTTGGTTTTTTAAAATAACTTGGACCATTTCCTAACCTCCCTATCTAACAATGTATCTCCTAAAAAAAATAAATAAATAAAAGGAACAGTAACATGCATTTCAGTAAGTTGAGAAGAAAATCCCATTTTTGCATAATATCATTAAAGTAGACATTCAGGCTTAAACAAAACTAGAGGATATTGTTTTAAAAGTTTAATGATACTTTCCTTTTTATGATTGTTGGTAATCACTCAATTTTTATACATAAATTAGTGAGAGAAAAAGAATGTGGGTATCCTAAATCTTTGCTAAATGTTCACCTAGGAAAGAAATAACTCTTGATAATAGGAGGGGTTGCTATTTTGAATTACTGACCGGCAGTCCTCCGAGAAGGAAGCTGTTCTTCATCCTGCCCACTCCCTTTGGCTTTCCTTTGGCTGTGATGTCTTTATAACAGAAAGTCACTTCCAGCGAGGGTCAGGGCGAAGTGGATGAGAGCACCACCCCCCCCCCAGCCTTTATGGAAATAGAAGATGAGGTTCATCCTCCTAAGACAAGGGTGGAAGCTCCTCTCACAGTGACAGACAGGCTGCCGCTATCTGGGGGAATTGCTAAATTCCCAGAGCTGCACAGAGGTGGTACCAGGCAGTGACTGTGGCTGTCCCAGGTGTTGTCAGCCTCAGATGCTTTCCTCACCTGTGGCAGGGGTACTCCCTTCCCCGTCTACTGCAGTTGCTGCTTAAAGATC
>NW_003852434.1:2501673-2508752 GCF_000181295.1 Otolemur garnettii
GATTACAGGGGTGAGCTGCGGTGCCCGCCCAGCTGGCCCTGCTGGTGATGTCTTACCGGTGCATCTGCCATGCTTGTTAGTCTCCATGGAAGAACTGACAGATTGGGACTCTGGCAGGAATCCCTTGTTCCTCTCTCCCCAGTTCTCAGATTGTTAGGCTGTGTGCTTTTGTATGGGTAAGCAGTACTACAAAGAGCTTTGCTCTTCTTAGTAAGGGTCATGGGTATCATCTGCTAAACTTGAGGGTTTTCTCCATCAGGAATAAGCAAAAAAATTACTTGGTACAATTTTCTGCCCTTTGAAGAGGGCAGATTACAGATTTGGAAACAAATGGATTTGAGGAGGTTAAAACTTAGTTCCATGTGTAACTCTATAAACTGGTCAAGTTCCTTAAACCTTAGTCCTTTCAGTTTTTAAATATATATATCTACCCTTTGGGGTTTTAGGAATTAACTAAGCCATTAAGCCCAAGATGCTGGCATGATGTTTTGAGTAATGTTAAGTACACAATGATGGCCGGCTGTTGTGTAAGACAGGATAATTATTAAAGACTTGGGTGACCTGTAGGTGTCTTTAATAAAGAATAGTGAATAAATTGAGTAAAATTTGGTGGATGCTAGGAATGAAGTTTATTCTTTTTCTGTTGAATTTCAGATGCACCGGAGAAGACTATTTGACAAAGCAGGGCATCGACCTCTCACCTTGGGGCCTGTGGCAGAATCACGTGGCCTTGGCTTGTATGATTGTTATCTTCCTAACAATTGCATACCTGAAACTGTTATTTCTTAAAAAATATTCTTAAATTCCCCTTTAATTGACTCTGATTTCTCCTCACAGAATCAAGGAGCACCTTGATTTATCTTACATATTCAATCGAGGCTTTTTTGTTGCCATTAAACTGTTGTTCAGCAACAGTCATTTCTAACAGAAACAGCAACAGTTATTTCCAACAGAAACATTCATAAAAGTCGTCATGAGCTGACTTATACACGAAAGAACACACGTCAGAAACTAATGATATTATGTATTGCAAATTTATCTCATCTGACAGTAACGGTGAAATCTACTCTAATTTATGGATCTAAAGAAAAAGGAGAATCGAATTTTAGGTATTCCTGACGAGTTACTAATATCTCTGGTACCCGTGCCTGGTTTTTAAAATGCATATGTAGCTTAGTAGTCCTCTAGTTTTCATATTCTGTGAATCTGTAATCTGCCATTATTTAATAAATAACACATGTACTAATGTTGTATTGGAAGTGAGTAATCTAAAATACGTTGGAAAAACCAGTCTTCTTGCTGGACAAAAAAACCCTGTTGTGGCTCAAGTGGCTAAGGTGCCAGTCACATACACCCAAGGTGGCGGGTTCAAATCCAGCCTGGGCCCGCCAAACAATAATGATGGCTGCAACCAAAAATAGTTGGGCGTTGTGGGTGGGCGCCTGTGGTCCCAGCTACTTGGGAGGCGGAGGCAGGAGACTCGCTTGAACCCAGGAGTTGGAGGTTGCTGTGAGCTGTGATGCCACTGCACTCTACCCAGGGTGACCCAGGGGGACAGCTTGAGGCTCTGTCTCAAAAAAAAAAAAACCTCGTTGTGATAGAAAAAAATAATCTTTGATCAACTTATTACAGTAAATAGAACTTATTAGGATTTCTATCTAGTGGTATTATGATGCCTCAGGAGTTTCAGCTGGATGCTTTGGAGTTGGGTGCAGTAGGAAGCCTGGATTCTGGTAATTCAGTCCTTGTGCAAAATCTGGGCCCTTCTAGCTCTGGAAAGTCACTTGACCTTCTTGAATATTTCCTTGGTTTAAGATCTATACTCCAGGCCAGGCATGGTGGCTCATACCTATAATCCAAGCACTCTGGGAGGCTGAGGCAGGTGGATTGCCCAGAGCTCAGAGGTTCAAGACCAATCTGAGCCAGAGTGAGACCCTGCCTCTACAAAAAAAGAAGCCAGGTGTTGTGGCAGGCGCCTGTAGTCCCAAGCTACTTGGGAAGCTGAGGCAAGAGAATCACTTAAGCCCAAGAGTTGGAGGTTGCTGTGAGCTGTGACACCACAGCACTCTACTGAGAGCAACATAGTAAGACTGTCTCGGAAAAAAAAAAAAAATAGAACATCACAGCACACAGAAGCCCCTCCTGTCCTCCTCGCGTCTGTGACTTCCTCTGTCCCCTCCCTGGGTTATTTTTGAAACAGAACTTGTGCTTCCCCCGTTTCTATTCTCAGAACCTTAACGAACGCTCGGTTTCATATTCTCGTATGCATAGGCACATGAATAATTAAGTCTCTCCCCACTTTCAAAATTTCGAAATAATTTTAGATTTACAGAAAAGTTGCAAAGGTTCTCTTCATGTTAACATTTTATATACGAAAGGCAAAGCTAAGAAATTAACATGGGTACATTACTGTTCACTAACTGCCTGATACCACCACATTTCTGCTAATCTTTTATTGTTCCAAGATTCAGTGCAGGAGACCACACTGCATCTAGTTTCCTCTTGTAAATGCTTTTCAGTATTCACACGAGAATTGCGGGAGCGGAGTGTGGACTCCCCTGTGACTGGGCACCTTGGAATTCATTGAGCTCGCCCTGTCCAGCTGTTGCATCATCAGTACTTGGTCATAGCATTGTATTTTTATCTTTGAGCTTTAAAAGAACAGTGTTTTCTTTGTTCATAGTATCTGATGCATCATCTTGTAATATATCATCTTTTTTCCCGGTTATTATGTGACCATCAAGGTTAATCAGTTGTTACTGTTCTTAGTTACAGCACCTGGTTTTAAGGTAACTGTGCCTTACGGTTCCCTGGATACATTTTTCCCTCCTTACACTAGGAGAAGTATGTACCTTATATACAAATGATACTTCACAGAAGAAAGAAAACAGCCAGAATTTTTAGTATCTACTTTTTAAATTAATGAGACTTCAAATATATCCTATTATATTTATTCTCTCTTTGTATTAAAATTGCCTTTTTAGGCTCAGTGCCCATAGCTCAGTGGCTAGGGCGCCAGCCACATACACTGGAGCTAGCGGGTTCAAATCCAGCCCAGCCCTGCCAAACAACAATGACAACTACAACCAAAAAATAGCCAGGCACTGTGGCGGGCACCTATAGTCCCAGCTACTTGGGAGGCTGAGGCAAGAGAATTAAACCCAAGAGTTTGAGGTTGCTGTGAGCTGTGATGCCATAGCACTCTGCCTTTTTTACTCTCTCTGTTTCTCTACACACACACACAGACACATCTTTTTGGTTGTGACAAACATATGACATAAAATTTACTTTCTTAACCATTTAAAAATTAAGAAACACTTTTAAAAGGGTAGCTTATTTTCCTAGAGAATAGAAAAGAAAATATTAGTTTGTAGAACTTTACTTAGGACTATGTATATATTTTTTTGAATTCTGTTTATTGTCTCAAAGGTCAGAACTAATCTATAATGGATTAGTTTTAATTGGTTTAAAATACAATAAAACTATAGCCAGGCATTGTGGCAAGCACCTGTAGTCCCAGCTACTAGGGAGGCTAAGGCAAGAGAATCACTTAAGCCCAAGAGTTTGAGGTTGCTTTGAGCTATGATGCCAAGGCATTCTACCAAGGGTGACAAACTGAGACTCTGTCTCAATAAAAAAATATATATATAATAAAACGTAAGATTGAATGGATGTTATTATAGTTGTTACTTTATACGCTGTATACTACACATACATAGTATTCATTTTGTTACGTGTTCACCAGACTTAGCTCATGGGCCATAGCGTGCAGAGACACTGTCTAGACAAGTTGTACCTGCTTTACACAAAACCAGATTGATATGCCGGTAAACTGGGTTTCTAAGAGATGTGTTGGTAATTTTAACTTCAGTTTTGATTTTCAAGGTATTATATTGAAATCCTGTTTCTTAATAGAGACTAGAGAGCCCAAAGAAAGAATACTTGTGATATAGTTTGGATATTTGCCCCTCCAAAGCTCATGTTGAAATTTGATCTCGTGTGTGGGAGGTGTTTGGGTCAAAGGGTGGATCCCTCTGGAAAGTTTTGGTGCCCTCACCTGCAAGGGTGAGCACGCATTCGCCTGGCATTAGCAGAGCAGGTTGTTTATTGCTTTCTCCACGTGACACATGTGCTCACCCTTCACCTTCTGCCTTATCAGAAGCTCCCTGAAGACTACACCGGAAGCAGATGCTGGTGCTACGCTTCTAGTGCAGCCCGCAGAACTGTGAGCCAAAGAATCCTCTTTTCTTTATAAACGACCCAATCTTGAGTATTCCTTTATAGCAATGCAAAATGGACTAAGACAGCCTAGAGCCTTACCAAACACAGCAGCTGCCAGCTTGGTGCACCACCTGGCTTTCAGTCTTTTTATATTCATGATTTAAATAAATGGTTGACTTGTAGCCTACTTTCTTCCTTTCAATGAGCAATACGGAAGTAAGATAGTTCTAAGCCAGAGTGACTCTTATTTTCTAGCCCGCATACTTCCCATTTTTTTTTTTTGCTATTTCATAGGGTTGGATTTCCCAAACCTGCCTGGTACGAATCTAGGACACTTACGGTTGGAAGGAAAGACCGTTGCTTTTTTCCTCCCTTGTGTTAGGGGTGGAAAGAAGTTCCTGGTGACTCTTAGGAAACACAGAATTTTGTCTTTTGTCTTTTTTAGTTTTTAAAGACAGAGTCTCACTTTATCGCCCTTGGTAGAGTGCCGTGGTGTCACACAGCTCACAGCAACCTCCAAATCCTTGGGCTTAGGTGATTCTCTTGCCTCAGCCTCCCAAGTAGCTGGGACTACAGGCGCATGCCCGGCTATTGTTTGTTGCAGTTTGGCCAGGGCTGGGTTTGAACCCGCCACCCTCGGTATATGGGGCCAGCGCCCTACCAGCTGAGCCACAGGCACTGCCCGGGAAATGCAGAATTTTAACGAGCAATGATACAGCATTTTAGTAAGCAATGAAGGCTAACTAGCTTTACATTAGATTTAATTTGATCTCCATTCCATCACTGGGTAACAGTTGTGTTCAAAGCCGCCATGCATTGTATTTTGTACCCACCTAAACATCAGAATCACATTTAGGACTAAGTGAACCCTTAACATCACCTGGTCCTTAGATCCATGTTAGCTGCAGAATCCCTCAGCTTCACAGAGTGGCAGACAGATGCTCCTAGGGGACCCGTTGAAAATGTGTAAGTGGGAATGGATTTAATACACTTAACCTCCTGAACATCATAAGCTAGGCCTAGCCTACCTTCAGTGTATTCAGAACACTTAAACATTAGCTTGCCTTTGAGTAAAATTATCTAATTAGATACTATTTTGTAATAAAGTGTTGCCTATTCACATGATTCATTAAATACAGTACTGAAAGTGAAAAACAGAATGTTGGCAGGGTACGCCAAGTAGGGTTTCTCCTAAACACATGTTGACTCACACAGTTGTGAAGTCAAAGGATCATTAAGCCACTGCGAGTTGGAGACCATCTGTGTGTGGGTCTCTGATTAATGACAGCTGGAGGTGGTGCAGCTTTGACTCGGGCGTGGGCTGCAGGTTCACTCCCCTTGTTGAGCACCAGCAGCTCTGCAATCAAAGGGCTTGGCAATATGCTGTTTTGAAAATCTCAAGCTGTTCCATCTTTTTCATTTTGCAAATGGAAAAACTTGAGTTTCAAGAAACAAAGGTCACCCATTATTTCCTTGCTAAGATTAGGAACAGACTGCAGTATTACCAGGGGCACCCGATGAACGTCCATGGTGGGTTACTTTTCCAGAAGCAAGAATGGGCACAGTGATGGTGAACAGAAGCCCCGGAGGTGCATGAGCCCCAGTGAGGCAGAGCCAGTGACCCCTCCTGTCATCCTTCCCTGCCCAGGTCTGTGGCCATGATTGACTGACTTAGGCTGTGATTGACTTAGGTAGGGTCTTCTATATCTTTCTTACCCATAAAGTGGGGAGTCTAATAGTATCTACTGTCTTTGGGTTATGAAAATTAAATAAGATAATGCATGTAAAATTCCTAGAAATAGCTGGTCATAGGACCTACTTAATACAGTTTAGCTATTACTATTATATCCCACAGACATCACACTGGTCTTAAGTGTCATACTAGTGCTAGTTCATGGACGGCAACTCAGTGGGACTGGGGCACCATCCTTCAGCTTTAGTTCTGTACATCAAGCCAGGGTTCAGCAAACTGGCTTGCAGGCCAGACCCTGCTCATGCCTGCTTTTGTAATAGGGTTAATGAGGCCATATTGGGGCACAGCCATGCTGGTTAGTTTTTGTATCATCTTTGGCTGTTTTTGCCCTGTGCTGGCAAAGCAGTTGTGACAAAGACCATCATGACCCATAAAACCTAAAGTATTTACCATCCCTGTATGAAAGTCTGCAGACCCCTGCATGAAACCACTAGTGCCCGTTCCTATGGTTACTATAGAACACACAGTCCAGGAGCTCAGTCGGCCTCTGGCCTGTCTCAGTATCATTCCCATGAACCCATCTTTACACTTATGCTTCTGCACCCTGCAGCTTTATGCTCTGCTGGATGAAAGGGCTGATGCTCCAGAGTTGGGGGTACATGTCACCTTGGAGGGTATTGAGGGTTCTGCTGACTCTGACACTTTGCCAGTTAGTTGCTGTGGGGTTTCCACATTGGTGAAAGAGCAGACAAAGGAGTTACAATACTGGTCATCCCTGTCGTCCTGAGAGGCTGGATCAGTGCTGCCTAACTGGTCCCAGGTCACTCAGTGTTTCCATGGTCCACAGCTGGGGAAGGGCAAGGTAACCAAGGGCTCTGAGCCCAGCATTGAGGGTATGGACCACTGTAACAGGCAGGCAGCTTAGAGCACTGAAGTCCTGGCCACATTTAGGGACAAGAGCAACTTTGATATTTTTTTTTTTTGAGACAGAGTCTCAAGCTGTCGCCCTGGATAGAGTGCTGTGGCATCACAGCTCACAGCAACTTCAAACTCTTGAGCTTAAGCTATTCTCTTGCCTCAGCCTCCCAAGTAGCTGGGACTACAGGTGTCTGCCACAATACCCTGCTATTTTTTCTTTCTTTCTTTCTTTCTTTTTTTTTTTTTC
>NW_003852434.1:2509371-2517016 GCF_000181295.1 Otolemur garnettii
GCTGGGACTACAGGCGCCCGCCACAACGCCGGCCATTTTTTGGTTGCAACCATCATTGTTGTTTGGCGGGTCCGGGCTGGGGATTCGAACCCGTCACCTTAGGTGTACGTGGCTGGCGCCTTAGCCGGTTGAGCTATAGGCGCCGAGCCCAGCTTTCCTTTTAAATACTAATCTGCCCAACCCTGAGTCTGGGAATGCCTCCAAAATGTCTAATTGATGGATTACTCTTTATGCAGGAAAATCTACTCACTCTAAGTTTCCCCTTTCCCTCAAAACCACCCTGATGCTGGTGCTCTGTGACATCAGCGGTATCGCCCAGCCACCTAGGCATTCCTCCTACCATGTGTAGTTTCCCGCAGGTGCAAGCTGGTCTGGGGGGATGCAGTGTGGAGACCGACACGTCTTGCAGCTGCTCAAGGCCATGCTTCTATCTGTGGTCTCCCAATAAATCATCCTATACCGACAGTGGATTTGTCTGCCTTGTTCTTTGGTTTGCCTGCTCCTTCAGCATTTGGGTGTTGTTTGCATATACGACCCTTTTGTGGAATAAGTGGGGAGCTAGCTAGAGGTCAGGAAACTAAAGCATGGGAAGGGGAAGGAAGCTTTGGTGGGGGAAGGCCCTGCGTGGCCCTCCTCACCCGTGCAAGGTGGTGGGGTCCGTTTGCCAGGTGCCTGAGGACCGCCGTGAGTATGAGAATGCCCCCCAAACACCAGAGGGTCTGCAGTGCCATTAGTGAGAAGCCTCGTGACTCGCCAGGGTAAGAGGGTGGCCGGGCAGGGGCAACAGAGAGTTGGCCGCTGTTACAGGCTGTGCAAGTGGCCAGGGAAGCCCAAGTAGAGGTTGGAGCGAATGTAGAAAAGGAAGAGCCCAATTAGAAAGGGGTATGAGGACTTCCCTGAGTTAGTGTCTCCTCTGATGGGTAAGTTTGAAACTCAGGAGCGAACAGTTGGAGACCTTAGCTTGCTGGTTATGGTTATGGAGGGAGAAGGTGACTCCCTGACAGTGTGGGCTGTCCTCGCCAGGCTGCCCTTGCTGGGTGACCTGGCTGGCATGCAAATAGCCTGAATCAGAGACCACAGAGAGGTTATCTCAGAGGAAGAGGGTAATTATCCTCCCCCTGTGAAAGCCAGATGGTGCTCAGGACGTGCAAAGCGGAAGCCCTCCACTCCTCCATGCAGCCCTCCACCCAGTGATTGGATACAACAGAAACTTATCTCAACAGAGCTGCCAGAGAGAAGCTTAGTCAGGACGGTGATGTGGCTGGGGGACACTGCGGGGCTGGGGGAGGTGGAGGGGGTAGCATCTCCCCAGCAGGGAGTAAAGCTGAAAAAATGAGACCAGTGTCCCCCATGACTGGCATGGCCCTTTCAAGTCCCTGTTGTGCCCTGGTGGGACAACATGTATATGACGTGGTGGTGGTGGTGGGGGCTTCATCTTAGGAGACTGAAAAGGAAAGAGGTAACATCCAATCGGTTACTGGGTGGGGGAGGGAAGGACAAAGGGAGAAACAAAGTCTGCCTGAGTAAAATGAAAAGATCAATTGGGGGGAGCTAGTTAGAATCACTAGGAAACAAATGTGGTGTGATTGGATTAGACAACGGGATCGGCACCTCAGAGCAGTGCTGCTGAGCCTTCAGAAAAACATGACTCTTGGTCAATAGTTTAGACCCCTCCTAGTTCCCCACCAGAGAGAGAAGGAGCAGAAGAAACACCATGCAAAAGAACCCCAATCTGCATTCCAGGGGTGGACGTCTCCTCAGTTTAGGGACTAGGGGTGCAGCCAAGGCCACTTCTACTTATGACTAGTTGGAGGTGGCCAAAGACCCCATGTAGAGCTCACTATATGGGAGTCTAAAAAAAGCAAAATCTCTAGCTTCAGATGACACGGGCAGAACGCACCTGAATTCGTGCTGTTAGATTGAGCTAACGCCTTCTTACAGCGTCTGTTTGCCAATTCACTTTACTTCAAACAGCCCGCACTGGACACTCCGAGTGTTGCCCAGGGTTATCTACGTAGCCCCACTGTTCATCAGGGAACAAATGCTAGAGATCTACCTTTGTCCACCACCTGCTAGTAAACAGTCCGTTACACTGGTCATCAGTGCTGGCCTCTGAAGATTCCTCATCGCTGTAGTAACACCTCTGTCCATTCCAGAGCCGGGGCCATCAACCCACAAAAGATACAAGGCCTAGGCCAGCTGACAGGTTCCTAGGGGTCACCTGGTAAGGTGAGATACACCTCATCACAGGGGCAGTCATTGACAAAATGCAACAATTTTCCACACCCAAAACAGTTAACACAGTTTTAAAATGTCCCGTGTCCATTGGGTTATTACAGGGCTCTTATTCCCATTTAGATCAATGTTGGCATCTCCTATACCAACTAGAAAAAAGGAAAAGTAGTTGGTGCTGGGATGAAGAACAAAAGAATGCCCTTATATATTTTTTGAGACAGAGTCTCACTTTGTGGCCCTCAGTAGAGTACTGTGGCATCATAGCTCGCAGCAACCTCAAATTCATGGGCTCAAGTGATCCTCTTGACTCAGCTTCCTGAGTAGCTGGGACTATAGGTACCAATCACAATGCCTGACTATTTTTTAGAGACAGGCTGATCTCGAAGTCCTGAGGCAATCCACCCACCTTGACCTCCCCAAGTTCTGGGATTATAGGCTTGAGCCACTGCGCCCAGCCAAAAAGAATGCATTTAAAAAGGCAAAATATTAATATCCCAGGCACAAGCCTTAGGTTTCTGCCTACCCAGGATACCAATGTTTTTAGATATGACCAGTGGGCTCTCTGACAAGTCTAGCACAGGAAAGCATTTTCCCCAGGGATTCCTGTCTCAGCCATGGAAAGGCACTGAAACCTGCTATTTTCCCACTAAACAGCAGGTCCTGGGAGTGTGCGAGGCCTTGCGGCAAAGGGAACCCATAAAGGCTGCTTTGCCGGGGACAGTAAAGCAGGTCTGCCTATAAGGGCTGGATAGAAGAAGGGTTGTAATGGGAGGCCGAGGGGTGGATTGCTTGAGCTCACGAGTTCAAGACCAGCCTGAGCAAAAAGCAAGCCCCCCCATCTCTACTAAAAATAGAAAATTAAGGCAAGAGGATTGCTTGAGCCCAAGAGTTGGAGGTTGCTGTGAGCTATGACGCCATGACACTCCACGCAGGGTGACAGTTTAAGACGCTGTCTCAAAAAAAAAAAGAAGAAAAAGAAGGGTTGGTCTCCAGGCCTGCCTCAGCTATGACCCAGGCCTCCACTTTACAGAAGTGTTATAACACACCAGCAACAATGTGAGTGCCCTCTCCACAAGTCCTTTGGGGAATGGATTGCATACTGGCCTTGGGGCCAGTACAGTGTGGGACCTCTGCTGTTCCTATTGTGTATTGTGGACCCCCCCCCACAAAAATACCTCCAACGGGACATGAAGGCACAGCCCTCACCCCTGAAAACAACTTGGTACTCAGATGGGTCCATCTGAGGTGACCCACGTGTACGGATGGCAGCTCCTGGCCATCTGCAGAAGGTGCACTCGGGTTTGAGATGGGAATGCGGCAGAGCGGTCAGTGGGGAGAACTCCGACTGCATAGTTGCTTTGCAGCCATAAGCTGTGACCTGCAGTAGAGAACAGACAGTTTGGGCACTGTTTGGGTCTACAGCTGAACTTGCCCAAAGGGTCGGAGATGACTGGCATGTGCTTAAAATCCCACATGGGGAGCTGCCATGTGGAAAGACATTTGGGAGAGGTGATTGGAACCCCCTGGGAGCCTAAGTGTGTATCATGCTTCAGCACACTGGTCACATTCACACTTCCCTCCACCCTCCCGTTACCTGAAGGCTGATACCCTAGCAAAAATTAGAATATCAGCTTCCTCGCAATCATCTGAGCAAGCAAATTTGGTACATAAACAGTGGGCATCGCAGTGCACGAGTAGGGTGGCAGACAGCAAAGGGAGCAGGCCGACCTGCACTGTACGGATCTAGTGGCCACCGTAAGACTGCCTTGTGTGCTCCTGCCTGCGTCCCCACCACATCCCGCATGCAGTGAGGCCACCTCCATAGGACAGCTGCCCGGTGAGAGACTGGCAGACAGACCACATCGGACTCCAGCCAGTAAGCCTGGGACACAGTGTGGGATAAGACAGAGGCTGTCTCAGGATTGTCGCAGGCCTTCCCTTGCCAAAAGGCAAACCAAACAGCCACCAGTAAGGGCTTCGAGTAACTCAGGGTCATGTGTGGACCTTCCACATGCTGACAATGACCAAGGTACACATTTCAATGTTTGTGATGTCCAAGATTGGCCATAGAAGAGTGACAGAGATTGGTGATTTCATTTGCCATGTAATCCCAAGTGCAGGGTTGATTGAAAAGAAAAGTGACATTTTGAAGACACAACTGTGAGCAGTCATAATCCAACACTTTGCATAGGTAGGCAAAAGTTTCGCCTCAAGCCATCACAAAACTTTAACTCCGTTGAAACAAATCCAGGGGCTGGCCCTGAATCACTGACTTGGAAGCACTGCCAAGGAGGACCCACTAATCCTGTTGTAAAAATGTCTAGCCAGGGGCATTCCTACTGGAGCCGATAAAAGGCCCAGGGCAAATGTTATTTAGGGCTCCCCAAGATCTTGAGGGAGGAGAGGTGACACTTGGATGGGAGACAGGGTATTTCTTGGCAGACAGTGAGGAATCCCCCAGCCAGTCAAAGAGGCCTCTGTTGATCATGTTGGAGTCTGGGCCAAAATGCTTTCCATGGCACTGTCCTGGAACACGGCCCCCTTTTTAAGGGGACTTTGGTTGGCTGTTTGCATGGTCTTTTGTTCCCCTGTAACTTTACAGATAATCCAGCACCTTCACCCTTGGGCAACGTGTTTGATCTGCACCCCCAGCCCATGATCGTCAGGCTGCCTAGGTCCTCACTGACAGGGACAGAGCTACCACAGTCATTCAGCTCCATGGGGTACACGGCTGCCCTGCCAAGTACCCGCCACAGGCTTGTATTTCCATCCATAGTCTCTGCTCCTCTTGCTGCTCTGTCCTGGGAAGGGAAGGATGAACCTCCTCCTGCACAGGCTCAGCAGGATGCCAAGAGCTCAGCTGGCAAGGATGCTTAGTGGGTGGTGGTTGGTTACCTGTTCCCAAAACCTCTGGTCTGCCTCAGTGGGTATCGCCCAGGTAGGGAGATGGCTGGTGACATGCACAACAGTTGCTTTCCAGGTAATTCTGACAACGTAACTCTAGCTCTGCAGGACATGCATAGCCAGATAAGTATGATGTCTGATCCCACCCTTTTTCTGCCAATGCTTTTTTTTTTTGGTTTAATTCTGTAGTTTGTGGTGGCAAAAGCTGTTATTCATTCTTGGTCTTGCCCTTGCTGTTTAGACACATCATTGCCATTGCAGCCTTTTCTTATAGCCGAAAAGTAAATTCATTCATTGCCTGGCACCAGACGCCCACCTCTAAAGAAGGGTCAGGGGCCACTACAAAAGAGGCGGGGGCTGGGGGCTGGGGGTGGGGTGGGGGTGGTGAGATTGTAAGAGGTGCATTCCAGGGACAGAGTGTGGGGACAAGAGTGACTTTACTTTAGCACTTTAAGTGCTAATCTGCCTGACTAATTCCGAGTCTGGGAATGCCTCCAAAATGTCTAGTTGATGGATTATTCTTTATGCTGGAAACTGTATTCACTGTAAGTTTCCCCTTTCCTCCAAAGCCACCCTTGATGCTGGTGCTCTGTGACGTCAGCAGCATCGCCCAGCCACCTACGCACTTCTCCCAGCACACACATTGCCCCCCAGACGCAAGCCCTGGTCTGAGGGTGTGGTGCAGAGACCTACACGTCTTGCAGCTGCTCAAGGCCATGCTTCTGTCTGTGGTCCCCCAATAAATCCTCCTACACCGACAGAGTGGACTTGTCTGCCTCATTCTTTGGTTTCCCTGCTCCTTCAGGACTTGGGGTCACTTTGCATACATGACCCTTTCACAGAACACCAAAGATGAGGGAACTCTGGAAGGATGGTGAAGAGAGGAATAAAACGTAGCGGGGAAGGGTGACTCCCACCTGTCACCCCAGCACTCTGGGAGGTCGAGGCGGGTGGATTGGCTCAGGACTTTGAGACCAGCCTGAGCAAGAGCGAGACTCCATCTCTAAAAATAGCCGGGCGTTGTAGCGGGTGCCTATAGTCCCAGCTACTTGGGAGGCTGAGGCCAGAGAATCACTTGAGCCCAACAGTTTAGGATTGCTCTGAGCTATACATCATGGCATGCTACCAAGCATGACAAAGTGAGACTCTGTCTCAAAAAAAAAAAAAGAAAATGAAATAAAAAGTAGTCATTATGGTCTTGGGCCCACCAGCAGCAATGGCTACGAGCTTGTTCTAGTTACCCCTCCTGAGTCGTGTTTTCTGCCGATTAAGCTGGCTTCTCCCCCCAAAAGTCCAGAGTGGACTTACGGTGAGCAGAGCGGATCTGAGTGGGGCATGGGGTGGACTGAAGCAGACGTGTTTGGTGCCTGTCACCTCCCCTCTCTGCTGTCTGTTTTGGTTGCAGCTGCCCCTGGCAGTTCTGGGTGAACTCCGATCACGATGACAGCTTTCCACCTGAGGCCAGCACCATACATCTCTCGACTTGCCCGCTCTGAGGTTCCCCCCCCCACAACTGATAGAGCTCAGCTATGTGAAGGGTAGCCTGAAAGTGCAGGGGTTAACACCCCAGGAGCGCCCGATGGGGATAGGGCCAGGGGACAAATGCCCCCATCCTTCTGTTCATCAGGTGGAGTTAGGAAAGACATCTGTCATGCTCTGGGACGGGGACTATGCCCCTGCTGTTGCAGAGGCGACATCAACACATCTGTCCACTGGCATTTCCTCCTTTTCTGTGTCACAGTTCTTACTCCAGCTTTCTGATGTCACCTCCCCAGTTAACTACCTGAACGGAAGTCCACATCTCTTATCTCTTTCAGAGAAACATAAACTAAAACACATTCCTGGTAAGACCAGAAACAGCTGGCAATGATGAAAGAATCCACTGAGGGTGAAAGTTCAACCCGGCCAGGGTGATGTAGTAAAACCTGCTTTAAAAAAAAAAAAAACCAGAAACAGCAGAAAAAAAAAGACTAGAAACACTGTGAGTGCTGCTTTCCGACTCAGCGTTGTCCGTACAGACAAGGTGATGATCTACAGAGGAAAGCCCGAGGCGCAGCACCTACTCACAGCTGGTAAGGAAGTTTGAAAAGTACGCGGAATGTAAAATTAATTCATAAAAAAGTTAGGAATTTTCCTTTACAGTAACCAACAGATTTTGTTCGTAACTGCAATAAACACAATATAATAGTAGTAAAACTATAATAGTAACAATAAAACCATTCATATTAAAGAATGCATAAGATCTTTAAGAAATTTCTTGAGGAAGTCTTAAAGGATAAAATTTATCCTTGAAGGGACTCTTAAAGAATATGAAGGAAGGTCTCAATAAAGGAAGCATTATCATTTTTTTTTTTTTGAGACAAAGTCTCACTTGGTAGAGTGCCGTGCTGTCACAGCTCACAGCAACCCCAAACTCTTGGGCTTAAGCGATTCTCTTGCCTCAGGCTCCCAAGTAGCTAGAACTAAAGGTGCCTGCCACATGCCTGGCTATTTTTTTTTTTTTTTT
>NW_003852434.1:2517504-2518603 GCF_000181295.1 Otolemur garnettii
TTCCTCCACAGGAGTTCCTTGTGGGAGGAGCCCGTGCCCTCAGCACCTAGTCATTGTTAATTTCTCCCCTCACCTGTGTTGTTCTGGCTCAATAAAAGGCTGGTGCAGAGGTTGCTGGGGCTACCCAGAAAGTAAGGGCTAGCCCGCCTTCCACAAGCTTGTACTTCTAATCCGCCTCTCGCCTGGTTCTTTCCTGTGCTGACCGAGACCAGGCCCATAGGAGCCGGACAGGTCATGACAACAAAGGTTCACAAAAATAGATTAACTGATTTTGTAAAACAAACAAACAACAAACCCCATCACCTTATCACATACGAAGATACACCACAAAGACTTGGTAATGAAAGTTGTGTAGTAATGAACAGCCAGAGATTGATAGAAAAGGATGAAGAGCCCCAAACAGATGCATATTATGTATTATGTAAATATATGAATCTAAAGTACATCAGGCACTCTAGAAAAATGACTTAAATAATTGAATATTATGATAAGTGTTCACAGGTTGGCTCTCCATACAAAGAAAATACCCATGGACTTTACACAAATGTATTCTTAAGATGGATTAAATGTGAAAGGTATAACCGTAAGTTTGATATATAAAGCTTCTATGACCTTATGACAGTTTCTTTGAGACCCCCCAAAACACAGTGAGGGAAAAAATTAATGAATTTTACTATCTACAAATGACGGGAACATTGGCAAAGTTAATCTGACGGATGAGAGACATTGAGAGAATCCAAAACTGATAAAGCTTTCTACATAAATCATACAAGGAACTTAGACAAATCAACAAATGAGAACTTGACCCAAAGGAAAAACAGACAACGAACAAAAACCTACTTGTTTCCCATGAGATCAAATTGTGATTTTTTTTTTTTTTAAGAGTTTGAGGCTCAGCACCTGTGCCTCAAGCAGCTAAGGCACCAGCCACATAAACCTAAGGTGGCGGGTTTGAATCCCCAGCCCGGGCCCACCAAACAACAATGATGGCTGCAACCAAAAAATGGCCAGGCGCTGTGGCGGGCGCCTGTCGTCCCAGCTACTTGGGAGGCTGAGGCAGGAGACTCGCTTGAGCCCAGGAGTTGGAGGTTGCTGTGAG
>NW_003852434.1:2519369-2522725 GCF_000181295.1 Otolemur garnettii
TGAGCCCAGGAGTTGGAGGTTGCTGTGAGCTGTGATGCCACAGCACTCTACCCAGGGGGACAGCTTGAGGCTCCGTCTCAAAAAAAAAAAAAGAAATACAATTTGTAGTATAAATCCATTTGGGGTGTCCAACCTTTTGGCTTCTCTGCACCACACTGGAAAAAGCATTGTCTTGGGCTGCACATTAAATACACAAATACTAATAAAAGCTGGTGAGCAAAAAGAGAGTACTGCATGATTTTCATCATATCCGCCACCACAGATAAGCAAGAAAGTCCTCACATAATCCACATATGGCCTGCAGGCTGTGGGTTAGACACTCCTGATAGGGTCTTTATTTTCCTGAATATCCGAAATTATCAGAAAGTGCCCCTTTGGGGGACATGGAAGAAGGTGAAAATATAATAATGGTGGAGAAGATAAAATTGCCTAAAACATTGATCGGGGTTGATGTGAGAAACTTATGGCACAACTTCCATAGAGGATGTTATATTAGAAATCTTAATGATAAAAAGGAATTATTGATCAAGAAACTGCTTTGTGTTACATAAAGACTTTGGGCAGATTTGTTTGGGATTTCATGATAAAACATATGGTCTGGGTGAAAACATTTTGATTTGGAACTTAAAGTTAAAATAAATAGTTTTGAAATTAAGAGGTTTTGTAAGTCTTCATTTTTTAATCTAATGGAAAACAAGCATGTTTTGTTCAATTAAAGGACAGGCTAGAATAAAAAAAAATTACAAAAATAGGTGGTGCCCATAGCTCAGTTGGCAGAGTGCCGGCCACATACACTGAGGGTGGAGGGTTCGAACCCAGCCCAGGCCTGCTAAACGACAATGACAACAGCAACCAAAAAATATCTGGGCATTCTGGCTGGCGCCTATAGTCCCAGCTACTTGGGAGGCTGAGGCAAGAATATCGCTTAAGCCCAAGAGTTTGAAGTTGCTACGAGTTGTGATGCCACAGCATTCTACCGAGGGCGACAGCTTGAGACTCTGTCTCAAAAAAAGAAAAAAAAAATACAAAAATAAAATATTATAAAATTTCATTTCACATGTGTTTCTGGTTGTTGTCCCTTTTCTTTTTTTCCTTTGAGATAAAATCTCATTCTGCTGCCTTGGGTAGGGTGCCCTGGCATCATCATAGCTCATAGCAACCTCAAACATCTGGCTAGTTTTTTTACTTTTAATAAAAGAGACAGGGGATTGCTGTTGCTCAGGTTGGTCTTAAACTTCTGACCTCAAGCGATCTGCCTGCCTTACGCTCTTAGAGTGCTAAGATTATAAAGATTATAGGTCGGAGCCACCACACCTGGCTAGTTTGCTTTTTCTACATATGACACTTCGTGTTCAATTCAATGGTATGTTAAGATCTGTTTGATAAACTAAGAGACTGGTCAAGATAAATAATAAAACTTGTATTGACAGCAATAACCCTATGGCTGTTCCATACAATCCTCAGCCTTTCTCAACCTGTGGGTCGTGACCTCTTTGCTCCATTTGTAACAATAGGGCAATTAGGAAGGTTGTGTTCATGGGCATTTGTATTTTCTTGGTTATTTCCTCCAATGCTTAATGAATTTTGCATTTCTCAAAGCTATTTTTGTTGTCCAAGCTACTTGATAGCTTTCTACTATTACTTATAAATAGAACAAAGCTTACATTTTCAAGATCGCTCTTACCACTATCCTTGCATTTTATTGGGTGACCAAATATTCCCAATGTTAAATCCGTTTGGCAGACTCATATTGAAAGGTGCTTTATATTCAGTTTTTCCAATTCTCTGGGTGCGGAACAGCTCAAGTGGATACCATGTCTATGAAATGCCCTTGCCGTCTTACTACTTATATTGTGTGACAAGGGGCAATTAATCCTTTTAATTACATCTTTAGGTAATTAAATAGTATTAAATTTTTTTTGTCAGTATCAGAATCAGCAGTAGGTCATAAGAGAAGGAAAAAACAGGTCATTCACATGAAAAAATGGAAACCTTAAAGAATTGTATAATTGATGCTATTTTTACTTATTGAATTGGAAAATGTTAATCCTTTTCCATCAAAGGCTGTTTTTCCCTTCTTTTTTTTTGAGACAGAGCCTCAAGCTGTCCCCCTGGGTAGAGTGCTGTGGCATCACAGCTCACAGCAACCTCCAACTCCTGGGCTCAAGCTAGTCTCCTACCTCAGCCTCCCAGGTAGCTGGGACCACAGGTGCCCACCACAACACCTGGCTATTTTTTTGGTTGCAGCCATCATTGTTGTTTGGCAGGCCTGGGCTGGATTCGAACCTGCCAGCTTAGGTGTGTATGTGGCTGGCACCTTAGCCACTTGAGCCACAGGTGCCGAGCCGTGTTTTTCCCTTCTAAAGATCAGTGGTATTCTGTGATTTTTATAAAAATGTTGGCTATAGTTTACTGTCTTAAAACTTACATCAACTGAAAAAAATACCTGCCTCTTGGCGTTTTGAGTATGTTTCTTTCTTTCTTTTTTTTTCAGACAGAGTCTTATTTTGTCACCCTCAGTAGAGTGCTATGGCGTCACAGCTCACAGCAACCTCCAACTCCTGGGCTTAGGTGATTCTCTTGCCTCAGCCTCTCGAGTAGCTGGGACTACAGGCGCATGCCACAACGCCTGGCTATTTTGTTGTTGTTGTTTTTGTTGCAGTTTGGCTGGGGCCAGGTTTGAACCCACCACCCTCAGTATATGGGGCCGGCACCCTACTCACTAAGCCACAGGCACCGCCCATGTTTCTTTCTTTTTAAAATCTAAAAGAACTCTAACAGTGGTTCTCAACCTTCTTAATGCCCCAGTCCTTTAATACAGTTCCTATGGGTTGCCACCCACAGGTTGTGAACCATTGCGCTAAGAAATCCTGTTTTTTGTGAGGCAACCTCTGAAATTCAGCAGTTTTTTTCTTTTTGTGCATAGTTTTCTTTACATTCAAATAAAAATAAATAAATTTGTAAAAAAATTCACTGGTAGCAGAGAAAAGATGGGTACTCAGTTAATTTTGGTTTTTATTTGAATCAGTATAAAAGTCCTGGAAAAATTTTTCACAATTTATTATTCCAGATACTTTACCATAAAGAATTACTAAAGAAATAATTAGATATGTGAAAAAAATACATTAGTCACAGAATTAACAGATAATAATGAAAAGCTAGAACAATCTAAATGTCCAATTACAGGGAAGAAGTTATATATGTTTTGGTTAATTCATATGAGTTATAGGCTCGGTGCCTGTGGCTCAAGTGGCTAAGGCGCCAGCCACATACACCTGGGCTGGCAGGTTCCAACCAGCCAGGTCCCGCCAAACAACAATGATGGCTGCAACCAAAAAATAGCCGGGCATTGTGGC
>NW_003852434.1:2523780-2532054 GCF_000181295.1 Otolemur garnettii
TTTTTTTTTTTTTTATTGAACGGTAACTATGTACATTAATGCACTTCTTAAGCAAATTTTCATTATGTGGCAATATAAGTACTGTGTATTTACCTTTCAAATTTGAAATCATTAAGAATTCCCTTCCTTTCTGCTGATTCACAGGTTGTTATTGAGCACGTCACCGTGCTAGGTACCATACTGCCTTCTCCTGGTTGTAGTGGAAATGCTAGCTTTAACGTACTTGCATACAGGGGACCAGAATCTCGGCCTACTGCTGTTTTCCCTGTACTTTAAACGTCTCTATGTTTCATGCGGGGTCATCACGTGGCCCAACTCCAGGGGCACCGTTTGCTTTGTATTCTAAGGGAATGGGATCCTTTGCCATTGAATCCAGTGTGATTGGAAGTCGTGCCCACATTGTTTGTGCCACAGCCCTTCAGTGTACACCCATTGATTTTCAACTACCAGGGTCTGCGTCTCTGCCTGTAGGCTTTCTCGGAAGCCAGCGAGGGCTTCTGCCTATTGGAAGTGCTAGGGAAATACAGTAGAAACTCTGTAAGCTGACCAGTAAAAGGGACTATAACAAACCAGTCAACATACAGAGGTGGTCAACATAAGGAACTAGGCCTACTGTACTGATACGTACAGGTGGTGCATGTCCAGTCTATGAAAATTAGGCCAACTGAAGGAGGTAGTCAGTGTAGGGAGATGGTCAATATGGAGGTTCTACTATTACCATTTTCTTGGAGGGGCCGTCCCTCAGGTGGGATGAGTCTGAACTGGATTGTTTCTAAACTGTTTTCCAGAGTTTCACCACAGGAACTAGGCCTCAACAGCCTACCCAGTTAGGTGGTTTGACAACACTTAGTGATGCCTCTCTTCCCTGTCCCCCCCACCTACCATCCCTATTGCCGACACCTCCCAAACAAACCACCTGCCCTGGAATCCTAGTCTCAGGGTCTACTTCCGAGGTGAATAGAAAATAAGACACCAAGCATGACAGCCTGGTGTTTAAAGGCTCACTAGTTACCTGAAATGCATATTTGCCATAATGAACATAGAAATGTGTCAACTCTATTGTTTTTGGAAATAGAAGGAGAAGGGGTCATTAATCTCATGATCAAATGCAAACTACCCAATTGCTTCTACTTAGGAAACAGACAACTCTTACATCTGCTATTACATCAAGTCTTTATTAACAAGTAAAGAACTCAACATCACACATTAATAAGACTCCTGATTGCCAAGAAAGACTTGCATACAAAACATCTTCTTCAGATACCCATTCACAGGGGAAGATGATAGGGATGGGCTCAGGGAGGAATTCTCTATGACTAAAGAAGAAAAATACACCGAATTTATGAGTAAAAAGAAAGAATTCTGCAAAATTTTACAAGTGAAATGAAAAACAGCATAATAATAAGTATTACAAAAAGACTTTCCAGTGACCATAATTCATCTATGGCACCTGGTCAATACATATGGATACCACATAATAGCTGCACTTCAAATTGAAGTTTGTTTACACGTCACAACGTGGAACGCATACACAAATATGTACACTCAATATCCCTGGAATGCACATGTTAGCATGTAGTAATAAAGAACTTTATGTAGCATATTCGCAAGAAAGGTCAAGATAGAGATGAAGCCGTGAGGAATAATTGTTCAAGAAACCAAATACATTTCACTTTTATAGAAGCTAACGGAGAAAGGCCTGTTTGCTCATGCTCTCACTGGAGGTTTGGCTGCCATAGTCTACCAACTACATAAACAAGTTGTGAATTTAAAATACAGCATGAAGACCCTTAAATATTAGCTCTCCAAGTGAGGGTTACTCACCAGCACCACCTTCTCTCATGTTTATCCTATTGGCCCTCAAAAAATTACCATACTTAACACTTTTGTAAAAGAAAATGTTTATTTTTATTGATAAATAGTTTTTCCTCCATAAATTTCTTGAGACCCTCTCCTAATTAAAACAGCCACTGTTAACTAAAACTTAAGTTGATACCTTTTGATACTGAGTATCAATACTAACTTTCAATACTTAAAAACTCCCTTTTATCAGATTGAGCTCCATTTGGATTATAAATTCTAGTTCTTGGGGCGGTGCCTGTGGCTCAAAGGAGTAGGGTGCCGGCCCCATATGCTGGAGGTGGTGGGTTCAAACCCAGCCCCGGCCAAAAACTGCCAAAAAAAAAAAAAATTCTAGTTCTGACATACAGAATCAAGAATACTTGAGTACTACATTCTTAAAGCAGTATAAGACCAAAACTATGAGTTTCAACATTTTCTTAAAATTTTGTTTATAACGAACATGTTTGAGTTAAAACCTCCAGTGCGTACTAAAAACTTAGTAAGTTGGTCTTACTACAATAGATTAGTTATAATATTAAATGCAGTTGCCAATGAGTGGAGCCACAGGGGAAAGACAATCTTTATACTAAACCAATTATTAGAAAAAGTCAAACTTAAGTGACAAAAAAAATCCAGCAATTATCTTGTTATGGTTACGGACTGTGCCATTTTATCCTATAATTGATATAATTGATTTTTGGTCATTTTACCCAGCTCATTTCAGATTAGAGCCAAAATAATGTAAAAATTAAGTGATAACAGTTAATCCCAGAGACTTAGCGAAAATTAAAAAAAAAAGAATAGTACTTAACATCGTCACCATTCATACAAATTCTAGCATAATGACCACATACCCATTCTATCATTTGGAGTTCTTTTCCATTTTATCAGGTAGAAAAGTTTACCCCAGGAAGGTAGTTGAAACAGAAGTCTCCTTTCTTAAACAAAGCGATGTATGAAGCTCGTGAGCTGTGCCAGAGTGGAAAGGAATGTCACTGGACAAACGTGACACTGCGTATTTTTGTGACTGGAAAGGAGACTCAGAAGCCCTGTGACAGTTCTCTTCTAGCTTTGAAAGGCCACTTCAGTGTCAACTGAGAAAACTCAGTCGTGGTAGCATCCGGTATACCACCCCATATACTTTACAAAGATTTCTTTTTCTGTACTCAATATTTACACCTAGATTTCTTAGATGAGAAAAAGAAAAAAAAAAGGTCTTCTTTGATCCATGGGTGAATTTTATACGAAATAAATTAAAGTGCAGAAGATTAACAATCGGTCACAAACATCAGTATCCCACGGTGGTCAGGGCGTATAAATAGTGTTCTTGTGAAGCGCAGTTCAGGACGGCTGCCCTCTCACCTGTTAGAAACACACACACTAACACACACGGATCACACATGGATATTAGAATTCCCATTTCCACCTCCACCTTCCGTGCCTTCTGTGGACTGTGAAGACGATGGCCGGGAGCTTCTGGGGCGAGGCTGGCCGTTTAGTCCCACTGGTGTGCCCAGCCCATGACTTATCTGGGAAGCAGCATCATCAGATTCCCAGCGTTCCAACTCCTCCCGCACTAGCCGTTCCATCTGTTCCCTGTGGATTTCACTGTCACGACCCAGTCTTTCATCCTAAAAAGAGAAAAGGGCACCAGGATGTTGGAGGTGGGCGATGCACACTCTTCTACTTAGAGACTGTGTTAGGAAATCCGGGGGCCAAATAATCTGTAGTTAGGGAGAAATGGAGATTTATAGCCTGTCTGGGCAATTCTCAAAGTCACTGGAGGAATTTTTCACTTAATTCTACTCTCTACTGAAGGGCAGGGCCATGAATGTGTGAAGTATTAAGAAAATAAGACCTGGCTCAGCGCCTATAGCTCAGGCAGCTAGGGTACCAGCCACGTACACTGGAGCTGGCAGGTTTGAATTCAGCCTGGGCCAAAAAATAGCTGGGCGTGGTGGAGAGCGCCTGTAGTCCCAGCTGCTTGGGGGGCTGAGGCAAGAGAATCGCTTGGGCCCAGGAGTTTGAGGTTGCTGTGAGCTGTGACACCATGGTACTCTACTATCCAGGGTGACAATTCGAGACTCTATCTCAAAAAAAAAAAAGTAAGATCTCACCTGGGGCATGGTGGCCATGCCTGTAATCCTAGTCCTCTGGGAGGCTGAGGTGGGTGGACTGCTTGAGCTCAGAAGTTCAAGACCAGCCTGAGCAAGAGTGAGATCCTATTTCTACTAAAAATAGAAAAATTAGCTGGACATGCTGGTGTAGGCCTATAGTCCTAGCTATTGGGAGGCTGTGGCAGGAGGATCACTTGAAGCCAGGAATCTGAGGTCCTCTGAGCTAGGCTGATGCCAGGGCATTCTACCCAGGGCAACAGAATGAGACTCCGTCTCTAAAAAAAAAACCAGAAGAAAAAAGAAAAGAACATGACATCTCCAGATTCTCTCATGCGGTCTGCAGTTATGGGGAAAGGCAGACATCTCGAGCTAAGGGGTATAAAAGATGACTACCTGGATATTTTATAGAAACAAAGAGGGTTTCTAGCTCAGGAAAAAAAAATTCTACAAATGAGAGTAAATGGAAGCAACATTGTGAATTTCTGTCCACATAATCTCTCTCTTTTTTTTTACTCTTCTTCACTAATTCCTTTATTTTTTCCTTTGGCCAGGGCTGGGTTTGAACCCGCCACCTCCAGCATATGGGGCTGACACCCTACCCCTTAGAGCCACAGGCGCCACCTCTTCACTAATAGCAACAGAAAACAGTGTCATGACGTATATTTGAATCAGTGAGCAACACCTTGTTCCCTAGCCGCGCCCGGGACCCTTTACCTCGGCCACTCCCTCCAGCAGCCTTCCCAGCACCTCCCTTCTCTTCAGCTTGGCCCGTTCCATGATCTCCAGCTTCACGATCACGGCGTCGATCTTGGACACGATGCTGCCGATGGAGTGCTCCATTCGGTCCACTCGCCTCACCAGGCTGCCAGAAAGCAGAATGCGGAGGGGCAGAGCCCTTGTCAGTGTCTTCTCAGCCCAGATGGCTTTTAAAGTGGAAATGCTAGGGTATTTTTTTTTCTTAAGCAGTATGATCATCTGAAACACTTTCTAAGTGGTTTCAAGCTTTAGAGATAAATTTTCAGCACTGCTGGTGGCAGCGTTAACTGGACCAATGTTCCTACAAGTCACCTATACAGAGTTCTTAAAAATGTATGCTTTTCCTGTGATGGAGGCATTTCATTTTTAGAACATTTTCTAAAGGGGGCTGAGACTGTGGCTCATCTCAGCACTTTGGAAGGCTGAGACAGGTGGATCACTTGAGGCCAGGAGCTCAAGACCAGCCTGGGCAACACAGCAATATAATCTCTATACAAAAATAAAAGAAATTATCAAATCCTGGTACCACAACTCTCCCGTCCTAGCTGCTCAGGAAGCTGAGGCAGGAGGATCGCTTAAGCCCAGGAATTGAAGGATACAGTGAACTATGATAACCCCACTGCACTACAGCCTGGGTGCAGGTGATAATGTCTCCTAAAAAATGAAAGGAAATTTTCTTTGAGAATGTGTAATCTTAGGCTACAAGAATATTTATGAGAGTGCTCATTACTGAAAAGTGGCTATAACAAAGAATCAACAGGTTGTTTAAATAAATTATTGTGCCTCTATGCCAATGATTTTCAACTGGTATGTCATGAGAGAATCTTAGGTGCACCAAGAACATTTTTAAAGATTATTAATTAAATTATTTTCAAAAGAAGTTCAAAGCACAGCAAGTATATTCTCTTTTTACTTTTTTTTTTTTTTGGATTGACATAATTTAAGTGTGCCACAGTAGTGTAACTACAGGTTTACGTGTGCTGTGAGATTAAAAAAGATTGGAAAACACTGTTCTATACAATGAAATTCTAAGGAGACACTGGATATTATATTGGGACAGAATATTTAATAGAATATGTTCGCAATATATTAAGTAAATAAACCTTGAAAAAAGCAATATGAAAACACTATGTTCACTTATGACCCCATTATTCTGAATAAGAAAGATGTTATGTCAATACTTAAAAACCCTATACACAGGAGGTAGGCTCTGCAAAGGCAGCATGAGGGTAGACTCTCTCTTGAGTGAAACTGTAACTATTGGAAAATTATTTTTAAAAATTCAAAATATGTATAATCCCTAGAAAAAAATTAAGGGCATACAGCAAATGAAAAGGAGCTTATTTAAGAAAATCTACGAAATTTCAGTCAGAAGAGAGTCTGTGGCTTTGGAGCCCTATTTTGAGCCCTCTCTCTTGTCCCCAGCTCACTGTGACAGCACCCTTCTAGGTAGGTGTGACCCTTCTGGGTAGGTGCAGCTAAGAGCAGAGGGCTCCCCTTCATCCCCTGCTCCCAGCCCAGGGCTATAATATCGTCTCGGGAGGGTCAGGCTGCCAGCATATCTCATCTCAGGGCTCCCACTCTCAGCTCCATGTTGCAGAGGCTGAATCCAGGCAAGAGCAGGCGAGAGGCCTGGGGCTGTCTCCTCCACTCAGCCCCTACGTATAAGGTGGAGTTTCCATAGCAAGAGAGGCAAGGTGAGAAGACAGAGGCTGCCATCCCAGCCCAACTCCTTGTTCATAAAGCAGGGCTATAGCTCTGAGAGTGGTGGACTATTGCCCCTGGTTCCACGTCTGAAGCAGTGGCACAGAGGTGTTGCCCAGGGAAAGAAGTAGGTAACAGGAATATAGAATTCATCTCAAGTGAAATGACTTCATTTGGAATAAAGTGTGGGGAAATTCAATCCTAAGGATGCTCTTGAAAGCAAGGAAGGTTGTGGGGATAAGCAGTTAAGAGGAGGCTGGTAGTGTCATGAGATCAATTGCTTCCCAGCCAGTTTATCAGAGGGAAGCAGGGAAAGAGACAGCTAAGAAAACAGTTGAAGACTGTACCTGCAAAGGGGCCCACATTTCATTGGATCAGATTGTGGAACAATTTATAGACCGAGGCATTTGAGGGTCAGCCAACAAAGGAACCTAATAGCTGGGTATGATACCAACAGGGGCATAAGTTTGGCAGAGATCAGGGAAAGAGCCCTGCTAGAACCACGTCCTCCAGGATGACTGTGCTCACGCCATAGCTATGCCCCTAAGAACAACATCAAAGGCTTCATACTGTGGGGGAAATAAACTTTACTTAAAAGTAAACAAGCAGAGAACAATAAGAACAAATTGCGCACGAAGGAGAATCAGTATCCAAAGCTGCTACAATACTATTATTTAACATGTCCATTTTCAACAAAATATGAGAGGAAACAGGAAACTGAGACCCATACACAGGAGAAAAAAAAAAGCAGACAACAGAACTCAACTGCGTTTGAGAAGTCCCAGACACCAGAATTAGCAGAGACTTCAAAGTAGCTATTATAAACATACTCAAAGAACTAGAGGAAATCATGGTTAAATTAATAAGGGCAAGATGACAATGTGTCATCAAACACAGAATATCACCAACTACCAAAAAAGGAACAGAGAGTATTAAAAAGAATCAAAGAGAAATTCTGGAATTTAAAAGTATAACAATACAATGTTCGTGGCTGGGCGTGGTGGCTCAGGCTCATTTTCCTAGCACTTTGGGAGGATGAGGTGGGGGGATCATTTGAGGCCAGGAGTTGGAGACCTAGTGAGATATTAATTGGTATGAATGGATGTTTGGCTGCTAGGATTTTGGGAGACTTTAATATTTTCTTTTACCTTTATTTGCTAATTTTCCTGTCGTGAACACATTATATAAAAGAAAGAAAAAACACTAATAAAAGTTATAAAAAAGAATCGATGTTTAGTAAGGAAAGGAGTGAACTGAAAGAGATGAGGAGGATGCATGGGCTCATTTGCACCTTAGTCAGCCTAAATCCTGCCGACTCACTCATACTTACACTTGAAACTCTTCATAAGATACCCCACTGGAGATGCTTCCTCTCCTTCGGGAGATATGTCCGCTGTCTTCATCATCATCCTCTTCAGAGTCATCCAGGCTTCTGGGGAAACTCCGGCTGCTCATGGGACGCGGTAGAGAGCTATGATCCAAGTCCAGGTCCTCCTGAAGAGCATGAGACTTTGAGGGAGCAGCAGGAACACCGAGACCCCACAGAAGTTTAGCAAGGACTTAGTAAGGAGGAAAAGGACGTGTGCCATTCACCGAGCACGTCCTTCTGGTTTACACCAGATTGGGATGCGCACAATTTTCTTTTTTTTTGGAGACAGTCTCACTATGTTGCCCTCAGTAGAGGGCTGTGGTGTCACAGCTCACAGCAACCTCCAACTCTTGGGCTTAAGTGATTCTCCTGCCTCACTCTCACAAATAGCTGGGACTATAGGCGCCTGCCACAACATCCGGCTATGAGTCCCACAATTTTCAATTTCATGAACTAGAAAATTTTAAAAATAGTTTTTTTTTTTTT
>NW_003852434.1:2534149-2538476 GCF_000181295.1 Otolemur garnettii
TGAGCCACAGGTGCCAAGCCACTTAATTCATTTTTTATGGAATTCCAGAGAACTAATGCATAAACTGATTGGAGTAGCGGGGTGGGCGGTGAGTACAGGACATTCTTAGCAGCCCTCGACTCTGCATAGTGGCCGGTGCATGGTGGGAGCTGAATCAAATCAGGTTCTCCTGAACGGGACCCACCCTCTCTCTTTCCAAGTCGTCTCTCATCTGCTGGTGCTCATGTTCAGTCAGTTCTTGGTCTCCATCCTGGTCATACTTTGTGAATATTGCTTCAATCTCTGCATCAGTATGGCCCTTCCTGAAATTATTGAGAGGATAAGAGTGAAATCATCCTTGTACACAGAGCCATCAAACTGCAGGAGGAAGGAGAAGTGGCTGCCCGAGAGGGAGCCGTCCTCCTCTAACAACACAATCCAGAAGATACCTGACTCTGACAACAAGCATACCTTTCTGTGAGTGCCCAGGCCAGAGAAATCCTTATCACCAAGAACTTATCTTTGGAAGCCAGAACTTCCCAGGGCCTCAGGAAGTGTGATTCTTACCCTTTGAGATCTTGTCGAAGTTCATCGAAGTTTAACTTGCCTCCCCCTTGCCGCAGACTCTCTGAAATGTCATCCACGGTATTTTTTTTCAGTTTTAGTTTGGCCAAAGCTTTATGGTAGCCCTATCAGGAAAAAAGAATAAAGCAAAAAGCATTGGCTTAGTTTATTGTCCCTTTGCATTTACCTTCATTTACGGTAGTAACCACCATCAACCACTGCCTGGTATAAAATGGACCGAAACAAGTATGCGTTGAATGAATGAAAAATGAGAGTACCCAGCTTTCCATATAACGCTTCCATATAACTCTTAGGGAAAAGTTCTATGGCAAAGGTCAGGATCTTCTCTAAACTAAGAAGAACCAAGGGCCACAATTCATATGTATATTCAGGTTTAGGTGACAGACACAAAAAAATCACTAAATAGTCCATAACTGTCTGCCTCAAAATAGATAGAAATATGCAACAGTACTTAAGAATACCAAGAAACCTGAGTCCTGTGATTATCTCATACTCACATGAGTGTAAAAAATAATCCCAGTGAAATGTACATGAGGATTTTATTATCAAACTTCAGGCAGCTCCTGGGTTGTGTGGGGCACAACACCGTGAGTTTATGACCTTTAACTTTTTGTCAAAACATTAAAAACTCCCTTGGTTTTTTGCATAAGCTTATAGGAAAAAAAATAAAGTGAATGAGTATTGGACACATTGGAATTTAAAACATTAGAAACCCTGAGAAACAGAGTGTTTGATTCCTTTGTAAACTGCATATCCTGAGTAGTCTGAACAGGGCGTGTCTTCCCTGTGTTATTACATCATCCGTCTTATAATATGCAATGAATGTCTTTTTTATGCATTGTCATACTCCTTTCTTAATATGGATTACTTCCAACATTTTTTCTTTTGCACTGTCATTATTGTGAAATATCTCTAACAAAAGTTACTTTAGTGTGAAGTTTTTTTTGCCAGCATTTTTTTTTTTTTTTGGAGATAAGAGTCTCACTTTGCCCACTCTGTAGAGTGCCATTATAGCTCACAGCAACCTCAAACTCCTGGGTGCAAGCCATCCTCCTGCCTCGGCCTTCCATGTAGCTGGGACTATAGGTGCTCGCCACAACACCTGGCTAGTTTTTCTGTTTCTTTTAGTAGAGATGGGGTCTCACCCAGGCTCAGGCTAGTTGCTCCCAAGCTCAGGTAATCCACTCTCCTCAGCCTCCCAGAGTGCTAGGATTATAGGCATGAGCCACTGCGCCTGGCCTGCCACCATCATTTCTTCTGAGGCAGCTTCACCCTTCTCTTCACTACCACTTTCCCCATTTACACTGATAAACCTTCCTTCACTAAGTTTTTCGGGCTGCAGTGTCTACACTTTATGGTCAGCTACGGGTTTTATAAATCCATCGTGTTTGCTTTGAATTTCACTTTCAGTGCTCTCATCTTTCTGTTTCTTAGCTGTATTTTTTTTTTTTTAAAGACAGAGTCTTACTCTTGTCTCCTTGGGCTCAAATACAGTGGTGTCATCATAGCTCACAGCAACCCCAAACTCCAGGGCTCAAGCGATCCTCCTGCTTCAACCTCCTAAGTAACGGGGTCTGCAGGCACCACACTTGGCTAATTTTTAAATGTTTAGTAGACATGGGTCTTGTGCTTGCTCTGGCCTCAGATGATCCTCCTGCTTCTTGCCTGTACTTTCATCTTTGCTGGCCCACTCTCTTTTTCAATTATGCATTTTCATTCAAGGTCACCTGGGTTTATTCCTGGGCAACAAGGAAGCAGCCCTACAGGCTTGTGTGAACTGAGTGGCAGATGTGCAGCGGCCACCTGGCAGCACTCTGCAGTTGCATCATGATAAGCCACTGGGCTCGAAGCTTATCTGTTACTTGGGTAACTGATTTGGAGACTGAAGAGCCGTTTGTACTTTGTGCTACTGTTCAAATGTCAGTTAATACATACCGTGATAACTGAAATGTGAACTTTGCTCTTGGGAACCTGGTGTATTATTTAATAAAATTGTGGTAACTGAAATTTGTACATTATCAGAATTGTGTGAAATGTTTGTAATGTGCTCTGGGGAAATGTAACCAACGACTCTGCAGAATTCAGGATAACGTCAATCTTAGGTCCTATCCAGGGACGTTTGTTTTAAGAGGCTAAAATTTTCTATTACAACATGATTCACAGAAAACATAGTCCCAAGGCTTGAACGAATCAAAAAAGAAAAAAGAAAAACACATCACAGTTAAGGAGCTACTATATTTTAGCAAAACGAAGTTAGGGAGCAGGCTGTGGGCACTAAATGCAGTTATCTGCTGTGGTTTAACTTTTACACTTTAAACCAAGTAAAGAAGTCACATGGAGAAGAACAAAGCCACCCAACTTTCCTGTCCTGCCCTTCTATTTAACAAACGCTTCCTGAGAAGGTGCATAAATAAAAGTTCTCAGGCCCCCATGCTACAGCCTGAATCTGTGGAGGGACCTTTTTCTTCAACTATTTAAAAACTGCCTTGGAAGGTCAAGGGTAAAGGCTGAACCACTAAGTATTTTCCTCTAGAACTTTTTCTTTTCTTTTTGAAATGGCAGTAGAGATAGAAAAGCTGGAAATGCCGTTCTATAATCTTCCTTTCTAGTCTATTCCGAACTCAGGATTTCTAATGGAGAGGCCAAAACAAACAAAGTGATGAAACCATCAGCTCAGTTCTGAAAGAGTCAAAAGATTACTGAGAATTTAGTTCCAAGGCATAAAATGATTCTGAAATTTAAGTGTGAGCTAGCAGTCTATCCATCCAGCCTCCAAGATCGGGAACATTAAAGTCATTCCTGAATTACAGCAATCTACTCTTTATTTTAAACGGTTTCAATGGAGGGTCAATGCTGATTTGGAAACCTGGCTGAAACAATGCTCATTTTATGTAGGAAATAAGACAATTCTGAGAATTACGGCTCTTCCTACCTTTCTGATAAGATCTGAGAGTTCCATTTCGGCTTTCTGCTGAGCCAAATCAGATTTCACTTCAGAGTAAGTATCATTGATAATGGCCAAAAACATGTTCTGTTTGTAAGTCAAAAGAGGACAAAAATTAAAGCAAGGAATCTAAATATATTCCGTAAACATCAATCCAAAAGTCCAAACAAGCCTTTTAGTACACTTCCCCCCCACTCCCCTGTCTCTCAGGGTTTTACTTCATTGTCAGATGGATGCCTGTCCCAGGAGGTCCTGCCCCAGGAGGTCCCGCTCCATTGTTGCTGGGTGAGGGGAGAGGGATGGTTTCCTGGCTCAGTGGGGTTGCTTCACACCACTGTGGCTTCTTGTTAGACAGGGGCATTCGATTAACACCAAGGCAGTCAGCTTCAGAAGGTGGTCCACCCTACAGCTTGCTGTTTCCTTACAAGACAGGTCTGTAATGAAAGTAGCCTTCTCCCTGTCTATCTCTGGAGGGCACAGGGTGAGCAACTCTTTTCTGTGCAGTAGTTTAAAAAATTATTTTAGTATAAAGACAAGGACTAAGGCTTTCTGTTCACGTTCTGGTGACTGATCTGATAAAATGACTGAATAATCTGCAAGGTGGTGCCTAGTATAGGACCACATGCAGACAGGTCTACATTTTGCTGGCCCTCATGCGGCAGATGGATGCCCTGAGAAAGCGCTGTGGCCTGAGGTCAACTGAAGGGTTAGTTATGGAACTCCATTCCTGGATTTTGACTTCTCAGTAGAGATTCAGGAGCTCCAGAATCCCAAGTACTACCAGTGTCAGAGAGGAACAAAGGCTTATTCTTCCCTCTA
>NW_003852434.1:2539045-2542092 GCF_000181295.1 Otolemur garnettii
AAAAATGTTATCATCTTCGGATGATTGTTAAGTATTTAGATACAGAATTCCCAACTGCCTAAGCTAACTTAATACCTTCTCTGTAGACAAATGAATGTACAAAAATCACGACAAAGAACAAAATACTTAAAAAGAAACCCTTAATTAACTTAAGGTAAAAAAAAAAAAACCATTAAAAATGTTAATTTGTACAAGAGTTTAAAAACATATCTTTGCAAATAACTTTTATTTTTAAATTAAAATTAGTTTTTTGCATATAATTTTAAAGGCAATTTCAATGTATTATTAGATTTAGTTTTCAACTTAATATTTGAATTATCTCTGTAGGCAGTCTCTCAATGCACGACATATAATTAAGTTAAAACAAAGTGTCAAAGTGTCTTAATCTTGACGTGGAAAACTTCACTCAACAATGACTTGGCATTCTGGACCTAACTTGCTTTGTCAGTTCTTATTTTTTTAAAAAGAGGAAGAAAGGGAAGTGAAAGGTCATGCTAGCAGGGACTTTAAAAGTGCTGACATGTTTTCAAAAAGCATGCAAGCATATTCTACTCTATAGGCAATGTGCTATTTCAGACTTTATAAATTTGCACTTGACCTAATTTTTTTTGCATTGACTAGACATATAGATAGATAAGTGAAAGGCCATGGAAAACATATTTGAATAGGCCCGAAGACTGTGAATCAATCAATAAAAGGTTTTCTAATACATCATATCTATACATTTTTTTTTCTATTTCCTGGGTCTTTATTTAAAATGACAGGGCATGGAGAAAAGGGTATATGGTGATTTATGACCATCAAGTTTAAATCACTTCACTATAAACAAAAATATACATACCAAAAGAATGAAGAACATAAAGAACACAAAGGTAGTGAAATAAATTGGTCCCAAAACTCGATTAGCTTCCTCAATCTCTGCAAAGTTGATATCGCCCAAAATGATACGGAATTGAGTGAAGCTATAAAAACAAAACAAAACACAACAGAACAGAACACTACAATACGAAAACAAGGAATGTCTGACAGTTCAGGTAACGTTTCTTAAAGATGATTTCACATTTTTTGGACCTTTTTAGCAGTGTCGTTAGCTGCCAAATAATAGAAAACTGTCAAACCCTTTAGAAAACTCTTGCTACTTAGATTGGCAATTGAAGCCTTTGGTATGCACGTTCATGCCACTTATGTTATATGTGGAACTATAATTGTTACTAGGGACTTAACAAAGAAATTGACTATAAAAATTCAAATACATGATTTGGGTAAAACATGGTAACTTTGAATCTTCACAGAGTTACATGGTAACTCTGAATCTTTTGCTGGGCTCGGTGGCTCATGACTGTAACCCCAGGTCTCTGGGAGGCTGGGGTGGGTGGATAGCTTGAGCACAGGAGTTCCAAGATCAGCCTGAGCCTGTCTCTAAAAACATAGCTGGGTATTTTGGACAGTGCCTACAGTTCCAGTTACTTGGTAACCTGAGGTAAGAGAATCACTTGAGCCCAAGAGTTTGAGGTTGCTGTGAGCTACAACGTCATAGCACTCAACCCGAGGGCGACAGTGAGATTCTGTCTCAAAAAAAAAAAAAAAAAATTTTTTTTTTTGAAAGATAACCAAAATGGTTAAGATAATGCAAAGATTCAATATTGTCATCTGTACTCAAACTGGGGTTAAAGTGGCCAGCGCTTGCCCATGCTGGGTCTTAGCAAAGTCATTTCCATTTTAACTTTTACAAAACAGCAATATTAATTAGGGATCCCCGCGTACAGAGCCCCGCCCACTTCCATGATCATGATTTCTCCTGTCCTACTACTTTCTAAATGGGATATGAAGCTGACAGTAGCTACTTTTTTGTTTTTAGTATCATATTTGGGAACTTTGGAAAAAGACTGAAAATTCCTGTACTGATCTGAATTTATCCTCGAATATAATACCTTTTTTTCCTTAGAAAATAACTTGAACTTCAAAATATATGGCAACAATAGTCATCAGGAATAAAAATAAAGGCAAATGGCCTATTAAAAGCTGCCACGTGCATTTGGTGCTAAGAGGACCTTGGCCTTTGGTAGTGTCGGTTTACTGTGGCTGTTCTGCTATATCTTAACTACTCTAGGGCTGCAGGCTTAAGCATCAGCATTGTGGAACATATTGTTTCCTTTGTACTGGTGGCTCAATGTTTCTAAAAAGGTAATTTTATTCTTTTAAATAACTATCTGAAACACTTGATTCTCAAATAGCACCTGTGAGGATCTCTTTATCCCCAAGGAGAACATCTCCGATTACATTTTTCTTCTTAATTCCGTATATACTTACATACACTCTTGGAAGGTACTGAAGTCATCGATCTGCGTGCCAAAGACGAGGTACGCCAGCTGCGCATATGCTAAGAAGATAATGAAGAACATGATAGCAAAGCCGAACAGGTCTTTGGCACACCGAGACATGGTGGTGGAGAGCTGGCTCATGGTCCGGTTAAAACTGATAAATTTGAAGAGCTGTAAAGAGAAGGAAGAAATTGACAGACACATGGATGAACAAAATGTGGTCTGCGCACAACGTGTGAAATGTCACTCAGTCCTAAAGAGGGATGGGATTCTGACGGGGCCACAGCAGGGATGAACCCTGAAAACATGATGCTCAGTGAGACAGGCCTGCCCTAAGAGACAAGTGCTACTGTGTCCTCTCATATGAGGATTCTGAGCAGTCAAGTTCACAGAGAGGGAAAGCAGGAGGGAACCACCCAGGGGCTAGGCGGGGGAGTTAGTGTTTAATGGACACAGAGTTTCACTGTAGGATGAGAGGAAGTTCTGAACCGCCTGTTACAGATAGTTACACAACACTGTGAGTGGGCTTGACGCAGCTGAGCTGTGCTCTTAAAAATGGTTAAAATGTGGCTCATGCCTGTAATCTTAGCACTTGCGAGGCTGACATGGTGGATTGCCTGAGCTCTTGGGTTGGAGACCAGCCTGAGCCAGAGCAAGACCCTGTCTCTAAAAATATCTGGGCATTGTGGCGGGTGCCTACAGGACCAGCTACTTGGGAGGCTAAGG
>NW_003852434.1:2542925-2547037 GCF_000181295.1 Otolemur garnettii
GAGCCCAGCTCTGCCTGCCTGCAAAACCACACAGAGCCTTCCTGCAGAGAAGGTCCTGAGGGGTGAGTACCTCACAGCCCAGAGCCGTGGTCCCCAATCTTTTTGGCACCAGGGACCAGTTTCATGGAAGACAATTTTTCTGCAGGGGATGGGGGAGGGGTTGAAGGAGGAGAGGGATGAGGGATGAGGCAGAAAGTGGATCTCGGGCAATGATGCCTCCCGGGTAGCCTTACTCCTGGCCGCGGCCCTGGCCCAGAAGACACGACAACCTACTCAGCTCTCCGCAGCAGATCGGTGAGGAGCACATGAGGGGATATTGTAAGTTCAGTCATAATCCCTTGAAGAACTTAATGGTGTTTGGCAAGACACGCCTATTTCCAAGAGAAGCACTAAATGAAATAAAACAGCCTGATGCACGTACTGGAAGAAAATCCCTAGAATTTTACCTAAAGGTCTCTTATGAATTGTTTCTGGTCACAAAAATTTTTTTGACAGTTATAATCGCATTACTTAGTATAATCCGATTCATTTGAGATCTTGATTACTATGACTATTTATAATACACATTTAGTGCTTTAGGGATAGTTTCTCTTGAACAAGCGTGTCACTGAATAAATAGCATGAGAGATAGAGGAGGAGGTCTCTGTCCTCTGATAAACCTTAGGCCTTCCAGGTGTGAACGCCAATTGGGAAAACACATAACTGTTGGCGAGAACCTCCTCGGACAGTGCTGTTCAAGAGAATGGTCTGTGATGAGGGAGTGTTCTGTATTTCCACTGTCTAAGACGCTAGCCTCTAGCACGCATAGACAATGAACACATAAAATGTGGCCAGTGAGAATGAGAAAACGAACTTTTAATTGTATTTTATCTTAATTAATTTAAACTTAAATTGCTCCCGCCATGCTTACGTGCTACATGATGATTAAAACATAGTGAAAACATGTTTAATTAAAATGACTAGTGATATTTTCCCTCAAAAAAGGACTAAAGTAAGAGAGATTAAGAACTGTACAAATAAAAACTAGTGATATTTTGGTAGCTGGTAGCTACCGTCTGGATGGTGCATAAAGCCTGACCTGGTTATGGGTTGGCAGCTACCTCTGAATTCCTGAAATTTCTTGCATCTCCAGAATTGAGGCTTATTATATACGAAATGTCCTAACCTTTCACATACACAGAAATGCTCATCACACCTTGGGACAACAGGAAACCAGTGAGCAAGGTACTACTCGGAAGAGGTGTCTGTTCCAAACTCAATTCTAGGTAAAGCTTCCCCTGTGGTCTCCAGCAGGAAAAGACATGGTCCTTCCTCGTGGCTTTCCCGAGGGCAGTATTTCCTCCCCTGTCCCATGCTCTCTCCGCTCTTCACTCCTATTCCTTCACCTGATCACCCCGAGTTGCGTACACTCAGACACAGAGCAGCCTGGGCCCCCAGGCCTGGTGCACATACTGGAAGGCCACTCACTGCATTGGTTAAACAAAACTCACAGGGACAGATCTGGGAAGAATTCAGATACAGGAGACGCAGCATTATGCACAGGGACAGAAATAGTCACATGAGTCTCACGAGTTTTCTTCACATGTAAAATGTAGAGCAGCTGTAGCCAGACATTTCAAATTCAAGCCCTACATCATTTTGTGGGACTCATGTTAGTAAAAAGACAGAAAAAATATTACTAAAAATCCAGAACAGAAAATTGATAAATTACCTTAATCCAGACAAAAAACACCGTGACAGCAGCTACGTTGTTGAACTGTATTTGCCAGTAGGCCAGATGCTCAAAGTTGGGGAAAGTATTTTGATCTTCCAGAAACTGTAGTAGCACCCCCACATTTGATGTTCTGTGTATGTTAATTCCTATAGCTACTACTGATAGCTGAAAAACAAAAGGTTTCTATTTATTATAGTATCTTAGAAATATATAACTCACCTTAAAGTAACTATAGTTTTTCTTCACCAAAGTATTAATTCTTAGAGTTCACAGTTTCTTACCCAGTGGCATTCATTTTTTTTTGCAGTTTTTGGCCGGGGCTGGGTTTGAACCTGCCACCTCCTGTATATGGGGTTGGCGCCTTACTCCTTTGAGCCACAGGTGCCACCCCCCAGTGGCATTCATAAAGTCACTCACTCAAATGGGAAGTGCTCAGCACCAGCACACAACAGGTAAAGCAACACCCGTGAGTGCTTCCTTTGTGAGGAAGAGAAATCCCGTGAGTTCACGAGTATACGTGTGCGAGCAAACAGATCCATGTGCACACACACATGTGCAAACGCGCGAGTGATCACACTACAACAAACTCTGACAGGAAAGCTTTCTGTCTTTTCTTCCACCTGCATTTACATCGTTTCCTACCCTTTTGCTTTCTTGGTTTCAGTGGCATTTTCTGTTTTTGGTTTTCTTTAACTAAAATAGATTTTCTGGTTTCACTTCATGCTCCAATTCCCATCCATCCTTTTCTCTGTTCAACAAAACCGCGGGAGATGTCTCTGTACAGTGTGCTGTGAGGGGGACTGAGAGGAACCAGCGGAAGCCAATTGTGCAACTCTGCCCTCAAGAAACTTAGACTCTGGTTCGAGTTAAAAACACAAAGTTAAATAACACACAAAAAACCCTCCTAATGTCGGCATCACATAAAGTGAAGGGTGACACAAGACTTTTTTTTTTTTTTTTTTTTAGTTTTTGGCCAGGGCTGGGTTTGAACCCGCCACCTCCAGCATGTGGGGCGGTGCCCTACTCCTTTGAGCCACAGGCACCGCCCAACACAAGACATTTTAAAAAGAGTGCTTAGAAGAGGAAAGGATGAGCTTGTTCTTAGAAGATCTAGGGCTGACGAACCGAGAGGGCTGCAGAAGGCTCGCGGGGGGATGTGTGAGCCACGGCTTGCCTTCTTCCTCACTTCTGCCCCAACTCATGACCTCACAGCTTTTCACATCTGCTTCGGTTCTGGGTTTCACAAACAGATCTGAGGGGACACGGTCCCTACTTAGCATCTGTCACCACTGGATGACCATGTACGCATGTGGACAGTGCTGGAGGTCACCCATATTAATGTGGCCCCACATGGGGTCTGACTCTGCCCCAGGTGGGCTGTGGCCGGAGCTGCGACCTTTGCTCTCCATTCTTTCTGCTCATAGATGATGGCAGCCCTTCCTCAGGTGGCTGTCGTGACTACGGACCCAGGAGAGTGCCACAGCAAAGGGTAGTCTGGCTGCTGATTTTAGCTAAAAAGCCAACCTCACCATCTTTCTTTTCTTTATCTGTAAAGGATTTTCAGAACCAATCTTGTATTTTTGTGCTGATGGCAGGAATATTCTCTGTGAGCTCGCTGGGGTACACTGAAAGTATCTTTCTGTTTTTGCTGGGAGGGGTGAAGATACTGGACTAGTTGGCTGGACCCAACAATAACCCTTTATCCACCTCTGACAAGGTGTAGTTGGTTATACAGTTCAGTTGTGTTCACTCTGAACAGGACAGATATTTATAAAAATACGCACTATACGGTTGTTTACATAGCTCACAAAATATCTGCTGAATAAATGAATTAATCATTTTCACCTTGTTAAACCTAGCAATCAACAAAATTATTTGAGTTTAGAGTTCTTTATTATCTCCCCGCCACCCTCCCCCCCCTCCGTGATTCTGCTAGTTTAGAGACTAGCAGTTTTGTTGCTTTGGACAAATAGCTGACTTTGCCCATAGACTTCAGAGTATTTGTTGGAGAAACAAAAAAGGAAAATAAACAATTTCTAAGTGGTTTCGCGATGTAATTATATTTACATGTAGAACATAATTTCTTTCCAGGTTTCAGGTGGACATAAACAAATCTGGGCTAGATACGACAGAAAGCCTTGGGTCCTGTCACGGGTTTGAAGGTCCAATGCAGCCCAGGGTACATGTTAGGGGGTTGTGGAGCAGAAAGCATGATCTTACTTCCACTGTCAGGAAACAGTGCAAAGGAGAAGTGGGGTTCCAGGAGCCTTTCCCTGTTCTTTATAAAAGCACACTGTCTGAAGGTTGTTTTGAAACTTCTTTTTTTTTTTTGAGACGGAGCCTCAAGCTATCCCCCTGGGTAGAGTGCCATGGCATCACAGCTCACAGCAACCTGCAA
>NW_003852434.1:2547158-2554061 GCF_000181295.1 Otolemur garnettii
GGGCCCGGGCTGGGGATTCGAACCCACCACCTTAGGTGTATGTGGCTGGCGCCTTAGCTGCTTGAGCCACAGGCGCCGAGCCTGTTTTGACACTTCTAAGAGCTCAGAAAATCAAAAAGCACAAGGAAGCAAGTTTTCAAAGAAATACTTGCAAAATACTGTGGCTGCTTATCCACAGAACCTTCCTCAATCCGTGGTGTCACTGGCCATTTTTCTAGTAGTCTTCAAATTGGGTATAAGGCAGTTCACTGGGGTATGGGAAGATCTTAAAACTTCTATGTGGGTGGCAGGAAAATGTGAGCATTCTATTTGTATTAATTTTTATCATGCTCTTCTAAATTCTATATAAGTGTATAGTTTCAAAGCTGTACCTGTTATGCCAGTGTATACACATATAATTCACAAATAAAAACAATTCATTGGGGTGTGTGGTCAAAGCTTTCACTGACAGGTGTGTGATCAAATAAGATAAATATAACTATCTAGTCTTTTGCTGATATTGAAGCCATTTGGTTTTAAAAAAAGAAGTCCTATTAATTAGCATAGTATCACACTGACCTTTCTACCATTATTCTCAATGACCATAATATATATAAATAAATCCATATAAATCAAAAGGCAACGTTTGCATTGGAGTTCAAAATGATAATTGTGCTCTATAATAATTGTCAATGTATATGAACTGTACTCTGTCAGCACTTAGAAATATTTTGAAAAATTACTTCCAGTATTATTGACTCTCCTGCTTCTTTAGATAATGAAATTCTTTTGTAAGTCTGTTCATTACTAATACATTGGGAATTTGTCTTTATTTTTGTGAATTGCATGATATTATATAACCATCATAAGAGGTAGGATGCAGTTCTAACTGCACCAGGGTCTAATAGGTTCCATGCTGTATCTATTCTATAGGAAATTTTTTTTTGAGACAAAGTCTCACTCTCTTGTCCCAGGCTAGAGTGCTGTGGTGTGTGCCTAGCTCAAAGCAACCTCCAACTCCTGGGTTTAGGGAATCCTCCTGCCTCAGCTTCCCAAGTATCTGAGAAAACAGCCACCTGCTACAACGCCTGGCTCATTCTTTTTATTGTTAGTAGAGACAGGCTCTCACTCTTGCTCAGACTGGTCTCAAACTCCTGAACTCAAGAGATCCTCTTGCCTCAGCCTCCCAGCGTGCTAGGATTACAGGCGTGAGCCACACGCCTGGTCTTTCTGAATCTACATGTACATGGCTTGAGAGGCAGTGGCAGAGTGGTTAAGAGGGTTGGTGTGAGAAACAAATGAACTTCTGTATCTAAAGGGCCTTGGACCTGTGCCTACCACACAGGAGCATGTGAAGGGTAGCCGTGACTATTATTATTACTGTAATGGTCCCCGCCACTGACAGTGTTACTGCCGTGCAATCTATGTGCATGCAGGTGTTCTGAATGCCTTCTGTGTTCTTTCACTCATACATGAATGATATATTTCCTATATTTTTATCTGCTAATTCTAGTGTTAAATTGTTTGCTAATGACAACGTAAATGCTTCAAAAAAGTCAAACAATTTTTAGGAGTGGAATGAGGGAAAGAATAATTCTCTTGAGGGAGGCCAATAGAGGAGAGAATACTAATAGGAGAATGTATCGTTTACTGAGATTTCCGAGGGTCATTTCTATTGTAGGACAGTGGGAAGGATGGGCACAGAATAATACCACATAAGGTACAGCTATGCCAATCAAAACTTTTAAGCAGCTAACAATTAAGCATGTCATATGCTTAAATGTATAACAGGACTTAGAAAAAGGTTACGTTATTGTTAAAAGGAGAAAAGCTTATAAAAACTCATGTTTACACTGAGGCCTCTGGAAGGAAGTGGCTGAGATGATGCTTAATCAATTAAGAAGAAGGGGAAATATCTTAGAGGTTATTGCAGAGCCGGGTTTGGTGGCTCATACCTATAATCTCACTACTTCTGGGAGCTGATGCAGAGGATCCCCTGAGCTCAGGAGTTCCAGACCAACCTGAGCAAAAATGAGACCCTGTCCTTACTAAAAATGGAAAATTATCTGGGCATGGTGGTAGGCACCTGTAGTCTCAGGTACTCAGGAGGCTGAGGCAAGAGGATCACTAGAGACCAAGAGTTTGAGGTTGCTGTGAGCTATGACACCACGACACTCTCCCCAGTCTCTCTACACAGAAAGACTCTGTCTCAGAAAAAGAAAAAAGAAGAAGTTGTAACAGAGTCAAGGGCAGGCACAGCATCTGCAGGGTGCCATGGTCATGACCAGGGGTCCTCAAAATTTTTAAACAGGGGGCCAGTTCGCTGTCCCTCAGACCATTGGAGGGCCGGACTGTGGGTCCCAGGATGAGTCGGCTACTAAGCAGGACAGGCAGCGGTGGCAAAAACACCCGGAGGGGCAGATAAATGTCCTAGGTGGTCTGCATGTGGCCCGCAGGCCATAGTTTGAGGACGCCTGGTCTTGACTATATAACCCTGCCTTTTGACTGCTCGTACCTCATGCAGAAGACTTCAATGGATATAACTTAGTTTTTGTACTCTGAGGGCTATTTGCAGGAAATTTGAAATTGCAAGAGGTTTCTCTGGCACCCCAAATATTTCAGGTTGTTTCTTCTTCTTGCTATAACATTTTACATGTAGAAAAAAAATAAATTAAATGTTGCTAGCAGTTGAAGAAAAACATAACTAGTGAACATGCAAAACTAACCACTGCTTTGTCTTCCATATCTCATGTGGCATGGCCAAGCCAAATATGACCTGGCCAGGTACTCTCCTGTGGCTAAATGAGAGCTTTCTGCAGAGGCTTCTCCACTGCACGTTCAGAAAGGTTGCTCCCGCAGAATGAGGAAACAATTAGTAACACGAACATTGATATAACTGAAGGGAACTTTTGAGATTCTTTTTTTGGAAATATCTGAATCCACAGTGCTACAGAGATCAAAGACTCTACTTCGCATGCTTTAGAACAGAGTAGGGAATTTGGCATTATTCTCAAACCTACCACAATGATCACAACATCCAGACAATTCCAGAAACTCCTGAAATAGTGCAGTTTGTGAATGCGAATTTCCAAAATCTCTTCCACCACATAGTAAAGGATAAAGAAACAAAAGATAATCTCACAGGCTGCCAGGAAGAAATCAAAAGCTGTGACATAGTGGATCAGCTTTACGGGCTGAAATTGCCAAGATGGAATCACGCCGCCTGTTGCTGGGAATTCAACCAATAACCTGTGTTGCAAGAAGAATAATTAAAACAATAACAACAACAACAACAACAACAACACATGGTATAGCCAGGGACATCTACTCTGTCCCTGTACTGGAATGTAATAAAACTGCTATCCTGGGTTACCCTAAACTAGTAGCAAAATATTTTTATCAAAGCTAATGACTCCATACTGGTCAAATTTGTGCTAAAAAAGGAATAGGCCTTTCCAAGGTCTTCCTTTCATCCTCAAAGGGTTACTGCCATCTGTTTTCCCTTTACTTTTCTGGTATTTATACTGCTCAAAATGCTGTATCATTTTTTAAAATGTTAATCAACCAACAAACTTTTGTAGGACTTCTGTTAAATGCAAGTCCGTCTACTGGGCATCATGAATAACTTAAAGAAATGAAAGCCACGCGTTCAAAAGATGTGTCATCTGATTGAGAAGCAGGACATATATTCTGTACATTATAAAGGTAGGAACCAAGTCTCTCGTTCATTCATTAGGTAACATCTCATTGGCAATGAATAGTTTCCCCTCCTTATTCTTTCTGTTCCCCTCCCAGAGCCTTAAAGTTGACAGGTGGGTCCTTGATATGTGTGTACGTGTGATCATCTGAGCCTGTGATGTGTACTGTTTTATATTTGCACCGATGGTCCTGACTGTTAATGCTCTACCATCATTAACATGAGGCCTTTTTTGCTGTCAAATCCCCATTTTGTAGGTGTTACACTGAGAAAGTTGAATGACTTCACTTAATGGTACAGTCTTCCTATCTAACTGAAGTTGAATCTGTAGCTCCTCAATTGGAAGCCTTTTCTAGGTGCTGTACTCAGCTCCTAGCCGTGACCTTCCCTCCCACTGAGAGGTGGGTAGCCTCCCCTAGGACCTCAGCACCCAGGCCCCATACACGTGCGATAACCCAGCTCAGGCGGGGACTATGGCAAACTGGATCTGGTCAAAGAGGTGGGAACATTTTTCCTTCCTCCTCATTGTCAGTTCTCCTGTTCTTTTTTTCCTATTTGACGTGCTGGACAGTAGGGTCAGAACCAAAAGCTCAGGAGAGCAACACTGAACCCAAGAGGCGCCTGCCTGACAGCTTCAGTGGGAGCTCGAGAGAGAAGGAAGTGGTCCCTGTGTGCCGTCACCTCTCTCCAGCTTGCTCTGGCCCTTTGTTTGTCATCCACTGCCAGAAACTCAGAGCACAGTGTAGAGAAATGAAGTAACTGTACTGGCCACATTCATTCTTGAAGCATGAGGAGGAAGTGAAAGAAAAAGTTAAGTCTTACACAAGACTTCCTGTAAATAGTTGTGTACTTGTCAGCCACTGTGGCCTGCCTGTTTTTATCCCACTCTTTTTATCCTCAATAGAATCACTGGGAAAAACTCAATAATAATTGCAATAAATTTTCATCCATTTCTAGAATGAAACTATGACAGGTTGAGTATCCCTAGTCTGAAAAGCTCCAAAATCCAAAACTTTTTTTTCTTAAATACAGTTTCACTCTGTTGCCTCAGGCTACAGTATAGTAGTGACATCATAGCTCAGAGAAAACTCAACTCCTGGGTTCAAATGATCCTCCTGCCACAGCCTCCCAAGTAGCGAGGATTACAGGTGCCCACCATGACAGCTGGCTAATTTCTCCTTCCTTCTTTCTTCCTTCCCTTTTCTTTTTTTTTTTTTTTTTTAGTACATAAGGGGTCTTGCTTTTCTGCAGGCTGGTCTTGAACTCCTGACCTCAAGTGATCCTCCTGCCTCGGTCTTCCAGAGTGTTAGGATTACAGGCGTGAAAGCATTATCCCCAGTCCCCAAACTTTTTCAGGACTGACAGGACACCACAAGTGAAAAATTCTGACCTCACATGATGGGTCACAGTCAAAATGCAGGTGCACAACATTTGGTGTCCCCAAGGGAAAAAAAATTACCTTTGAGCTGTGAATATAAGGGGCACATGAAACATAAATGAATTTCATGCTTAGACTTGGGCCCCATCCCCAGGATCTCTCTCTCTCTGTCTCTGTCTCTCTTTCTCCCTCTCTCTCTATATATACAAGCATTCCAAAATCTGAAAAACCTGAAATCTCAAACACTTCTGGTTCTAAGCCCCTTGAATAAAGGATACTCAACCTGTAATTGAGAATGTGGTATTACTTTCTGCAAGTTGTTAAATACAAGGACTGGGAAAATCCAACTGGCTATGCAAAACAAAGGTGAGTTTAATCTCAAGAATAGTAACAAAGTAAGCTTTGTGTGCAAATATACGTGTAGGTAATCCATACTTGCGATGTTTGGGTGTTGCTGATTAAAATGGGTAAACTCTGGATCCTCCTTGCCCTGCTCTTTTTCTTTCTTTATAAAAATTTGTTTAATAGTACTTGTTGCCTTCCACATGCTATGTAATTTATATCTTTTATTATTTATTATCTCTTATTTATCTCCTTCTGGCTGGACGCAGCTCTGCAAGGGCAGGAATCTTTGTTTTGTTCACTGATGTGTGATTTTAGAATAAAGTCTAATTGATATTAAGTGTCCAAGTAAATGTTTGCTGAATGAATGAACAAGAGGCCCAGACAAGCTTGATGGAAGACAAGCTAATCCTTCCATCAGTTTCCTTATCATCTGCCAAGGTAGTCAGGACAGAGACATCACAGCATCTGTGGGGCCTTCTCTGTCTCTGGTAGCCCTGAGCAGGTAACTGAGTTCCCTTCTGCACATGAGGCAGCCTACTGAGCTGGTGTTTTAACAGTATGGATGTCACCTGAGAGCAGGAGATCCAGGGAAATAAGGCAAGAGGTCAGGCCAGGGTACTTTGTGACAAAGCATGTAGCACTAATCATCCTTACAGCAGGGGTGAGGACGGATGTTAGAAAACCAGTGCTTCTTCTGGAAAGGCTCCAGCATTAGGACAAACTGGAACTGGACTTAAGGTTCTTTCCAACTTGTAATATTCTATCTCAGATCCTAACTCTGTTCCCCAGACATCCTTATCCTAATGAGGCTTTAGTATTTACTCCCCTGCTATCAGTCTGGTCCTTGGCACCCTCATTTTAGCCAACTGCAGGCAAAGGCATTCTGCCCTATTTCCAGAATAGAAGGTAGATAAAACTCCACAGAAACAGGGGGGATGCGTGGCCCCAGTACACACCTGACCACACAGAACAGGTTAATGTTGGCGTTGTATACCGAAAAGTCAATAAAAGTTGCCCTGGTTCCTCGGTCCAACCAGACATTTTTCTTGAGGCTAGCGATCTGGGCAGCTGTTTCCTCTCTCGTTCTTGACAAATCCAGGTAATAGCCAGCTCCACTATAAGTGCCGATTATTCCCCAGTGGCTGCTCCCATTCAAGTCTTTTTCACTCGTGTAAATCCAACTAATTAAAAAAAACAAAAGCAAAAATCAATCAGGTAAAATCAAGAGTACACTTGTGGCAGTTACCCAGGTAAGATAAAGTAGGTAATATATCTTATCATATTGGATAATGTCATAATTCTCATACAGTAGCCCCATTTTAGGAACAAGGGCCCTGAGGCTTTGTGAGGTCAACTTAGTCCTAAAACTCTTTTTTTGTTTTTTTTTTTTTTTGAGACAGTTTCTTGCTATGTTGCCTAGGCTGGACTTGAAGTTGAGTTTCATCCACCTCAGTCTCCTGAGTGGCTGGGACTATAGGTGCATTCACCACTGTGCCTGGCTTAG
>NW_003852434.1:2554283-2569021 GCF_000181295.1 Otolemur garnettii
GTACCACTATGCCCCACATGCCTGGCTAGTTTTTTCCCTCAATTTTAGTAGAGATAGGGTCTCTCTCTTGCTCAGGCTGGTCTTAAACTCTTCAGTTCAAGCATTCCACCTGTCTCAGCCTCCCAGAATGCTAAGATTACAGGCGGGAGCCACTGTGCCTAGTTTGCATTTAAGAATTTAATCCACAAACATTTACAGAGTGTCTTTTAGGAACCAGATGCCTCTTGGCACTAATGGGGATAAAAAGATGAACTACGGTCCCTTCCTCCCACATTTATAACGAATAGGGAGAGAAAAGTTGTGATTAAGAAAGTAAAATACACTGTAGATGAAAATAAGAAGCAAAAAGTAAGTTTAAAGAAATTACGCTGGCAGATCAGGGGAAAGCTGTTTTTATTTGGGGGCAACAGAAGGATGGGTCAGAAAAGTCTAGGGAAGAAGCTGTATGGGACCTGAGCTGTGAAAGGAAACCAGGGTTTGGAGCTGCACAGGTGAATGGAATGGCATTTTCAAGCCTGAGCCAAGCAGGGCTGGAGAAAATGTACAGGGAGCCCAGCGAGTAGTTTGTAGGCGCCCAGGTGATGAAGAGAGTGGGGTTGAAAGTCAGATTGTGAAGGGCAAGCGCGCAGGTGTCACTGGAGGGAAAGTTTCCTTCCTCCTCCCGCCACCTCCCCCCCTTTTCTTTCTTCCTTCCTCAGGGTCTTGCTCTGTCATTCAGGCTAAGGTGCAGTGGTGTGATCAGAGCTCACGACAACCTCGAATTCCCAGGCTCAAGTGATCCTCTCGCCTTGGCCTTCTGAGTAGTGGGACTGTAAGCATGCACCATTACCCTCGGCTAATTTGTTAAATACTTTTGTAAAGATAGGTCTCATGCGCTGGGTTGCCCAGGCTAGTCTTTAACTCCTGGTGTTTCACCCTCCCAGGAGCTAGGACCACAGGGTGGGCCATTGCACCCAGCCTTGCAGAAAGAGCTTCTGAGAGGCACAGAACAGGTTTGCTTTGGTGGCAGCAGGGGAACCCGGAGGGAGGAGGAGCGGAGGGCGCCTGTGCAGAAGGGCGTTACCCCAGCAGGCCTAAGGCCTTTCCCTCTGGCCAGCTCCTGGGATCCCCACTGGTAAACTGCTCCATACATTGACACAAGCTTTCCCTAACGGGTGACAGCGGCTCCCTGAGCCTGCACTGTGCGCATCAGCACGTGGCGTATGCGCAGCACCCGCCTTTCTTCTGGGAATCTGGATTTTGGGCCCCCTATGCAAGGGACAGGGTGCCTAAAACCAGTACCAGTATCTGGGAAGATCTCCATAAGGGCATCTTTAACGAGCTTCCCTGACAATTTACATGTTGTGAGGACTCGCTCCTGGAGGAATTCAGCGCACCGCTGGCGCCCGCGATGCCGCCCCTGGACGTGGCCACGTGCCTTTTCTGTCTGTTGTTTGCCCCTTCCACTGTAATGAACCTTTGCCATGAGTACATCCCTGTGAGTGCTGTGAGTCCTTCTACTGAACCAATGAACCCGGGGGTGGTCTCGGGAGCTCCCAGCATGGCTCAGTTAGTAAGGCCTATAATAACCAAGGGCTGAGGAGGCCTGGCCCACAGCAGTGATGGTGGGAGGGGAAAGGAAGGAGGGAGACAGCGCCGCCACTGCAGTGACCCAACAGACCTTGGCAGCTGACAGGGGAGCTGGGGCAGGGGAGGAGGACAGCTGGAGAGGGGCTCTGAAGTCCCTTTGAAAGTAAAGGGAAGATGGCGGAGCCATTAAGAGGAGGAAGTGCAGATCCCACCAGAAGGTGATGAGTTCAGTCTGGGGGATATTGAATCACAGGAGCTGGTGGGACATGCAGGTGTAACAGAGGTTGTCTTGCACCACGAGAATGTGTGCACACGTGCAGATGCACGCCTGCCATCATAAACACTGGGGAAAAATGGTCTTTAAACCAGACAGAAAACTGCCTCGCAAACTTACACTTTTAGATGACTGTATTCTGAACAAAAATCTATTAGTGAGAGTTAATAAAAATAATTTCTGTACCAAAAAACTTTCTGGTAACCTAGTGTACAGTATTATCATGCCCATAAAAATAGTGCCCAGGCATATTCATGTAACCTCCAAAAGCTCAGATAATTTCTCTTTTGTGGGTCATGCGGTCAATGAGTTAGCCTTTTGGAAAATGTGCGTGTCAAAACTGAAAAGGGTTAAACAGTAGAGAAAACTTCACAAACCAAAGGCCAATTTGGCCATGGTTGAAACATAAACACTCAAGAGTCACTGAAGGCATCTTCTCTTTGGTGAAGATGTCAGGGAATGAATGAATGAATGAATGAATGTGACCAAGTAGCCAAGAATCACTGACACTTACGCAGTTCCATTTCGTGGCCCAAACGGAGCCCTGTCTTCACTACTGACAGAGTAGACATCATAGCACTCTTTAATTTCATCTCTTAAGTCCTGGGGGATAGAACAGGATCCGTTTCTGACTTTGAGTTGCCGTATTCGTGGTACCCCTAACAGCAGGTTCTCATAGAAAATGAAACTTCGGTTGTCAGCTTCAGTTTGGTTGCCGGGCTCCATCTTCCAGTACAGTCCATCCAATAAGGAGCCTTGTGTGAACTGAAGGCAAAGGAAACATTGTTTAAAAAAGTTCCAGGCTCCGCAGCTGTCTTACTCCTGCCTGGAATGTCTGCACCAGCAAGAGTTTGGCAACCCCATGGAGATGGTGGCGTGGTAAGAGCGGATTTTGTCTTCAGATAGATTTGGGTTTGGCTCTTGCTCTATCACTTGCTAGTTATGAGGCCTTGGGTGGGATCCTCTAAGCCAAGTTCCCTGCATTTGGAAAACTCATCTTTGCATGGGCACATAGGGGTTACCTAATAAATGGCAACTCACTTTTGCTCTGTGACTAAAGGTGGGGTGGTAGTTGCATAAATCCAAGACCATGATCAACTCCACTTTCCCTTATTAAAATGGCATCCCATGTGATCATATTTCTAAACTTGTTTAGACAAAAGGTTGTAGTTTTGATTGCCAGCTTGGCATCGAGGGGATCTTTTATTTGACTGGACTATTTTACTCTCTGGTGAACTCTCCAAGCCCTCTCTGCCCCTGATAGCCTGGCATTATCATCATGGAATGTGTATATGTGAGAAGTCTCTGGTTCATACAACCAGCTATGCCTACAGGGAAGGCAGACCCAGCTGGTTCTCAGTGTGCTGTCCTTATTGGATGATCAGTACAGATAGACTGACTGGGCCCCGCGAGGTGGTGAAAGATTCACATACAAGGTGGATTTGGATGCCAAGTACTTTATACATTAATAGGTACCTGTGACCCAGGTTTCTCTATCCCCAAAATCAACACTTCTGACTCCAGGGTTGAGTAAGAATTTTAGAAAGTATCACCCTAGGAAGAAATAATCATTTCCTTTCCAATTTTCCTTCTGATTTCTTAGATTCCAAGCACTGTATCTTTCAGATCAGTTTAGTACTTTTCCTGTATTATTATTTTCATTGCTTATGCCCTGTTGCTGTGTTAGAATTTCTTACAATCTGGAAATGCTGGGTTGAATTTCACAATAGCAGACCTTTGAAAGAATGTGCCTACCTTTTTTAAAAATTTTGCTCAGGCTGGTCTCAAACTCCTGAGCTCAAGTGATTCTCCCACCTTGGCTCCCAGAGTGCTAGGATTACAGGCCCGAGGCACCACACCCGGCCAGAATGTGCCCACTTTGTATCAGGCACTGTTCTAGGAGCTGGAGACACATGCCATCCTCAGCGAAGAGACAAAACCAAACAGTGAAGCAAGGCAGAACAACGAAAATCCCCTGTGGGTCTCACATTCTCAATAAATATTTATTGAAGCATGAATAAATGAATGAACGAATTATAAGCTAGGATGAAGTGGCTGTCAGGCTAGAAAAAAAAAGTCAATTTTTCTTATTTTCTAGCTACGTGACCATGTGCAGTAAGCATCCTGAACCTCATCTTCCGCATTAACAAGCTGAGGCGTGCTGTTAGTACTTACCTTATGAGGTTACTAGGGGTTAAATAAGGGAGGGTGTTGCACGTGCAAGGCCCTCAGTCACGTTAGTTCACCCCTCTGTGAGTAGGAACAGTGACTTCTAACAGCTCTCCATAACTTACGGCGCCTCACACAGCCGTAACACTCAGCAGTCCCTGTAGATACGCATGCATTCACCTCAGGAAGCCAAACGGACATGTGTCAGAGGTCATTTCAGTCATTTGCAAATACCTTCCAGAAATCTTCCATAGAAGACAGAGTTTTAAAGTTGGTTTTCTCGGTTTTGGACACGGGGGTGTCTAGGAAGAGCTGTGACATCATCCGGGTGTAGTAGTACACATTGGAGCTCATCATGCCATAGGTCACTGGAACACAGAAAGATCCAAATGAACTCCCCAGGGGACCTGTACCCACAATCGCCCACCGATGCCTCCACGAAGGAACTCCTCCTGGTGGAGGACATTTTGGACAAATATCCATATACGGTCTTTCCTCACTTTCGCTTCCTTTCTTCTATTATTCTTCTAGGATGTCTCTCCATCTCTCTGGCTTATATACAAGAAGCACATAATACTAATGTTGGCTATGTGAAAGGAAATTGGCTTACATTTTTTTTAATAGATGAGGATCTTGTTCTCTTGTTTATCATAGCTTACTGCAGTCTCAGACTCCTGGGCTGAAACAATCCTCCCTCAGCGTCCCAAGTAGCTGGGACTACAGGTGCACACCACCATGCCTGGCTATATTTTTAAAAAGTTAGTTGCAGAGACAAGGTCTCACTATGCTGCCCAGGCTGATATTGAGTTCTTGGCCTCAAGTAATCCTCCTGCCTTGGCCTCCCAAAATGCTGGATTATAGGTGTCAGCCACCATGCCCAGTTCAAAATTAGCTTACTATTGAGTATCAAATTTAGATCAGGTGCCTTCATTTTTGGGACATCGGGACTTCCCACATGCCTAATTTCCCATGGCCTCCCAGACAAGAACCTCCATTCCAGTTAGGCTGATGTGCTCAGAGGCCCGGCGAGCTCCCCAACCTAAGGCTGCACAGCTGCTCACTGTCCCTGCAGTGACATGTGCAGGCCATTCTTGGTCTCCTCCAGGTCAACTCTCTGTTCTTCTCTGCCCTGCTCTGTGCACCAAGGCTGACTTTTATGGATCGCACCACCTGAAATCTTTGCCCTTTGGGGGCCAGAGGAGAGAAAAGTTGGGGTTTGTTCCTTCTACGTTTCTTCCCCATTCCCTTACTGCCTGGGTGCCACTCAGCGGTGGATCCTCCAACCTTGGCCAGAGCTGCTGGGGGAATTCCTTTTCCCACAGCTACACCAGGTTCACGCAGTTCCACTCCCTCTTCAAGCCTGGAGGTGGTAGCCTTTCCTGAATCCTCCTTAGTTCCCCCCACCGTGACACATCCCTGTAATTACCACCTGAGTTTGCCATCCCTTTCCTTCTGGGATGCCAACTGATTATTGAAAATAATCAACTTACTCCTTTTATTGGAGGTGGGGAGCCTTCACTACTTACTCTTTTTGTACCATGGTAGAAGCCAGAGAAACAGTCTTCTACCTCCAGTCAAGTCTTGTACGGAACCTGCTACCTCAAGCTACATCCCCGACATGGACATTTGCTGCTTATACTAAATGGTCTTAGAAGTAGGCAGGAAGGTGATTTATAAGCTTATAAGGTCAAAGAAGATTAGGGTTCAACTCTGGGTCATGCTCCTTACTTGCCATGTGACACCGGGCAAGTTGCTTTAACTTTCTGGCCTTCAGTTTCCTCTTCTGTAAGATGGGGAGAATTAGCTATTCCAAAGGATTTCTAGATCCTTAAAATAAAAAGAATAAAATGGACCCAGTAGAAAGTATCTAGAAAGTATGAATACTTTCCCATGATATCTAGAAAGATACTTCCCATGTATCTAGAAAGTATGAATACTTTCCCATGATATCTAGAAAGATACTTCCCATGTATCTAGAAAGTATGAATACTTTCCACTCCCCATCGCTGGGCTTCCTCACCTGTCATTCTATGACCCAATTAGGACAAGAGGAGTCCTCTTCAAGTGTTGCATGACCTGCCACCTCTCAAAACTTTACTGGACCAGAGTTAAGGGCTTAGATTTGTAATCTATTTACACTTACAGAACAAAGGACTGGTCATACAGGTGAGTATGATGTGATCTCTGACCTTAGGAAGTGTAGTTCCTAATGTGCCTGGGGTGAGAGGTGTCCCACAAAGCACAGACATGGGCACAGACATGGATACATTCTGCAAAAGCCTTCTGTGATTACAGAGTCAGTCGAGGGGGAAAAGTGATATGGTACAAAAAGAGTACGTAGTGAAGGCTCCCCACCTCCAATAAAAGGAGTAAGTTGATTATTTTCAATTAACTTGAAATTAGAACGTACTTTGCATTGATTGATCAATATAGACCATTCTGGAGTTTTTTACGCATGGGTTTGTTGTTGCCATTAGGAATTTTGATAAATGATTTAAATTTTTTGATTTATAAGTATATTATGTAACTTATATAAGTTTTGATTTATAAATATGGTATGTAACTATATATAAGAATGTAAATGTAAGAATTTTAGCAATTGATTTGAAAAGGTATCTCCTTTATTTTTCTATGGCGCTCATGACCTAATTTTTTTTTTATTAAATGATAGCTGTATACATTAATGCAAGCATGGGGTACAGTGTAGTGTTTTCATATACAATTTGAAATATTTTCATCAAACTGGTATGACCTAATATTAATTATTGCTTTGAAATCCTTAAGATCTGTGCTGCTTTAATGGCATCACTGAAGAGATGCAACAGATTCCCTTGGTTATGTAGCACCACCTGCTGGAAGCCAGAGAAACAATGCCCCCTAGCTTTCAAGAAATGATTACTGCAACACAGATGTTTAATCAGCAAACATCAACTCAGTCCCTCTCCTGTGCTGGGCTGGCCCACAGGATGTCCAGGTGACAGCTGTGCACAAGGCAGGAGTCTGTGCAGGCTGCAGCCAGAAGACCCCTGGATTTGTAGTCAGAATGGTTTGGGTTTGAGTTTCGGCTTTGCTCTGTCCTAAGTGTCTGCCTCTGTTCATGACTGTGGGCCTTGGTGTCTTGCGATATTGGGATCCAGGGCAACTAATTAACCCTTCTGACCCTGATTTTGTTTTCAAGAAAATGAGAATCACGTCTAGGGCTTTTGTAAAGCTCCACTGCAAAAATGTGCATGAAGATATAAAACCCAGTGGAAATACAGAACTGCTCACTGGACTCTTCCTCTCAGTCTCTGATGGAGAAAGCTCACTGGGAAGGGAGATTCCCTCTCTCTAGATGAAATGAGTTGTGAAGAGAAAAATTATCACATGAAATAGATAACTTTAAACAAGGACCAGAAAGGAGATGAGAATATTAAAAAAATAAGTAAAGGACATACATACATCCTTTGTTCACAAATTTCTTCTGCTATTTAGTCATTGTTTTAGCTAAAAGGTAGAACAAAAACTATTAAAACATAGTACTAGCAAACAACCAGTATGTAAACTAACAAAAGCTGCCTTAAAAACATGGTCTATCTGGGCGGTGCCTGTGGCTCAGTGAGGAGGGCGCTGGCCCCATATACTGAGGGTGGTGGGTTCGAGCCTGGCCCTGGCCAAACTGCAACCACAAAATAGCCAGATATTATGGCGGGTGCCTGTAATCCCTGCTACCTGCTGAGGATCGCTTAAGCCCAAGAACTGGAGATTGCTGTGAGCAGTGACACCACAGGCACTCTACTGAGGGCAACAAAGTAAGACTCTGTCTCTTAAAAAAAAAAAAAAAAAAAAAAAGTCTATCATTTCAAAATAGCTAATGAATACTATTTTATTCTTAATTTTGTTGAAAAATATAGGTTCAAATATTAAAAACAAATAAAGGGTATTGTAGAATCATATCTATTGTATAAGTTCCAAATCCCTAGAATAAAAAAGCAAAAGAAAAAGTTCTAGTCAAACAAGAAAAAGAAAAATGAAAAATAACAGGAAAACAATAAAAAATGAGAGAATTTGACAAAGCATAAAATGTGGTTGGCTTAAATTTTTACTATATGTAAAGTTTTAAATACTGGTTAAAAAAATAAATCTCTTAGAGTTCTTATAAGAAACTCAAAACAAAAATAAAAGAATGAGAAGACACGAGTGATAAAATATTTTGAAAAGGATATTCAGTGGTACTGCAATAAGTGAATGAGTTTGATAAAAAGCATATTTTATATCGATAAATACTATATGCAATGATTTAACTATAATTAATTTTTATTTACTGCATAATAGAGCATGAAAAAATATAAAGCAATACTTGTAGAAAGGAGAATTGCCAGAATAGTTGTAACTGGGAACTTAACCCTGTCTCTCTCAATCATTGACAGAGAAAATGGACAAAAAGTACCTAAGAATATTAAGGGTTTGACCCAAATAAAAGACTTCATCTCTATATATACGTACATAAGCACATAAACTGTACACTCTAAAAGAGATCACTCACGTTCTTTTTCAAATATCCATGCAACACTTATAAAAATTGATAATAGGGAACATCAGTAAATTCCTGAAATTAAAAATCAGCAGGCAGGTGACCTTCTAAGAAGATGGCCGTGTGAAGACACACCGGGGACATGTGAAGACAGAGGACTGGAGAGGTGCAACTGCGCACCGAGGACGCCAAGCAGCACCAGCGAGCCAACAGCCGCGAGGAAGAGGCAAAAAGGTTCCCTACAGGCTTCAGAGGGAGCACGGCCCTGCCCACACCTTATTTCTGTTGTTCGACCTCCAGAACTGAGACAGTAACTATCTATTGTTTTGAGCCAAAAAAGAAAAAAAAAAAAAAAGAACAAACAAAAAGAGTAAACAAACCCCCCAAAGGAAAACCCCCACAAAACCCCCAACCGGGCAACATTTTTTAAACCACAAATTCTGAAATTAACACAAAGATAAAGAAGCATACCTATATAAAAGCAAGTCGTTTAGAAATTCAAAATTTTTTTTCTCTTAATAGCCTTTGAGCTGAAGAAATCAAAACTGCCATAAAAATGTAACTGTACTAGATGTGAACATGAACCAAGATGTCTTGGTCCTGGTATTCCAGGTCATGGGTCACCAAGAGAGGCCATCACCTTGCGTGGGAAACCCAAGTCCTTTGCTAACCCTCTTGAACCATATCCTCACAGGGATGCAGTGAAGATAAGGACATGTATTTGACTAGGTTCTATCAACTAAAAGTGCTACACAGGATGCACCTCAACTTATGATGGGGTGGGTCATGGGGTAGGTCACGATAAACCCATCGTAAGTTGAAAACATTGTGAATCAAAATGCAGTTAATATGCTTCTAACCTACTGCCCATCATAGCTTAGCTTTGCCTACCCTGAATGTGCTCAGAACACGTATGGTGGGCAAACCATCTAACATAAAGCCTATTTTATAACAAAATGTTGAATATCTCACATAAGGAAAGGACAGTAACACTGAGGCCTTTTTGAGCATCCTGCGTGGTTTGATGCAGTTGAAGAACTGGATGTTTGGAGAGTGTGGTGGTTCTGAAGACGTGAGCAATGGCTGTGTAGTGAAATGCCAGCCTATTATCTAAAGATTTGAAAGTCCATCTGGAAGTCACCTTGAAGACTATAGGATGTTAAATGGAAGAGTGACCTGTATTAATTTGGTTTCAGAAATGGCAGTCCCTGGGGATTGTAAGGTCTTATGCAGAGTGTCTCCTAAGGTCTTATGCAGAGTGTCTCCCACCTAATCCGTGGCCCATAGGGCACTGGGAGATATCTTCCTAAAATTTAAATGAATCTTGTCACTCTCTTACTTAAAACCCTGGCTTCTCACTGCAAATCCCTTACTAACACCCACCAGACCTACAAGACGTGGCCCCTGACCACCTTTCTGTCTTTATCTGAGGGGTAACTAACTTTACTCAGCTTCTAAGAGTTTCTGGAACGTTCTGAGCATTTTCCTGCCTCAGAAACTTCATTTATACACTTCTGTTGTCATCAGACTGACGCCCACTCTAGTTTCAGACTTCAGAGGCCTTCTCCGTAGAGAATCCTCTTTCCCCACTGTCCTCTTTTATGTCACTTACAAATTTAAGCCACATATTCAAGGGCAAGGATTAAATCTGATTTTTGTTGTTGTTTGTTTTTTGGAGACAGAGTCTCACTCTGTCATCGTGGGTTGAGTGTCATCACATCATCACTCACAGCAACCTCAAACTCTTGGGAAATCCTCTTGCCTCATCCTCCCGAGTAGCTGGGATTACAGGAGCCATCACCATGCCTGGATACTTTTTCTATTTTTAGTAGAGACAGGGGTCTCAGTCTTGCTAAGGCTGGTTTCAAACTCCTGAGCTCCAGCAATCCACCTGGCCTCCCAGAATGCTAGGATTACTGGCATAAGCCACTGCACCCAGTCCTTAAATCTGTTTTTAATTAAATTATTTAATAGTTGGTTGAATGCATAAAAGAACTGATTCAGAAGGGCCAAAATGATGTATGAGAAAAGACAGATACGAGATTCTAAAGAGGCAGAATGACCCTATAAGGAGGATCGGGGAAAGGGTCAGGAGTGCCCAGATTTCAGGGGAGGCAGAGGGTGTGACTGAATCAAGTGTGGATGGGTGGACTGGAGAGTTAAGGTCTGGGCATGTGACATGCCTGTGAGAGTCCCACTGGAGATGCCGGGCAAGCTGGCATAAGGTCGGCAACACGTGAGAGGACCACAGAGAAAACGCCATCTGAGCACACTTCAGAAAGAAGAAGGCCAAGGAAGTGAACGGGGCAAGGAGGAGCTCCGGAAGACGGGGAATCAAGAAGCCACAGCAGGAAGTTCTAGGAACCAAATGCCAGAAAGAGGCTGAAAAGAGCCCATAGAACTAGGCAGCGAAGAGAGTTCCAGCAACGTGAAGCTGCAGTATCAGTCAGTGACAGAGTCCAGGAAATAGAGTTATTAAAACCTCCCAATATTTTAATCCAGTTTTGGTTAAAATTTCCAATAAAATTATAAGTGACAAGTTGTGATGGAAATCTTTCAGGGATAGAAGCTGTTGACACAAATGCTTTTGAGAATGCTTGACCGGGCTTAGGATATTTTGTTTTAAAACCAAGAGAAAGAAATGTATAATATTTACATACAGATGGTCCCTGTCTTACTCTGGTTCAGCTTTTAATTTTTTGACTTTCTGGTGCGGAAGCAATACAATTCAATTCAGTAGAAGGCATACTTAGGATTCGGAGTTTCATACTTTTCCTGGGCCAGTGATATGAGGTTCAATGCCACGGCTCCCAGTCAGCCTTGAGACCAGAAGGGCAAACGACTGATACCCTTTTTTGTTCAGTATCTGAAAGATTCTGTTTTACTTACTACTTAACACAGGACTAAATCCCGATGTGTTCTTTCATAGTTCATAAACTTAGCGACTCCACCGCTTTAGAACCCAAATCATTACCATCCCTGCAGCAGTGTTATCACCAATCACTGATTGCCAATGCTATTTAAGCTTCTCTTCTCCTGGGATGCTTGAACTTGGCAACGTTTATTCCTGTTCTTTTATGCTCACAGCAGACCTACCTCAAGGACGTCTGTTCTTATTTGAAGTTCATCAGCAGCAGAGAAAGCTAACATGTTAGGATATCTAGACAACTATGCACACGAGCACAGGAGAGTTCATTTCTCTCGGTAGGTAGCTCATTCCCACCACGCCGGCAAGGACCATGCTCGTTCTTCTGAGTAGTCCTTTTTGCTTTTGCAAAGCAGTCATGGACTACTTCTGGGATATCAGCATCGCAAACAGCAATAAGATTCCTCATCATGTCAACAATATGCCGTGTAATGGACCCCACACTTTCTGTATTCAGTTTTTGGTGACTTAACTATCTCTCAGCCTCATGGCTGCCCAGAGTAAAAGCGTCCACTCATTCTAATGTAAAGCTCCCATGAGAGTGTGCTGTCCCATCATCACGCAGTAACAGAACACTCACATTCTAGCAAGCTATTTTTCTCCCTAATTGCAGGAGCCATTCCTAAAACAACCTGCCAGGCATCAGGGAATTTAAAAATTTTATATATACCCAGCAAAGTTGCACATCAAGGCAATGTCCAAATTTGCCTGTAGATGATTCTAACTTCTTGCGACTCTGAGCGCTGCAGCAAAGGAAGACTGATAGCTTAGTTTGATGTCCCCTTCTCTTCAGGGCAACATTTCTCTGCAGGAATGCACGTCAGGTTCGGCTCACACTATCCAGGCTTGTTATACCCATGTGTCCTCACGGGCATAACAATTCAGAACAGGCCTCTCATTTTCAAGCTCATTGTCTGTTTTATCCTTTAGGAGTAGTGACAGGATACAGTGATACGCTGACAGCACTGGTATCAGCCTGCCACGAGGACCTGACATTAACCCTGTCTGGAAGGCAATTTCATTAGCCTTACCAAACACAAAACCAGTATTTCACTTACTAAGTTGGCAAGCTTTGCTTCTCTCATTCTGTTACCAATCTTACGTCCTTCAGCTCTTTTGCTTTTTATCTTACCTTCTAAGGAAGATACGGAATAGAAGGAAGCTCCATATTCTTTGATCCTTTCACTCTGAAACTTTTCTTTCTTATTCACTAACCTTTAGATCTGGCAAACTGTGACCTCACTGTATTTCCTCTTTAATACCGTGACCAAACTCTGTGCACTAAGTGTAACGGAAAGGGCACGCTGGACAGAACATGAACACTCTAGTAATGGCAAGATTGAGGAGACCATCGTGGCATAGGAGTTGGAAGGGGGGGGGAAAAAAAAAACAACTAATTTTCAATTTAGAACAGCAAAGCTGGTATCAAATTTCAAAGGAAAGACTAATTTTAATTATCTTCATAACTATATTTGATGTCCAACTTATAAATCTTATTTTCATAAATCTAGTAAATTTAAAAAATTGTTTTTAAGAAAGCTTTCCAGAGTCAATTAAATTCAAGGCAGTCATTTTTAATTTAACAAGAATGGCATTAGTAAAGTATTGATTAAATTTTCATTCTCTTCATATACAAAAAAGAGGACTCTTTCCAAAATGGGTGTTCATTTTTAAAAGTACACTGTAAGAATAAACTCCTCTATCAGTGGAGGTTGGTAAGAGGTCATGGGCTCATAAATCTCCTTCCTTATCTGTTCTCATAAAGGCTTTCTAGGGCACATGACAGAAATCCATTATGCAACACTCTGATTCAGAGGATAAGTCTATTGCCTGTGACTTTCTGGATATTTGATGCAAAACAGTTCCTAAGACTGCTTTCTGGCTAAGGCTTCCCTTCCCTACCCCTATAAGAGGATGCAGTGACAAGCTAAAAGACGAGAGGATGGGGAAAGATGCCTCTACAGTAAGTTTCCTGTAGAGTAAAAGCCTATAATTACTGAAGCTTTGGAAGAAATAATGAATTATAATGAAGGCACACAACACATCGAAAAAAGGGAACTTATATTTTTTTGAGACACAGTGGCATCATCATAGCTCATTGCAATCTCAAACTCCTGGGCTCAGCCTCCCAAGTAGTTAGACCACAGGTGAGCACCACCATGCCCAGCTAATACTTATATTTTTTGTAGAGATGGCTTCTGGCTGTGTTGCTCAAGCTGGTCTCAAACTCCTGGCACAGAGTGCTTCTCCCACCTTGGCCCCCCAAAGAGTTTATAGGCGTGAGCCACTGAGCCAGGCCAGATGGGAACTTTTAAATATATACATCAATAAAAGCAATATCAAATGGAAACCTTTGTATTTCTTGAAAGTTAAACTTGGAAGGCCATTGTGCTGAAAACAATTTTTAGGTAGACTTTAGGTTAACTGATGTAGAAACAGTCAATGATGACATTGTAATAATAGTAACACTGCATTCACTGTTAAGAAATCTAATGCAAAAATCTCCTGACGTGGTTTGTCGGTGTCTAGCAGATTGCCACATGAATCTCACGGTAAAAATGTTCACAACTGACAACAGACTGGTCAGTTACATATTGCTGACCTTTAATTAATGTTTGCCAGAGGACAGAAGAGAAGCTGACCAATCTCTAAACCAGAATTAAATTCTTCACCTTTCCTTTCTTGGGTTAAGTCCAAGTCCACAGTCACTTGGCATTTCTTTACCCTCCTTGCACCTCTCTGAAATCCTTCTGTTGCCAGGCACGGTTTTGGTGGTGGGGGTGGCGGTAGGGGTACCACAAAGAACAAGTCAAGTCCCTTCCCTTAGAAAGCTTCCATTCTACTACAGGAAGAGTCAATGAACAAATACTCAAATTAAAAAAACAAAAAACAAAGAAACAAAAAACCCCAACCAGTTGGAATCAAAACCAAAGGTGAGAAAAGTAAATTCCAAATTGACCCTTCTGGAGCATAATTCCTTTTAACTATGATTTTGACAGGCAAAACATTTTCAAAACTTTTCCATTAATGAAAGAAAATGTTCTACTCACAGATGCACAAGACTATGAGGAAAAGGAGGTAAGTGACCAGTTCCCGTAAGACACTTTTTAGGTATTTCTCCCGGGTCGTGCTGCTTTCTTCCATGAGTCTTGTTCCCCAGAGACCTTTAAAATAATAATGAAAAAAAAAAAAGATATCATTTTATTTAAGGAATCTCCTGACTGACAAAAGGGGAAAAGTAAGAATAGTGTAAACTGTAAGGCAGATTCTTTAAAAAAAAAAAAAAA
>NW_003852434.1:2569049-2571625 GCF_000181295.1 Otolemur garnettii
AAGAACACATTAGGCTCTACTGTCCCCCACAAAATACAGACCGCAAGGCAACCATCCAATTGTTTTATAAACTCCCAGGTCTATTAGCAAATATCTTAGTAAAGGTTAGAAAGAGAAAAGGAAATGAGGGCGGACTAAGAGAGGAGTTACAGAAATTGTGCATAACTCATCAGTTCTTCCTCCTGAGGGCTGGATACAACCTAGTGATCACCCTACTACTAAACCCACTTGAATTTAGTACTAGGGGATATTGCAAATGATTCCTCTTACATTGCCCTGATGAAAAGAACATCATTTCAATATGAAGACATCTATCACGCTTCTAATATATGAGCATAAAGGCTCAGCTCTGTAAGAGCAGAAACTGTCCTTTGAGAAATTCCATTACCCTAAGCTTGCTTAGATCCACAGGTTTTTTAAATGCCAATTCACATATGATTATTAAAAGCAACAACTCTTCGCAGAAAGAGTAGAATCATCGACTGTGTTCTATATTTTAGCAGATGGGAAAAGCGTTGGGCTGGCTAAATGAGGATGACGTAACCCTCCATGAGCCTGCTGGAGAGAGACCGCGGTTTTGGACTCAGCCAGCAAACAGACATGGTGGCCATCCAAACCTCTGTTGATGAACAGTGTGGTAAAGTCACATTACCGGTTACTTGGAAGAACCTGAAGGCTTTCCAAAAAAGACAAACTTCTCAATATTTTCAGTTAGATTGGATTGGCTGCTAATGGAAACCAACCTGGCCACGTTACAGCACCTCACGCTTTTCTTCCACAGACTTTAACTCCCTCAATGATGGAAACTCACACAACCACGTAAGCCACAATTGAGCCACACAGAGAAAAGGAAAAAATAGTACATATGGTGTTTTATTTTGAAGAAATGAGTTCATTACTAGCGTCTATATATTTTTAAAGTCTCCTAATAATATATTAGTTCTACTCCTAAATGTGAGTATTTCATTTACTTTTCTCCCAAATTTCCTTTAGGAAAATCAGCCTTGGACTTGAAAGACACTGTGCTAAGCATCCTAGGTTTCACCATGCAGAGAGTGGAGCAAAACTAACGACCAGGTTTGCTGCTGCCAAGATCTGGTAGTTGTCAGGGAATTACTCACTCAAAAGAAATGCAGCAAGCAGAATGTTTGTTCCCTGAAACTCTATCATATTAAAGAATTATTATAAATTTAGATGACATGGAAAATTACAACTCAGAATAACACACAGGCAGCCAAAAATTAGGCTCGATAGCCCTGGACAACCACACTATTGCTCTGGGTAGATTTCTTTTGGAGGCCAGGCCCACAATGTACATGTCAGTAGAAACTGCTCGTCTATTTACTACCAGGGAAGACTGTTGCTCTGGCTCACTTAGTCAGTGATTTCATTCTTTCCCATGATTTATAAACAACTATGCACTAAGGAACAGTCAGGATTGTTAATATTTATAAATGGCATTGCTTGGCCTATAAATAGAAAAAAAAAATCAAGTTTTAGTCAAACTAAACTTTCAATGAACTATGGCAATTTAATTCTAGCTCTTGAATAAAACATTTCAAATACAAAAGGCCCCTTATTTACATTTTTATATACTTTTACATATTTACTTTTTTTTTTCTCTTTGCAGTTTTTGGCCAGGGCTGGGTTTAAACTCGCCACCTCTGGCATATGGGGCTGGCGCCCTACTCCTTTGAGCCACAGGCGCCGCCTTGTATTTACTTTTTCTAAATTACTCTACCTACTTCCTCAAACATGTATTGGTTTAAAAATTTCCTTCCATTTTTCCACTGGGTATGTATGAGTATGTAAGCCTGATCTTAAGAGTATAGGGACCTCTTTACATTCTGATGGGTAAGACATGGCTCCGTCCATAAAGAAGAAAACAACTGTTTTGTAGCCAACTACTTCCCACGTTTGGCAGAGGTAATAGGGTAAGAATGATTAAGTTCATGTCCAAAATAGTGGCCTTCTTCAAAATCAACTGTTGTCTTTTCCCACAGTTGTCCCAGTTGTGATGGGAGGACCTTCCAGCATTCCAGGAACTCATGTTCAATGCAACCCATGTCTCCAGCGGTTAGGGAGAACATGGAATATGGGGGACACTGGACAATTACCCAACTTTCTTTCAGAGGGTGCTTAGCTAATGGCAGAATGCAAATCCAAACACACAATGTTACTGCTTAATACACACACAGTATACATGAACTGTGTGATGGGTAACCCCAAACATAAAAGATGTCCCAAATATAAATAAAAATGCCATTTCCCCTAAACATCTTATCTAAATGCTATCAAGAACTTTTAGTTTTGGAAACTATCAAAAATATCACAAAGAGGGAATGATATGATGAACTCTCATGTATCAATCCCCCAGTCCCAACAACTGTCAACTCAAAGCCAATCTTTTTTTATTTTTTTTATTTTTTTATTTTTTTATTTTTTTTGAGACAGAGCCTCAAGCTATCCCCCTGGTTAGAGTGCCATGGCATCACGCTCACAGCAACCTCCAACTCCTGGGCTCAAACGAGTCTCCTGCCTCAGCCTCCCAAGTAGCTGGGACTACAGGCGCCCAC
>NW_003852434.1:2571690-2576850 GCF_000181295.1 Otolemur garnettii
AGCCATCATTGTTGTTCGGCGGGCCTGAGCTGGGGATTCGAACCTGCCTCCTTAGGTGTATGTGGCTGGCGCCTTAGCCGCTTGAGCCACTGGCGCCGAGCCTCAAAGCCAATCTTGATTCATCTAAATCCTCACTCATTCCTCCCCAATTATCTGGAAACTGATCCCAGCTATTGTTATCATTTCATCTGTAAATATTTCGGTTCCATAGTCAGAAGGATCAGTGTGGATCTTCTGCTTCACACTAACTGTGCCCCATCTGAAACACACCTCACCTCCTGTGGCTTATTGATCATAATATGGTACAACATAGGACTTTGGAGTCAAATTATATTCACCAGAAGGCTTAACCACTTATGGGCTGTAGATCTTACCTAATGTCATGAGCTTCTATTTCCTCATCTGAAAATGGGGGTAAGAATACCTCTTTGTCAGATTGTCCAAAGAATTAGAAATACTTTGTATAAAGCACTTAGAGTGCTTGGAAGAGGCCTGTCTGTAACCTCAGAAACAAGCCCAAATCTGTAAAATGTCCTTTCTGGCATCTAGGTGCTCTGGATTTCAGAACGATGTAAATAAAGGCTTAAATCCATTTCTTGTGAATAGGCGTTATAGCATTTCTAGAAGAAAATACCTCTCTTGCACTAAAACACACGTGGGCCTTGTTTGGAACAATGAATATGATCCTTCCTAATATTCATCTGAATTGCAGGGGGACCCTAAGAAAGGGAGGTGCATTTTTACAACTATGGTCTATAGAATGACCAGTCACTACCTTCCATGATATTGACTTTTGAATTCTTGGTCACTCATCTCCTCTGGTGTAGACAATATCTGCGACAGCTAATTGTCAGTCCCACCTGCAAGTACACAGCTCACACCTGCATGCCTCCAAAAATTTTTCTTTTTCTTTCTTTAGAATCCTATTGCTGGTTTGGCTTAATGGTGCCAAGTCAGAAATGTGGAGTTCTTCTCGAATAGTCCTCCTCTGATTCCTCCACCACAATTCAGACGGTTTCTGCCCTGCTTCACCTTACTCCCTTCCTAGCTCTTATGCCTGGCTGCAGCCCTCGTCACCTCTGCCACTCTCTGTTGGCTCTTTCCTGATCTGGTCTCTCAGCCACCAGCGCTTTCCACCTCAGCCTATCATCCTCCATATTTTTGCAAGAGTCCTGTTCAGACTGACATGTGATCATACTGGATCCCTGTTTGAAGTGCCCACTGGTTCCAGGTGTCTTCAGGACAAAGTACAAATTCTCTGGTTGGCTTATAGGGCTCTTTGGTATTGCTCCTGCTATTTCTCCCTCCTTGAATTCCCCCCTCATTCTTAAAGATGCAGCCCAAGTTTCACTCCCTCTGGAGGCCTTCTCTGACCTCTTCAGGTAGAGATCATCTTCTTCTCTTTGGGTCCCTCGCATTCCTGGGACTGGCATTGTAATTACTTACATGCACCTCCGTTTCCCCCACTAACCTCTGAGCTCCTTACAGGTGGGGCCTTGTGTTACTCACCCCTCTGTCCTTAGTACCTATCACGAAGGAGATTCTCAATGAATGTTTGTTGATGGCATGAATTGTCACCAACATAACCTTATTATAAACCCCACAAGGTAGCAATTCTCCCTCAAAAAAACACAGTAAAAACACTACTGGTTTGTTCAAAATTATGATGCCAATAAAAAAGGAAAAAGGAGGAAGTGATGGACAAAAGTTTGTATTTCAAATAAAGGGAAAGTTGCAATAGACAAAAGATGGGAAAGAACCCACATGTCCATGAACTGATGGATAAACAAAACGTGACATATATGAATAGACACAGTGGAACACCATCCAGTCATAAAAAGTGAAGTTCAGGTGCCTGCCACAACATGGAAGAAACTTGAAAAGTTATGGTAAGTGAACGAGCCAGACACAAATGGGCCAGCATAATCTGATTTCACTTCTGTCAGGTACCTAGAACGGGGAAATTCATAGAGACAGAAAGTAGAATAGCAGGGCTGGGGTGAGGGGGGGATGGGGAAGTGGGGAGTATTGTTTAATGAACACAGAGTTTCCATTTGGAGTGATGAAAAAGTTCTGGAAGTAAATCATAAAAAGTTAAGGACATTGATATAAAATAGTGAAGATACTTGAAGGCCCTAAATTATAAACTTAAAACAGTCAATTTTATGTTACGTATATTTTACCATGATTATTTAAAAAAGGAAAGCTCTCCCACTACCGAGATCAATTAGAACTCTGAATACACGGGGCTGTGGTGATATGATTTATCCTGAAAGTCCCGATGAATAAATGTTTACAAACTAAGAATATGAAAAATTGCCGGTTAAAGTTAGGTTTGGGCACTACAGGTATACAGCATTGTGGGTGTGTAAGCACTCTGGGCACAGATAGCCTGAAATTACATCCGGATTAATGCATTTAATAGTCATGGCCCTGGGCAAGTAATTTAACACCTAGAAGCTTTAGCTCCCTCATCAGAAAAAGGGATGATCAGAGTTCTTCCTCACAGGTCGTGGTGAGGATAAAGCGAACCTGTGGACATAGGAGGTTGACACAGTGCCTGGCATACAGTGAGCAATCCATTATTACTCATTATTTAACAGTCTAGGGCAGCGGTTCTCAACCTGCACACTCCTGACATTTGGTTCAGATAATGCTTTGTAGTATGTGTGGAGAGGGGGTGTCTGTGCACTGCAGAACATCTAGTAGCATCCTTAATTAATTTAGAAATGGGGGTCTCACTTTGTTGCCCAGGATGGGGTGCAGTGTCATCATTATAGCTCACTGCAGCCTTGAACACACAGGCTGGGTGATCCTCCTGTTTTTAGCCTCCTGAGTAGTTGGGACTATAGGTGTCCCCACCATGTCTGGCTAATTTTTAAATCTTTTTGTAGATGTCCTCAAACCCCTGACTTCCAGTAAGTCCCCTGCCTTGGCCTCCCAAAGTGCTGGGATTACAGGTGTGAGCCAATACACCCAGCTAGTAGCATCTTTGACCACAAGTCAAAAGATGCCCAAAGAAAAATAAGTCATTTTGTCAAAAACGTACCTGCACCTTAATGTTTACTGACTTCCAATTCATTGTCTCAAAGATGTGGGACTGAACTAAGTGCCCTTCAGTCCAGGAGTGGATAAGAGAAATGTGGCATATAGATTCCCCAGAGTGCTACTCAGCCATGAGGAATGAAACATCGACTGGATCAACTGGATGGCACTGGAGACCATTATCCTAAGTAAGTATCTTAGTAACGGAAAACCAAACACCGTGTATTCTCCCTAATAAGTGGTAGCTAAATGACGGGTTTACACAGGGACAAAGAGGTATAATGGATACTGAAAACCAAGAAGGGGAAGGGAGGTGCTGGTACAAACTTACCTAGAGGGTACAATGGACACTATTCTGGTGATGGACACACCAAGAGTCCCGACTTAAGGTATCTATGTGACAAAAACATTTTGAAATAAAAAACCTAGGTATTCCGATTATCTCTTTTCTTTTTTAATAGATGCAAAAATCTAATGTCAACTGAGACATTAAACTGTTCAGCATCTTACAGGCCAATCCATGAATACTGGAACTGGAATTTGACGGTAAGCCTGACTGAGTCTTCTTAATCTTAAGGTTGCTATAACAAAACCCGGATAATTTCTGGATAAGATTTTAAACACTGGCAGAAAGGGAAGGGCAGGGAAAATTCAAAAAAAATTGAGAATGGAAACTCTTAAAAACGGAGATTAAAATAATATAGAGGGTAAGAGCACATGCAACACTTTTGTCAGTGCTGACAACATTTTGTACCAACAGGCTCAAGGTGTTCTCTTAGGTGTGTTCTCAAGGTGGTCTGACCAATTTGATAATTCCTCCCTTGGCTTTTGAGACTAGAGCGGGTGAAACTCTGACACACTTATCAGGTGGTATTCCGTGACTTCATCATTTTGTTGGAATTTCAAAGAGCATTGATTTAGTTCTTTAAAAACATACTTCCCAGGTTTTTGAAAACAATGAAATCTCTTTTTTTTTGCAACTGTTTTAGAAAAAATGTCTAGAATTAGAAAACACCAAGTAACTAAATAGACATTATTTTATTCTATTCATGGTGTTCTCAACAGGTCCCCTACCCCCGACAACCACAGACAACATCACCAAACAAGTCATCAGTAATGCCTAAAGGCCACCCTCCCGTAATTTGGGTAACACCATACTAGACTGCTGCCCGCTTCAAACCCAGACAAGGGGGCAATGGAGCTTCAAGACCAGACCATGGAGGACAGCATAACGTTTTCGTTGTGATTTTGTGACATTAGCAAAATGTCACCACAAAGACATAGCTGCAGCCACCATCAGTTATATAAAAGTGACATTCATTTCTCTCCCACAATGAAAAACACCAACCTAGATGTCCCCTTTCACTCTTATTCACTTATTTTCATAAGTAAACAGTAATATGTTGACACATCCTAAAGAGGGGAGCATCCAATCAATCAGCACCAAGGGCGCAAAGAAATTCCGCGCTGGGTACCGGAAACGAGAGGGGTGAGCAGAGGTGGGGACCGGCGCTTCCCAGGGAGGAGGGTGCGAGGTGGGGCCCCGGGCAGCGGCCGCGGAGGGGGATGGCTCGGCCGGTGCCCCAGGTCCGGTTTGGGCATCAGCCGCTGCGGGTCCCGCTCTTACCTCGCAACCCGCGAACCAGCCTCTCGGCCCACGCCACTCGGGGCGGCTGTCCGTCCAGGGGGAGGTGGCGACGCAGCGGGTCCCCGCCGCCGGCCGGGCCGGCGCACGGCGGGTCCTGGTCCTCTCGCCGGCGCCTCCTCCCGCCCGGGTGGCCCGCGCCGTGGTAGCCTCCCAGGCCCCGCGCGCCCGCGGAGCTCACGCCCGAGGACGCGGCCGATCTCCGGCTGCCCGGGCGCCACTCCACGTCCATCTCCACCACCATTCCCCCTTCTTCCCCTTCCACCTCTTCTTCCTCCTCCTCCTCCTCGGCCTCGAAGCCCGGGTTGTCCCGACTCCACGCCTGCCTGGAGCACGACGAGAGCGGAGGCGAAGGGGAGGCCGAGGCCCCGGCCGGGGGGTCGCGCGCGGCCGCCTGCCGGATGCGCTCCATCTCGATCTCCAGGCCCCTCTGCTCGCGGAGGCCGCCCGCGGCGGCCAGCCCGGCGCCC
>NW_003852434.1:2577141-2586515 GCF_000181295.1 Otolemur garnettii
CCTGCCCGCCCCTCGCCTCGCCTCGCCCGGCGGCCCCGGAGCGTTGCCGGGGGCGGCGCGAGGGAGCTGCCCCCGCGGCCAGCGCGCCCGCCTGGCTGCGCCCGGGCCCGCGTCCCAAGTGGAGCCGGAGCCCGCGTTCCATTCGGGGGAAGGCCCGGGAGGAAGGGAGTGGCGACCCGCCCGCAGGGACAGGCTGTCTGCCCCCACCTCGAGTGCGCGTTAACCGCCAGCCGCTTCTGCCTCGATTTACCAAAGTGGAAAGAGAGGAGAGAGAACCGTGCTGTGGGGTGGTGTGAATTAATGAAGTTCAGCCTGGGCTGAGGTCTCCAGCACGGGCAAAGGAATCTTCGTTTGAACACTACCCACCATTACACCGAGGCCGACTTGCTTAGCATTTGGCGGCCCTCCTCTCCCTGATTTTGCTGCTTTGGGGATGTTCTTTCAATCTTGCATCCCCAGCCCGCATCATGGGGATCCCACAGATTCGCCCGGGGTCTCTGGTGCCTCCACCGTCATCTCATGCTCCCCCTCCCCCTTCACGAGCACCGGGAAACAGAATCCTCCGTCCGTGCGGAACCTTATTTCCACTGCTCCAGGTGTCCGGTTGTCTCAGACTTAACTTACCGTAGACTCAGAGGAGTAGCCTCCTCTTAAACACGCTCCACCCATCTTTCAGTCCCCTCACTTCCCAGGCCACTCTTCTACTACACCTCTACACCTCCTCTTCTCCGCATCTCGTTACTACTGCCCGCAAATAGGTCTTTGATAGACTCTATTTCACATTCCTGCTGGCCTATCTTAGCTCTCCATTCTCTGCTCGGTGCTCCCACTGTTTCCGCATTATATTATCAAATATATCACAGAGCCAGAGCTGCTAATTTGTCACATTGATGCTTAGACACCTCTGTGGGCTTCCAGCAGTTTAAAAAAATACAAGGTAATTTCTGTAGTTTGGTTTAATGAATTTTCATAGTCTGCTCTTGGATTAGTTTCTTAGAGCAGTCATCACTAAGTACCAGAAACTGGTACTTAGAACAATAGATTCTAGTATTTTCTCGCAAGGTGTGGGCAGGATTGATTTCCTCTGGGGCCTCTCTCTCTTTAGCTTGCATTTGGCCCAACTTCTCTCTGGGTCCTCATGTCCTTTTTCCTGTGTATGTGTCTGTGTTGTAATTTTCTATTTTATTTTTATTTATTTATTTACCTACTTATTTTGAGACTGAGTCTTTGAGACTTATTTTGAGACTGTTGCCCTGGTAGAGTGCCATGGCATCATCATAGTTCACAGCAACCTCAATCTCATGGACTCAAGGGATCCACCTGCCTCAGCCTCCTAAGTAGCAGGAACTACAGGTGCCTGCCACAATGCCGATTATTTTTTCTATTTTTAGTATAGATGGGGTCTAGTTCTTGCTCAGGCTAGTCTTGAACTCCTAAGCTCAAGTGCTCTTCCTGCCTTGGCCTCCCAGAAGTGAACCACCATGTATCATATTTTATTTTTTGAGACAGGGTCTCACTCTGTCATACTGGCTGGAGTGCAGTGGAGTCATCACAGCTCACAGCAGCATCAAACTCCTGGGTTTAAGCGACTCTCCTGCTTCATCCTCCTGTGTAGCTGAGACTACAGGCGTGTGCCACTATACCTAACTAATTTATTTATTTATTTATTTCCTTCTTTCCTTCCTTCCTTCCTTCCTTCCCTCCTACCTTCCTTCCTTTTCTTTTTTTAATTTATTAAGTCAGATACACATACATCATGAATATATTCATGCATATGTGAGGTACAATGCACTAAAGTTTTTTTATACAATCTAACGTGGTTACATTAAACCAAGCAACATAGCTTTCACTTCTTTTCCTCGATTATTGTGCCAAATCATCTATGTTCTATGTTTCACAGATTTGACTTGTACCTTTGTCATATTCTTTCTTTTTTTGTAAATATAGACTTTTGGTCTTGCTGAGGGCTGGTCTCAAATTCCTGGTCTCAAGAAATCCACCCGTCTCAGCCTTCTAAAGTACTAGGATTATAGACAGGAGCCACTGAGTCCAGCCTAATTTTCTCTTCTTGTAAAGGTACCAGTCATTAAGGCCTAACCTAATGATCTCTTTTTAACTTAGTTAACCTCTAAAAACCCTTTCTTCAAGTATGGTCACATGCTGAGGTATGGGAGGGTAGGACTTCAACAAATTTTGGGGAGGACACAATTCAGCCAGTAACAGGTCCCGATCTCTGAACGTGGGCTTCCATGTTGTATGTCCACCTGTGCAGCATTATTTGTTGGTTCCCTGTGCACTTATGCTGCTAATATTTAGGTCATTATGGCTGTCTATCCTCTGATCCTGCAGTTCTTCATTTAGATATTTGTATCTTTCGCATAACAGTGAGCTTCTTAAGGGCAGGGCTGGTGTATCTGGAGCACAAGCCTGATTGGTGCAATCCATCAGTTCAGTTTGAAGACATTTCCTAACAGAAATAAGAGCTGGGCATGTCAAACAGAGCACAATCCAGGCCCTGCCCTCAAGAGGAGACGGACAAAAATCCCAGAGATCACTGTCCTGGGTAAGGGTTGTGATGCCTGTCACCCCAGGAACCTCTAGAGCTGCAGATGCCCTGAACAGCATACCAGCACTGCACAGTCAAATGATTCTTAGCAGACATAGAACCAGGCCTGAAAAGAGAATACACAATCTGAGCCAAAGGGTCCTCTGGAGAATAGAGCTATTGCAATATTTAAAAGATATGATCAGAGGTGGCCAGCATCCCTTGGGGAACTTGCTAAAAATATTATGGGTCTCACTCTAATCTTACTGGATTTCAGCCCTGAAATTCTGACTCTTCCCAGAGGATTCTGAGGCATCCTAAGTTTGAGAATTACCAATGTGTTGCAAATGGAAGGGGTTTCATAAACATTTCCCCCTTATTTCTATGCTTCGTTTTCACTAGGGAAGTCTTCATCAGACTGATTCTTTGGCTTGTGCCTGCAGTGCATGAATTCATTGCAGGGCCCCTGGGGGCAGACTGCCTGAATTCAGATCTTGCTCTCCACTTCCCAGTTGTGATTTTGGGCAAGTCACTTTATCTCCCTGTGCCTATAAAAATGGGAATGATGACAACGCCCACATCATAGAGTTGTTGTGTGGATTAGGTGAATTATTATTATTATTTTTGAGACAGAGCCTCAAGCTGTTGCCCTGGGTAGAGTGCCATGGCATCACAGCTCACAGCAACCTCCAACTCCTGGGCTCAAGCGCGCCTCCTGCCTCCACCTCCCAAGTAGCTGGGATTACAGGTGCCTGCCACAGCGCCCGGCTATTTTTTGGTTGCAGCCATCATTGTTGTTTGATGGGCCCGGGCTGGATTCGAACCCACCAGCTCAGGTTTACGTGGCTGGCGCCTTAGCTGCTTGAGCCACAGGCGCTGAGCCGATTAGGTGAATTAATACACATGACAGTCTATTTGGGCAGTTGCTGTAACAAAAATACTATATATGGGGCGGCTTATAAACAACACACATTTATTTCTCACAGTTCACGAAGAAACCGGAAAGTCCAAGATGCCAGGAGAACTGGCGTCTGGTGGGCCCACTTTCTGGTTCACAGACCACATCTTGCAGCTCTGTCCTTACAAGTTGAAAAGGGCAAAAGAATTCTTTGGGCCTCTTCTCTAAGGCCACCAATCCTTTTTATGAGGTCTCTAACCATAAATAGGACCTATCTCTTAAAGGCTCTACTTCTTTATGTCATCACCTTGAGTGTTAGAACTTCAAAGTATGAATTTTGGAGGAATACAAACATCCAGACTGTGGCAGTAAGGCACGTGGATTTCTACCTGGCATATGGTAAATGCTAGTAGTGTTAGAGCTATTATTAGCTTTTATATCTTAATTATGCCAATTATTTTCATCTATTATGTCTGCCTATTGAATATCTTTGTACCAAGTAAACCACGGGCTTCTTGAGGAACAGGTTTTATGCCCAGCACAGAGGATTCCAAAACAAATACTTACTGATCACCTACTGGGTACCAAGCATAACATAGGACGAGAGAACAATCAGTGGAATATGCAAAAAGCCTGGCCCTCACAGAGGAGAGCTTACATTCTACTGGAATTTGAGCTTACGTTCTACAGGGATTTGTTCAGTGAATGAGCAGCCATAGGCAGGTGCCATCATTTTAAATAATAAAGCTAGACCCTTGACTAAAACTTTTGACCCATACTATTTTTAACAAGTGCCCCAAATCTCTTGATTTTTCACATAGAGCATATAAAAAAATTTTCCATACTCCACTTCTCCTCCTGGCCTCACGGGCCCCTGGAGTATTTTATTCTGCATGAAGCTATTATAAAATTACTGCTCAGAGTGCTATTTTAAACTTTGGGATATTTGTCTTCCGAGGATGTTTTCATTTATTATAGTCCAAGGTAGAGAAGACAGCAGATTGCTATCAAGTGTATTCATTTCTTGTTTGCTCTCACTACTTTTTGCTAGCAAGTCTATAGTCCAGAGACATAAGGAGGAAAATACTGATGAAAAAACAATATTGTCAAGGAAGAATAGAATAAGTAAATTTATTCTATTAGTATCTATGTACTAGGCTCAAATACTGTACGTAGAAAAAAAATTTATTTTAGTTAGAGTGAACAAACCAAATCAAAACGTTATTAGGACAGAGCCTTCAGGGAGTTATGTTCTCATTGGAGAGATACCCTGAATCTGAATAACAGGAGAAGAGAGTACTATTTTGTATCAAGTCAATTATGAAGTCAATTCAGAGGGTGTTCAGAAGAGAGGTTACCCACGCTGGTGGGGGTGGGTGGGCAGAGCAAGATCATGTAAGGCCTAAAAAGCGTGTTGAGTGCAGACTTTGATCTGTAGTTAATAACAAGGATATTAATAGGTCTCGGTTTTTTTTTCAGTGTGAGTTACTATTTAAAGCAAAATCCAAAAGTCTCTTTTTTCCTGAGACTATATCCTTGCCTTTAAAAAAACTCAGATTGATTGGAAATGTATTTACACATACAGAGTTCAGAGTTAAATGTGTGCTGACCTAAAATTTTCCAGACAAATCCTTGCAATAAATGTAATTTTAAAAAAATAGCAGCAATTTTTATGTAATACAACTCGAATAGTATATGGTCCATGACACCCTAAAGCTTAACATTTCAGGAATTTCACTATTAATTTCAATCTTAATCTTCATCAACCCACCACGGATCATTCCGTATGTTTCCTGCTCCAATATCTCCCCATTCTTTCTGGCTTATTAATGTTCCCTTCTGTGCTTTTGTGTTAGCATGCTTTTCCTTTCCAGAGCGTCTAGCTTTTGCTTAACCGGGCCCTGGGGCTATAAATTTCTCTCCCTACCCACAAAATTCCTTCCTTTAATACCCATCCTAAAACCCTACTTCTTAGGAAGTTTTTTTCCCATTAGTAAAGGAGATGGACAAATGTATTTTTCCGACTGCCCCGATTCTATTGTCATATTACAAATTTCCATAATCTATGGGGTCTGAAATACGGAGTGGGACAGATAACGCAGTCTGGATGCCGTTTAATTTTAACTGTGTGGTAGTTTCTTCTGGAAACGCACTGTACAAACCTTCCTTACCTCTTAGTCTTAGGGCTACTGTGGACACTCAAAGAAGCCATTTATAGAAAAAGGCAACCTAAAGACAGTCCCATCTGATCTAACACTCGGCGGTCTGCACACCTCCTCTGATTTTTGTATTCTTAGATTAGTCTGTTAGTTTCTTGTTTGGCATTTATTTTCCAGTGGGAGCTGATGAAGCAGACAGGAGCTGGAGTATCCGCTGGCCTCGCAGTCTCCACCTCAAAAGGAAATCCAAAAAGAGTTTCTGGCCTGTGTGGTGTTGCTTAGCAATTCACCCAAACAAACATGTTTCCTCCTGCATTTTTTTCCCTCCCATTCCTTATTTACTCAAGAAAATGGTAGAATAAATGTTTACCACCGGACATCTGAAATCATGGAAAGAAGATCTGGTGTTTTGGGCTTTATAAGAAGAACTGCTAGCTGTAGTGATTTATTCTCTCTCTCCTCTTGCTGTTCCCATAACACAAGACTAGGGTCTGTGGAGTTCTTCTTCGTGTCTGGATTTTGGTTTGGACTGGTCGGCACACGCCCCTGTTTCTGTGGTGATTGTCCTGGCACCGTCATGGGCTGGCGCCATGATCTTGATGACCTAACCTCTGTATCTCAATTTCTTTCTCTGAACGATGAGTTTAAATACCTGTCTTACGAATTTTCCATGGGATTTTTTTGTTGAGGACTGAGGGAATATTAATATTATTTTTATAAAATATTTTTGAATTTATAAAATACTGAGTGTTCACTTGAGGCCAGGCACCATGTTGGATTCCAGGGAGACAAAGACAAGATGTGATTCCTGTCTTCAAGGGAATCCATCTTATAATTAGACTGTCCAGAAGAATCCTTATATTTCAGTCTCTCTTTCACACTTATAAAAACATGAATCTTAAAAAAAACAAAACTTATGAATCTTTCTAGACTCAGGCTTCATTTCTTCCTGGAACCTTCCTTAGGCATGATCCTGGCCCCCAACTTGAATCTACTTGCCCTTTGACCCTGTAAACCTTTATCCTAATAATCACCACCTTATACTGAAAACACCCGTTGACATGGCTGCTTCCTGAGTAGAACATAAGCTCCTGGAGAGTGGGCATCTTGGCTTATTTGGTCACTCATTGTCTAGCAGCTCAGCAGCCAGTCCCCTTTATAATGGGAAAGTAACCAAGTTTTCTTGGAGAACCACCCCCTTGTATGTCTCAGGTGTGGCTGACACCCCTCAAGCTCCCAAGTGCTGCGTGTGGAACTCAGGCTTGGCCAATCAGAGCATCCTGTCCCCTGCCCCATGCACAGTATTTAACCAGTATGGTTTCCGGTTCTGTTTAATAAAAATCAGGTCAGAACTTTTCCCGTAGTTGCTGGCAAAGAAAAACTTTTCTTCCCACCAGATTTAGAGTCGTAAGGATGTAAGTCCAGACAAGCTGGCAGCCAAATGTTGACATTCAGGGGAAAAATGGAGCCAACAATATATGTGTATGTGCAAAAAAGTACATCTAATGCGAAGACGGGAGGAATGCTGAAATTGAATTAATGTTTGGGTGTCTGTGCCGTTCAAGAACGTTGTGATATACATTTTTATCAGGTGCTATCTCCTAGTTCTGTCAGATAAAGATATGGTATTTATCATCTCTATCCTTATTTGAGTTCAGAAGAATTTTGAACAATGTAGGACCAAGAACAGAGCTCTCTAGAATACGGTATGAGGCTTATCTCGTCACTAACTCTAATTTATTCACTAGTATCTTTGGGGATAGTTGTTAAAAAACTTTGAATCGAATTGTACTTTCACTAACCCAGAGTTTACCAAAAGCTTATCAGAATTTTTTTTAAAATGCCTTTTGGTGCCAACATGAATGAGATTTACTGTATTCCTGGATTATCAGACTTTGCAGAATACCTGTGTAATATCCATCTTAGATATTATTGGAGTGCAAAAAAAGTTCTCCTTACCTGAAAGAAGCTTGTAATTATCTTGCTGTACATAGACAAAACATTTAACCAATAAGAGATTTATAACATTTTTCTGGGATGGTTTTTTGTTTTTTTTAATTTAAAAATATAGATTCTGGAGTCTGACTTCTGTTGATTTCAACTCATTATGTAGGTTCCAATGACATCATTTGAACCACTGAATCAGCAAGTTAGATGTATCTCTGGGCTTTGTAAGCCAAAGAATTTCTTTTTTGGCTTCAATTTATTTGGGTTAATAATCTGTCCTTTGCAACTTAAATTGGACTAATGAATAGATTTGACTAGAAGTGAGCCACACAAACTCACAAACGGGTAAAGGTTATAGTCACATGCATAAGGTGCTGTATGAGCACAGGGCCAGGCCCCTTGACTAAGCTGAGTAGGCTGAATAAGGAATATGGGTGGTTGGGTTGGGCTCCCACACTGCAAGGGCTAGGGAGTCAGGGGCTTGGCAGGATGCTAAACAGTACTTTTCTTTGTAAAAGAAAATTAAAACTTTGAAATCTTTGCTGTAAATAAGTAAATTATGAGATCAAAACATGTGTACCCCCTGTAATATTCTGAAATTAAAAAAATAGAAAGAAATTGTGGTGGGAAAAGAAAGGTACATTTAGCTATACTTTCCAGTTTTCTCTATGTATGGTGACTTTATGGGCAACTTCTGGGACCCCTGTAGTATCACACAGAGCAATTTCATTGCTCAGAAATTCTCTGTGCCCTGCCTATTCCTTTCTCCCTCCTCACTAACCCCCAACAATCACTGATCATTTTACTGTGTCTCTAGCTTTTCCTTTTCTGGAATGTTATATAGTTGGAATAATGTAGCCTTTTCAGGTCAGCTTCTTTCCCTTAGTAATATATGTTTAAGGTTCCTCCATGCTTGATGGTTCATTTTTCAGTGCTGAGTAGTATTCCATTACCTGGACGTACCACAGTGTATTCATCCATTCACCCACTCAAGGACATCTTGGTTACTTGCAAGTTTTGGCAATTATGAATAAAACTTTGATAAACCTGTGTGCAGGTTTTTGTGCCGACATAAGTTTTCAACTGGTTTGGGTAAGTGCATAAGAGTGCATTAGTTGGATCATATCATAAGGGTACGGTTAGTTTGGTAAGAAATTTCCTGACTGCCTTCCAAAGTGGTTGGACCATTCTGCTCCTCACCAGCAATGAAGATGAGTTCCTATTGCTCCACATCCTTCCTGCCTTCACCACCTGGAAGCTCCCGGAAAACTGTGCATTAGGGTAATTAGTGGAGGCTTTCTTACACAGGCACAAGTGATTAAATCACCGGGTATTGGTGATTGAACCCAATCTCCAGTCCCCGTCCTAAAACTATCCAGGGACCCCAGGCACCAGTCATCTCATTGCCAAAGAAAAGACACTCATCACTCAAGAAAGTCCAAGTGTTTTAGGGCAAAACCTAAATATTTACTTGTATTGTAACACCATATAGAACCCTCAGAAGTCAAAATTCAAAAATTAAACAATCCAATTAGAAAATGGACAAAAGACATACCCTAACATTTCACCAGAGAGGATATACAGATGGCAAATAAACACATGGAAAGCTGTTCAACACAGTCACCACTGGAGCCACGTTAAAACTGCAGTTGCATAGTACTACAACACACCTAACAGAATGAGTAAAATGAAAAATAGTGACAACATCCAGTGCTGGTAAAAATGTGGAGAAACCGATCACTCATAGGGTATACTCATTCTGGGAAATAATTTGGTAGTTCCTTTTCAAGTCAAATAGACTTACTAGATGATCCAGAATTGCAAT
>NW_003852434.1:2588107-2590523 GCF_000181295.1 Otolemur garnettii
GGGCCCGCAGTCCGGCCCTCCAATGGTCTGAGGGACAGTGAACTGGCCCCCTGTTTAAAAAGTTTGAGGACTCCTAGTCTAAGGGCTAACTCAGAGACAAAGAGCTTGTGCCAGCCAGGAACAGTGTAGTAATTCCTCCATCTTCTGCCCATGACCTGGAAGACAGTAGTATTTTGTGCTACTGTCCCAGAGGTTTTTTATAGATCAAAGCAGAGATACTAAATCCCAGAAAAATTAGGCAGGAAATGGAGAACAAGACAAGTCTAACTAGAATTCTGAAAATTAATTTCCTTGTAGGTAAGTCACCATAGGCGGGTCAGAAATGGAAATCATAACCCGTGCAGAAATTATACACACATACCTGAAGTCCACAGGGTCTTTTCTGGGACATTAGAAAATTACATGTCAAAGAATGTTTAAAAATATCCATTAATAGAATTTAGGAGAGGCTATTAAAACACTGAAGATAAAATAAAAGTGGTACATAAAGCAAAAAACAAGTCATTGAAATGATAAGGACACATTTTTAAGATAAAACATCGAAATAACAGCAATATGATGAGTGAATCCTGTTTTGGTTTAATACGTTCCATGCTTACACTAAGAACTGATTTGCTGTTAATCTGAAATTCAAATTTAATTGGGTATCCTGTATTTTATCTATACTTCTACTTTCTGTAAAGTTCAGGCCAGTTGTATTGTAGAGTAGCTCACATTCTGGATGTATTGTTTTCTAACGATTTGATTCTGTGAACGTTTTTACAAATGTATTTCATAGGTGGTGTTGCATGTTTCTCTTCCATCACAGTAGGAGGAAGCTATCTAGTAGTTTTATCAGTGAAACTAAGTTTGATTACTGGACGTCGACGGCATCTCTTTAGTTAAAAATACTTTCTTCCTTTTCTGGGGTAATATTCTGAGATCAGGTGAATACCTGTTCCCAATTCTTTTTTGTGCAATGATTTTTAACATTCCTTAGTGATAGTTTCCTGAATCAACAATTACATGGTGGGCTGCAAAATGATTTTCTAACTTTACCAATTCCTTCTACATTTATTATTCGCTGGCCTTCATCTGTAAAGAATAGTGTCCTTTTCCGATGCTCTGTCTCTTTCTCTCTTTTAGTATCACTACATGCTAATGGAATCTTAAAAATTAAATTCTTTATAACCAATTACTTTCCTTATTCTGTTTATTGCTCAGGTTACCCCGGTTTTGGCCAATGGGCAATCAGCTCCCCATTCAAATATGCTCTTATATAATCCCATTTTGTCTTTGAGTGCTTGCTTTCATTCTGTCAGAAAAAGATTTCCCAGGCTGTCCAGGAACAGGAGTCAGCCTTTATTCCAGTGCACCTGTTGTCAGTTTTATGCCTCCCTGTTGCAATTTGTGATACGGCTGGAGTCGGAGCCTCTAAATGCACTTCCTTTGCCAGTTGGCGCTATGGCAAGCCCTGCCAGTAGAGGGCAGTGGAGGCACACTGCAGGAAATGGGCTCCCACGCCGCGCTGACAGCACCCCAGAGGTACTCAGGCTCCAGGTGGTTTCCAGTTCAGCAGTTCTGCCCCAGAGTTTCCTGCTTGCCAGCCAGGGTCGGCTGGCTCCTTGTGGGAAGTGTGCCGTTTGCCAGCTTCGGCCCACTAGCTGTGGACCAGCTCTGATGCAGCCAACACAGCAAACTCCCGTGCCATCCCCGGACTGCCAGACACACCCTTTCCAAAGCTCTGGGGAAAGGGTCCCCCTCTGTACACTGTTCCTTTTGGAGTACTCTCATCCCTACGGCGTCATTAAAGTTCTCTTTATCCTCTCTGCTGAACTCCCTGTTTTTGATTACTAATTCTTCATATTTAATTTTCCCTGTTCAAATTCCTGGTGTGTTTCCTGGCTTCTGAATGAACCCTGACTTAATGGAGACGGTACAGGGAATGGCCATTCAATGGGTCCACCATTCAAAGATGTGATTTTAGAATTAACTTGGTCATGCCCTTGGATTTGAGCCAGTGCTCAGCTGCTTGCCAGTCACGTGGGAGCAACACAATTAGTCCAGCGATCACACGGGGTTGATGGTGAGGAAGGGCCAGCTAAGGCAAGTCCGACGGAGCCCGCGGACAGCTGCGGTCCTCTAAAGATGTTCACAAAGCCTGTGGCATGGGACTGTCTTCTCCTAGAAAGGCTTTCCCCACCTCAGATTGTAAAGTAACTCACCCTGTACTTGTCTAATTTTTTATAGTTTCCTTTAAAATGTATTATCTTTTATTAATTTATAATAGTTGTAAGACATTCTGTGGTCGCATATGACATTTTTGTGTATGTATAGTGTATAATGTTCCAATCAGGGTAATGGAGATTCTATCACCTCAAACATTTGTCTTTATGCTAAGAACACTTGAATTCTTCTCATCTAGTTATTTTGAAAT
>NW_003852434.1:2590705-2593903 GCF_000181295.1 Otolemur garnettii
GATGTTTGTCTTTCTGTGCCAGTCCTATTTCACTTACCATAATGACCTCCAATTCTAGGATTTCATTGTTTTTTGTTTGAATAATATTCCATCGTGTACATATACCACATTTTCTTTATTTGCCCCTTTTTGGACACTTAGGTTGATTCCATGTCTGGCTACTGTGAATAGTGTTGCAATAAACATGGGGCTGCAGAGATCTCTCTGATACACTGATCCCCCCCCTTTGTTTTTGGATACAGACTCAGCAGAACTGCTGAACCCTATGGTAATTCTATTTTTACTTTTCTGAGAAACCTCCATATTGTTCGCCATCGTGGCATGACTAATTTACATTCCCATCAGCAGTGTACAAACATTTCCCTTTCTCTGTATCTTGGCCAGCATCTGTTTTTTTGTTGTTGTTGTCTTTTTGGTAACAACCATTTTAACTGGGGTGAGTTGGTGCTTCATTCAGTTTCCCTGATTAATGATGTTGAGCAGTTTACATATCCCCATTGGCCATTTGTATGTCTTGTACTGAGAAAAGCCTATTCAGATTTTGGCCCATTTTACTTATTTAATTCCTCTGCCCTGGAGTTGTTTGAGTTCCTTATATGTTGTGGATTTTAACCCCCTATGCATGTATCAGATCTCCTGTTACGTGTGACAATATGGACGGACTTAGAGGACATTATGTTAAGTAAAATAAGCCAAGTATGGAAGGAAAATTGCTGATGGTCTCACTTATACCAAATAAAACTTTAAAAAATAATACATGGGCAGTAAGAAAAGGTTGCATTTTATTAATTACTGGACACCTGTGGGAAACCAAATAAGAAAAGCAATTGATTCTGGTTTCACTCAGGGGGTGGGGAGAAAAAGAGAAAGAAAAACAACTGACACCACCAAATTCTTATTACATTCATGATATAAGATTTATTCACACCAACAAAGATAATCACAACAAAATATATACTAATTTAAAAATAAAGGACTTTAGTGACATGTTATAATCTCTTGTGTAAAAGTGTTTTGTTTGCTTCTACATAAAGTTTATTCATAAAAGTATGACAAACATTAAAATGCAGTGACCGTTGGCATTTCTTCTACGGAGCTTTTGGTTTATACAAGGGTGTTACCATGAAGCCACAATCTACACTAATGATCAAACACATCTATCTCCAGATTCATATGCATGTACATTCACCCACTAATCTGAGAAATAAGCATGCCAGATTCTCACTTCCTGCAACAATGCATTCTTTTTACTAAAAGCGAAGTGAGAAACTGTATTTTTTTCCTCCTTCTAATTGACCTCAGAAGATGCACTATCTAATTCATGAGAAACACGAAATTTCAGGAGTTTATCTTCTTCCTTACTCTCGAGGTCTTCGTGGCTGGTGACTTCAAGGCTGACGTGGGAATGTTCCTGACTAACAATCATGTCAGAAGGCTCCTTGCTGTGGGTTTCTGTACTTAGGTCGTGACTGGTTTCATGGCTGTCCAGATCAGAAGGCACCTTCAGGCCCTGGTTGAAAGCAATGACCTTGGGCCCATGACCCAACTCTTCACTTTCCACATATGAGGTGAAGTCCTCCTGGGTCTCATCAGGAATCTGAATTAGAGCCCAAAAGGAAGAGGAATTACATGAACAGCCAGGGATGGGAACAATGTAATTCTTTTCTGCTCTCTTAGGCCAGTTTCTATTGAACATTGTTTAACTTTGACTGAAATAATACCAGCGTATTACTTCGTACTTTACCAAGCTCTTTAATACACGCCATCTCCTTTAGTTCAATAGGTACATCACTTGTGTATGTAATTAAACCTACTAAGTAGGTCTCAATACGTCTGTTCTGTATAAATGGAAAGTGAACTGAAAGTTAAGTAAATGAATAGTGAATATCACAGCTATGTCAAACCCAGATTCTTTGATTATATAGTCAGTGTAACTTGGAACTCTACAATTCCTCTTAGATATTTAACTTTAAAACACGATCATGACATTTTGAAAATAATTGCTATTGTCTAGTATTTTTTAGATTTAAGAAAAGTGAGTACAATAAAGGCTTTAGAGTCAGGAATTTGGAAATGTTGAATGTTTGAGAGACAAAATTCGGAAGAAATTATCTGGGTTTAAACAGAAACCACTAGGTAGAAAAAGATTTTGTGTTGAGTGGTCATAAAATAGATTACTAATCAATGCTTGCTGAGTCAATGAATGAATGAATGACTATGCAGATTCTGGTTTTCTAGAACTGAGCTCTAGTTAGAACCATCAGATGTGTCTGCTAAGGATTTACCTGGATGTCAAGTCTGCGGAACTTCTTGGATTTTGACCTCAGTCCATAAGGTATGCTGTCACCTCGGCCATCATATATGTTTTCTGTAGGGACAGTTGGAGTAGGAACATCAGTGGGAAAATTAGCAGTGACCATCTCGTCGGATTCATCAGAGTGGTGAGACTCATCAGAATGGTGGGAATCGTCGGGGTTATCGGTGTCATCAGAGTCGTCTGATTCGTGGCTGTCCACGTGGTCATCATCATCTTCGTCATCCATGTGATCATGGCTTTCATTAGATGTACTTGGAAGGGTCTGGAAATCAAGACGACAGGAAAGTTAGTGCATGGGCCTTTATTTTCCCTTAGCGTTGATGGTGCACTAGTCTCTTACTATCCTTCTTGTATTTAGTTTCAGGATTGTTGCATTAACAACGCCCTCTATAGCTTTTAGGAGCTAAACCAAGTGTCTTCAATTCTCTTTTAACACAGGGATAAATGGAGTAATATTTTGAGCCACTTTTCTTGCTTTCCAACAAAAAGTTCTTTTCATAGATATTTTTAAACCAAATGTGAGTGTAACCTTCATATTAGTAACATTGATTTCCCTTGTATGTATTAGACATTATTTAATTTACTAAATTCAATGATGAAGGAGATACAGGTACATAATTGTGAGACTAAATTTTTTTTTTGTTGCAGTTTTTGGCCGGGGCTGGGTTTGAACCCATCATCTCTGGCATATGGGGCCAGTGCCCTACTCCTTTGAGCCACAGGTGCCACCTGAGACTGATTTTTTTCTATTTGTAATGAGAATTATCAAGGCATCAGAATATCTGTATTTCAAGCGTGTACCAAAAGCTATAACCACCTGTCTATTAGTATGGACAACTGAAAAGTGACCATGTTATGCATGTATATAAAAACTGCAGCTC
>NW_003852434.1:2595107-2613421 GCF_000181295.1 Otolemur garnettii
GAGCCTGTTTATCGACCTCTTGATGGATGGCTTATAGTGGGAAGAAGCCAAGAGGACGGATCAGCTGGGTTCTGAGTAGACCTCTGCCAGCAGGCAGGTGGGATGCATTTAACCAGCCTGAAGGGCCTGCATGCAGCCATCTTTTGTTGTTGTTTTATTTCAAGAAATTTAAAAAAAATACCTGTGGTGCTAGGAGATTCTGCTTCTGTGATGGGTCAGGCTTTAGCCATGTGGCCACAGCATCAGGGTATTTGTTGTAAAACTACAAGAAAAGTTGCATATTTATCATTATTTTTTAAAAAAAGAAACACAGGGATTTCCAAGTGATAAACTAAAAAAAAAAAAACCAACCCAACTGTTCTTCACCTATCTTGCTGAATAAGCGTAATCTGCCTGCTGATAGTCAACCAGAGCTGTAGATACCTTTTTAACATTTATTTTTTTCTTGCAGATTAATTTAACAAACTCTTAAATAGCCCTTACTATGGACCTTACTATGGACCAGGCACTCTTTCAAAGTGCTTTACAAATATAAATTCATTTCATCCTTCACCCCCAGGAGATAGGTATCATTATTACCACCACCTGACAGACCAGGAAACTCAGCCACAATGCGGTTAAGTGGGCAGAGGGGGTGGAGCCAGGGACCAAACCCGGGCAGACTGGTTTTCAGCACCCTCCTCCATACTGTGCTTTCTTGTTCTAGGCCTGCTGGCTGGATTTCTCCCTTGGAAAAAGCACATCTAAAGCAGAGGTGCCCTCAATTACTGTGGATTTTCATTGTTTCCTCACCATGGAACAAGGACAATTCTCTAAGGCTATAATATCTGCTGACCACACGGGGCTTTTAAAATGTTAAGTTAATTAAAATGAAGTGAAATAAGAAATTCAGTGCCTTAGTTGCACCTGCTAAATGCGAACTGCTCAATAGTCACCCGTATCTATCTTACCAGAGCGTACAGAAATAAATTAACATCGTTGCACAAAAGTTCTGTTGCTGTAGGACGCCAAGAGTGTCCAGGAAATGGCCTTTTCTTTAGCAAAGTTATTTATCTGGAAAATGATGATAATATGCTCATGCAGAAGAGTGGAAATTGCTCTGAATAAGTGTCATCTGACCAGCTGTATCATGCAGGGCTAATCACTTCATGCCCCTGTCATGGAGAATGGGAACCCTGAGGGTTGGAGGGAGTCCCTTCTGCAGCCACCAGAGGGAGACATGAGTAGGAAGGGGAGCAGTCTGTAGCACTTAAGGTTTCTCTCATGGCCAGCTCTAATCAGGGAAGCTTCTCTGAAAGGTTTTGCTGAAAGAAGGCGTTCGTTGCCTTAAAAATGATGCAAAAACTACCGGACTAGATGAATTCAAAGTTTTATTATTTATTTTTCATATATGTATATTTAAGTCTGTACAGATATGTATATATTTTTTCTCATGGCACATGTAATACTGCCTCAAGGAGAATGCACTTATAAGTTATATTTATACTTTAAAAATGTGATATGAAGAAAATATAATAAGCAAAATGAACAGACTAAAACCCACCCAGTAATCCTAACACTTACAGACAGCCAGGGTTTATTTTCAGGGGTATATCTTTACATTAGATTGTACTAGCTCTAACTTTTGGGGATTCTAGAAGGTCAAGCTCTTTGCTTCTCTCTGAAATGTCACTTAATGACTTAAACCGTTACAGCTTTGTGTGCCTTTAAAAAAAACACTCTTGCCATATTTTATCCTATTAAAAAGGCATTCATTCTTGTTTCAAATAGTGTGACCTCTATCTTCACTGCAGACACTGATTTTTCCTGGTTTCTTACTGGAATAAACACCTGTGTCCTCAAATCAATGGGAAAACAAACACACCTACACACACCCACTCACATCCACGTACACAGATGTGCACACAAACACACAGAATACTTCTTTTAATGTCTTCATTAAGCAATCTAATTACAGTGACCTCAGGCAACTGCAGCTCGACATTGGCTTCTATTCTGCTCATCTGGAATTGAACTCTGTGTGACTTTTTGTGCAAGCTCCTGGGGACAATGCCCATTTGTTGGTTGGCTGGCATGATTCCAACTCTTGTGAAGGGGTAGGTACATCTATGGGGCTGGTCAAATAATTAGGACGAAGAGTCTGGTCTGGTCTTATGTTTGGTTAGAAAAATGTGATCTAATGTCAGCTGACAAGCACAATAGATACAAACAGCACACAGGGACCTTCTTTGCACAATGGGCTTTTAGGCGACTATCTCAGTCAATATGGTGACTACTACGGTCATACAAACAGTCCTGACGAATATCAGAGGTGAATTTTAAACTTAACCTTCCACTGAGTAAAGCAAAAGATAACAATTTCCAGCTCACAGAACAGGATGTGGACCCCCTAGGAAAGAAAAAACCTCACAACTTCATAGAAGTCACTTTCCATGTGACAATGACCTAGACCATTAATTTATTATATCAGAAAAATCTAGCTTGGTTTTGTGAGCGTCTATTAATTAAAAACTAGACTGTGCCTGGTACTAGTTCCCTAGCAGGCAGTCAAGAAACACTTGTAAATTTATAGGCTTATGAAGATGAGTAAAATTGCCCTAAATATGTTTGTCGTGCCTCTGGTAATAGCGGCATAAATCATTTAACTGCATGCTAATTGTAAAAGAGGCTTACCTGCTTTTCCTCAGAGCTGCCAGAGTCAACGTGTTTAACCTTGGAAACAGAAAAGAGGAGGAAAGCTTACAATGGGAGCGTGTTCCTAGCACACGAAGGCACACAATTCTGAACCTCGCAGGAATTTTCTGTTAGATTCAGCTGTACTCACTGGTAGGGTGTAGGCAATGCCCAACAGGCAGAAGCAAATCACTGCAAGTCTCATGGTTGTGATTTTTCCTGCAAAATATTTTGTAAAGGAAATGTAATGTCTTCAGAGGCTAAAACCGGTATACGACCATGTTATAAAATAATCACAAATAAAATATAGTTTCTGTAGACGCTATTCTACTTTGTAGGACAGACTTTCCTTTTTAATAGATGGTCTTTTGAGTTAATATTTGTATCGCCACATCTGTTCTCCTTCTCTTACTAATAAGCAAGGCAGAGGTGAATTTTATACGTCTATCTTTATTCATTTCTTAACTTTAGACTTCCAGGGATTATACCATTACTACCTGGTATTGGTATCTCCAGTTATTTTATTGTAAAAACAGACCCACAGTCATTTGATTAAACTAATAAGCTCTTAAGGGAATACTTAACTTTTCAGAGAAAAACACAAAGAGAAAAATGAAAGAAACTGGCTTTCTATTTCCAACATGATAAATCACTTAAACTGTTCAGTAGGTGCTACTTAGGTGAAGTCAGGTATGTCAAAGTTTGCAATGAAAAAGAAACCTCTAAGGCTATCTGACAGCTTTTCTGTTTATGATAAGGAGTCTGCATAGTGTCACACAGGTATGATGGTGAAATTTTTAGTAGCTAAATTTAGAAGTAACACAATCAGAAAGGATTTCTTAGCTTGAAAAGGAGATAAGGCATTTAAAAAAATAGCATCCTCCTTGGCGTACATTAGCACAAAAGAGCCTTTTTCTTGCAAATGCTCCCACAGACATCTACCCATTTAAGATGATACAGGTATAATCATCTCAAAGAGGCATAGATTTTTTCTTTTTCTCTGATTGAAAGCTGCAGTTTCTGTTCTTTTGAGGACCCACTGGAAGAATTTTAAAGTTTTATATTTGACTGGCTTTCAAGACACCCGAAACCTTTGCTCCAGGAGACCTGCAATGCCTCTAATCTGCTTATTCAAAAGGCTAGAACAGTTTGTTGAAGACTGTTACAGTTAAAACTATTTTCCTTAGAACTTTGTTTTCCCCATAAAATTTAGCTGAATGCAAGAATGCCACCACAGCAGGAAACTGCAGGCTTACCCTGGTTGTTGTCTGGCTGGGAAGGCTGCCCCTGGCCTGAGAAGGGTCCAGTCCTGGAAGATGCTGTGCTCCGGGCCTCCTCTCCTGCTGCTGACACCCAGCACCTCCCGGTATTTAAATGCTGCTCCAGACACTCTCCACCAACACAGGGAGGCGGAGAGATGGGTCATGAGGTTTTCTGCCACTGCCCAGCCCACCTGCTCCCACACTTCCCCCCTCTGGTTTTGTGGTTAGGGGAAAGAAAAAAAACCCAAAAAAGCAGACACACATCTACAGTTAAAACATTACTCATGTGCAATATCATTAACTAGCCTTTTCATTTATGGGATGGACATGCAGCATCCAGGAAGAACAGTTAGGGATCTCATTTGAAAAGAGGAAGTCAAATGCTTCTTACAAAGATTTTTATTGTTTCTGAATTAGAGGAAAAATATTAATGTAAATCAGCACTAAATACATGAAATACAATGTATCTTTGTTTCTTTCAGCTTAGGTAACAGATAATATGTGCAACCACGTCTGCCTATACAATTATACTTACTGAAGAGCTAGATCACCACTGTTCAGGTGTATCAAGAATTCCAAGAACTTCCCTCTATCCTTTATTACTCAGGCTCAGTTTTGTGATTTCAAGTATGTAGCAGCTCCACCGGTTAGACAAATGGCATTAGTAACGTTGAAATTCCTGGTCATGCCATTAAGCTGGGATCACGGTGACTTTTCAAAGACATGGACTTTTGTTGCACTGTTTGAATGGTTTGGAAGTAATGGACCTGATAATTTGCTATATAAAACAGAAGAATGGTAATTGAGTAAGTAAGGCAGTTTCTGAATGAGAGCAGAATGACTGCTCAGGAACCAGACAGAGACTTTGCATTCCATCCTGTCACTAACGACCTGCCTGAACTTCATCTATCAACACTTATTTTCTCAGCTGTAAAATGCAGATACTATTTTTTTTTTTTGAGACAGAGCCTCAAGCTATCCCCCTGGGTAAAGTGCCATGGCATCACAGCTCACAGTAACCTCCACCTCCTGGGCTCAAGCGAGTCTCCTGCCTCAGCCTCCCAAGTAGCTGGGACTACAGGTGCCCACCACAACGCCCGGCCATTTTTTTTTTTTTTTGGTTGCAGCCATCGTTGTTTGGCGGGCCCAGGCTGGGGATTCGAACCCACCACCTTAGGTGTATGTGGCTGGCGCCTTAGCCACTTGAGCCACAGGCGCCAAGCCAAATGCAGATACTATTACCAAGCTCATGGAATTCTTGAGATTTAGTATAAGTATATGTATAGTATTAGTATATGTAAAACTAACAATGCTTGGCACGTATTAGGTACAAACGCCCTGTATATATTAAAGTCTGTGGACATATATTAACTATTACCAAAATTTTTACAGGGAGCGATAGTCATGATTTATACTCTCTTTACATGGAATAGATTATTAGGAGAAGAGTATAGGTAAGATCTTCAAACTGTGTACATCAATAGAGTAATTTGCACACTTCTAAAGGAACAATTAGATCTCTAAATTGTCTTTTTCTAAGTTTCCCCCCCCCCAGGATATATAAAGTTGGCTACTTAATGAGAAAAAGTTTATAAAATTTCTACATCAAGAAATACTTTACTATGTATTTAAAAGGTGTTTGGATGAAAGAGAATTACAGGTGCCGTCTGAATATTGGAGCAGAATTCAGGAATAGCAGAGTTCCAGATTCATTCTAAATATTTAATATTGTCTTGAAATTACCTACCCTCTTCATTTACCTATCCCAGTTGTGAAGTGGGGATTACATTATTCATTTACCTTACACCTCCAATTGTAAGAATCATGTGTGAGTTGAGATCAGAGATAAATGGTCCCATTTATTGTTAGCATAAGGTGTCAGCTCCTGGTTGCCAAATGTTGCTTTTAACATAAATATTAAGTAGTCTCCTGCAGTGTTTGTAGTAAAACTAATCCATAGGTTTTAACGAACATTTGGCAGGGGGACGTGTATCTTTTTAAAACTGTGTGTATTCCAAATGAATTGGTATGTTGTTTTGTAGGTTATAGGCCTACACTTTAATAATTAAGATGGCACCTATCTCTATAAAATATAAAGCACACAGGGTATACAATTGCAAAATAGATTTCTTTTTTCTGCTTTTAAGAAGAGTATTTTTTTCTTTAAACGCCATTACTCACAGAAGCTGTCACGTTGTCAGTCTAGTGGAGGGAAGTCCACAAATGCTAAAAACAACAAGATTTCCACAGGATTTACTATGGTTTACTCTGTGCCCACGAGAATGATTCAATAGGAATTTAGGGAGTTATAGGAATAGATTTTGCTGGAGCCCAGCCATCTTGAGACGAACCACGTGACCCTTCGCAGGCCTCTGCTTGTCATAGCGCGAAAGCGCCACACGATGGCAGTGTTTCTGAGAAGGATTCGGGCTACAATCTGCTTCTACTAATTCTCATATTCCAGCAGGATAGAGCACCCTGGTATCTAAGGACAGAACTATGATACAGCTGTGGAGCTCTCTGTTTATTGGAATGCCAGGTGAGGAAATATTTCCCAACAATGAGCCGCTGTGCAATCAGGGACAGAGAGCAAGAGAACGAAAGCTCGGGGTTGCCTTGACCAATCGCAGGTTGACACTGCTGTCTCTTCCCCACTTCCTACACTGGCTCCAAAGGTTACTAACGCCCAGGTCTCACTCGGAGTCAAGGTCTTGCCAATTCATGCGTAAGGAATGTGTCTGGGATGCTCCAGAGCTGAGAAGATAAAGTGATTAGTAACAGGAGGCAATTCTGTAAGTTAGGAAAGGGAGCGACAGTGCGTCAGGCCGACTTTTCTGGAGGCTCTTGCTTTTTGCTTTTTGTACTCAAACATGGGGCTGCTACTTAGTTTTATCTGAGTGGGATTTTCTAACTGTCAGAATTACCACGTTAAATGACTTAAATTACAGAGGCTCAATCTGTAGTACCCACAGCTTACATTCTTGTAAGCTAATGGTTGTTAGAATCAAATGGTCAAAATGTCTGAATTTACTGCACATCTTATACATGGAAAGGAAAAAGTTCAGTTGTTAAATTGGAATGCAAAGAACAGTTTATGATCTTAAAGGACATATGGAAGCATACAAAAACATGCTTTTTTCTGAATCACATAAAAATTCTCATATAAAAGAAAACAGTCTGCATGAATGACTATTTTTTTGTGGATTTTATTGTACTGCTTCTAGTTTACTTGAACATTTCTAATTATATTCTGCTTAGTAAAGTGTAACCAACTATTTTAACTTTTTCAGCTCCACTAAGAAAGATTTCACCACGCCCCCTCCCTGTGTCAGAGTTCAGATAGGTAGGACTCTAATACCTTGACAAGATCACTAATCTGTCATAAAGAAGGCGACAGAATTAAAGCTAATCAGAAGTCCAGCACAATACCCAGCCTTTGTAGTCTAGGGAAAATGGGCATCACTTATCAGAGGGTAGAAAGCCAAAGTGGAAGATAAAGGTGCTGTTTTCAAGTTCAGATATGAAATTAGAAGATTTCAGAAATACGAAAACCACCAGAAAATAGCTTATCCCTTTGCTCAATAAGTTAGACAACAAAATTTAGCTCCAGTAAAAAAGGTCTCATTATTAGTAGATAATAGTTTCAACATGAAACATATGAAAAACATTTCATTTTAGTCCTATGGAATTGTTACGGAGTAAATAAGTATTCAATACATTGTTGGTGATTACTGGTTCATCTCTCATGACAATGAATTCTGAGCATGTAAACTTTGCTTATGAGTGGAATACATGGGCATTACGCTTGAATTCATAGTATATCTTATACATTCATATTTTATTTATTTATTTATTTATTTACTGCAGTTTTTGGCTGGGGCTGGGTTTGAACCTACCACCTCCAGTATATGGGACCAGCGCCCTACTCCTTTGAGCCACAGGCGCCACCCTCTAATATTTCTTTATTAAAGTTCATTACTGACTCTGAGGACATTCATTAAATAATAGTTCTTTAAAGGGCACTTAAATTATTAACATTTTCTTTTTTCTTTCTTGACACAATTCTTATCTTCATGGAGCCCATTTATTCATGAAAATCAACTAAGGAATTTGAGATTCATGTAGCCAATGAGGTGAAGGGGGTACGGTTAAATGGTAAACTCCACGGGGGCGGTGGATGAAAGGGTAAATGGTAGAGACCCTAGGTCTACAATGGAGCTGAAGGGGTAGGTGTTCTGGGATTGGGTTCAAACAGAAAGTCCACCTTTGATCCAGCATCAATCACAGCAGCATACACTGTATACCATAGCAACCTGCAGACCAATACAGGAGCCTGTAATCAGAGAGAATCCACAGAGGGATGTAGGAAACTGTGGAAAACACAAATAGAGGATTTGAGAGTTTATGAGAATTCTTATTTAAAATCTGATGTTTGGGTATTTTTTGGTATAGAATTCATCATAAGATTGATATGAAAAGTGGCTATGTCAATGTAGAACAGAAAAAAAAATCAGAAGAAAAAGGATAAAAACCAGACAACAACAACAAAAGCAGTTAAATCAGATATTTTTCTAGCCACACTGGCTAAGATTTTGTTTGTTTGTTTGTTTGTTTGTTTGTTTAGAGACAAAGTCTTACTCTGTGGCCCTCAGTAGGGTGCTGTAGCATCACAGCTCACAGCAACCTCTAGCTCTGGGGCTTAGGCGATTCTCTTGCCTCAGCCTCCTGAGTAGCTGGGACTACAGGCGCCCACCACAACACCCAGCTATTTTTTGTTGCAGTTTGGCCAGGGCTGGGTTAGAACCCATCACCCTCAGTATATGGCTGGCACCCTACTCACTGAGCCACAGCCACTGCTGCTCCCTGGCTAGGTTCTTTTTGTTTTGCCAAGTTCTGCTAAGAAATAATTCTCAGTAATGTCATATTCTATGGTATAACATTTATCTCTTTTAATATATATGATATATACATACTTTTGAGATAGAGTCTCACTCATTTGCCCTAGACAAGAGTGCTTTGGAGTGAGACTAGCTTACAGCAACCTTAAACTCTTGAGTTCAAGCAATCCTCCTACCTCAGCCTCCTGCGTAGCTGGGATTACAGGTGCCCAGCTAATTTTTCTGAGCTCTTAATCAGGCTGGTCTCAAACACTTGAGTTCAAGAGCTCCTCCCTCCTTGGTCTCCCAGAGTGCTAAGATTACAGGTGTGAGCCACTGCACTGGGCCTATAATTAAATTTTGATTCTTTCTTTAATGTTTCAGTTCCTCAATAGAATTTAAGTTCCATGATATACTCATCCCTCAGCAGTTCATGTGCAAGAAATATTTATTCAGTGAATGAGACCTTTAGCTCTATTATAAATGTATATAATCTTATGGAAATTGAGTTATTCTCAGCGATTATTTTCTGTGGCTTTCATAAAGCCCCAAGTTAAACATCTCTTGCAGATTCTATAGAAATAGTGCTCTGGCTGAACCAATTATATCCAAGAACTTTAGGCAAGCTTCTTGTGCCCAAAGAGGACGGCCCAGATGAATGCTATTTCTTACACATTATGATGGCCTTGGGGTCTGGCATCTTTCTGTCTCTCCAGTTTTTTTTCACCAAGTTTTCTCCTTGTAGAAAACTCCTAAAACAAGCATGGAGAGCTGGCTGGGCTTCCCCAGTGTGCCCTTCTATTTCAAGGCTCTGTGCCTTGGCTCACGTTGCGTGGTCCTCATGTCTAGACTGTCCCTTCAGTCCCGTCCACACCTGCCTCTGATATATGTGCACAGCTTTCCAGAGTTAGTTCACGTCAAGCATCAAATCAACCCCTGTAGAGTGTCTTCTGATTCTCTACAGAAGAGAGATTATCTTTTAGAATATCTGAAAGCCACAGAAAATAATCACTGAGAATGGCTTATACTCAAGGTTTGAGCTAGTCTCCCTCCAAAGCACTCTTGCCTAGGGCAAATGAGTGAGACTCTATCTCTAACTACTCCCACCTTTGTGCCCCTCCTGCAGCCTGCACTTGATCTAGCATGACACCAAGGATTCCTTATTGACCTACATGTTTATTTCCTCACGCTAAAAAGTAAATTTTGTGCAGGCAGGAACTGAGATTTATTCAGATCTATACCCGTTTTCCTATGACGCACTCAGTGAATGTTTGTGGGAACAAGAGGAAATGAAGGCGTACTATGTTAATAGTAATGTTTTATCCTAACAGGTAACGTTTGCACTGATATCAAATCCAGGCAGTTGGAGCTACTGCTGGGTTCTTAAAATGATTTATGTGTACATTTAAAAAATGAATTGAAAGAGCCTAGATTTTCTTCCCTCTCTTCTCAGCCTTTTTTTTTTTTTTTAATAGAGTTTTGGCAAGTTCTTTCATCTGCCTGGATCTTAAATTAATCTGGATTATTTTTAAAATCAATTTCAGTTCTAAAATTCTGTGATTTTATGTTTATTTTTTAAGTTCCTGAGAAATAAAATACTGACGGTACAATAGGAAGAGCAAACAATTTGTAGAATTCAAGGTAGTCTCAAGAGGGTAAGAGAAGTTCAAATTAAAAACCAGAAAGGGAAGGTTTTGATACGAAGGATCTCTCATAGACCAATAGCCAGATGAAAGTTGAAGAGTTAAGATGTTTTTAAGCAAAATGTCATCTATGTTTTGCTGTATTTTTAAGGATAGTTAAAAAACTAATGAGCATTATTATAGTACAATATTAGTAAAAATAAAACCTTTTTTTTTTAAGGAGGGAAATTACTCCCAACATAATGATTCTACTAAGTCAATCCCTTTTTTGGCAGAATCTCACTCTGTTGCCCTCAGTAGAGTGCTGTACTGTCATAGCTCACAGCAACTTCAAACTCTTGGGCTCAAGTGATTCTCCTGCCTCAGCCTGCCAAGTAGCTGGGACTACAGGTGCCCGCCACAGTGCCTGGCTAGTTTTTCTGTTTGTACAGACAGGGTCTTGCTCTTGGTCAGGCTGGTCTTGAACTCCTAAGCTCAGGCAACCCACCTACCTCCGCCTCCCAGTGCTGAGATTACAGGTGTGAGCCACCATGCCTGGCCCACTTAGTCAATCTTTCACATTCTCAGAATTATTTTGTTTTTACCTCCCATGATATGGGGTTTGTAGAGGCATTTTCTCATTATGGGTCACATGAATTTTTTTCAGATTCAGTTACACCAGGAGTGGGAGATTGAGGAGAAAGTGACTGAAGAGATTGGTTTGTTTCTTTCCTGGAAAATGCCTCTTGTGGTTTTAGGGGGCAGTTTTATTTCCAAACAGATCAGGGATATCAGGCTACTGCATAATCTGGAGATGTTTTTAGACTTTTCCTTCCCACATTCACATCCTCTTCATTTCCAAGCATCTGTGTGTGTCACTGGTCTAGCCAACCTACTAATTTCACTTTGTATCTGATGACATTATTTACGTTGTCCAGAATCAAAGTCTGTGACCAATTATTTCCTTTTTTTAAAAACCCATTTCATATTTAACACCATTTCTACTGCTTGTTTTTTCCCGAAGAAATATTTTCTTGTAATTGTTATGCCCTCAGCACTTATCTTTTTTTGCAGAAACAAAGAGCAAGCTCCTGCCTGCCTTTGCTTAATATCTTAAGAGGAAAGATAAGGTATTATATCTTAATATCTTAAGGGGAGAGATATTATTATTAATGGTAGCAAGAGTAATAGTAATTGTACATATTTATATGGGGTATCTATAATGTACTGGATTTGAGAATATACATTATGTCCAATATTCCTAATAATGACATGAACTCAGTATTAGGACATGAGCTCAGTATTATGATCTCAGTTTTCTCAGATAATTATAATAGAAACCATTTACTGTGTTATTCATGTCTGTTTACCTGATTTCATTTACTCCTTGTAAAAATATTTGAGTTTAAGAATATTTAAATCTTTAACTATCTTAAATATTTAATAATTAAATTTGTAAATATACAGTTAAATATATATATATTTGAGACAGAGCCTCAAGCTGTTGCCCTGGGTAGAGTGCCATGACATCACAGCTCACAGCAACCTCCAACTCCTGGGCTCGAGGAAGTCTCCTACCTCTGCCTCCCAAGTAGCTGGGACTACAGGCGCCTGCCACAATGCCCAGCTCTTTTTTTTTTTTTTTTGGTTGTAGCCATCATTGTTGTTTGGCGGGCCTGGGCTGGATTTGAACCTGCCAGCTCAGGTGTATGTGGCTGGCGCCTTAGCCACCTGAGCCACAGGTGCCGAGCCACACTTAAATATTTTTCAAGGAGTAAATGAAATCAGGTAAACAGACAGTAGTGGCCCAGAGAACGAAGTGGTTCGTTCTACCTGTCAGGGTTAGGAAAAGCTTTCAAGAAGATGTTGAGGTACAGTTAGCTGAGGAACTGATGTTTAGAAGACTAACTTCTAAGATGTGAGCTGAAATGTTAAGCATTCAACTTTCACCAAAGTTGGCTGAAATAAAAAAAAAATAAGGATACAACGAAAGTTATACATTTCAACGATATTGGTGACAGAAATATTGCAAAGAGAGTGAATTATACTGTAAACCTATTGTAACCAAAACAGCATGGTCCTAGTATAAAAGTAGACACACAGATCAATGGAACAGAATAGAGAACCCAGAAATGAAGCCTAATACCTACAACCATCTGATTTTGATAAAGCAGAGAACAACATATGCTTGGGAAAAGTTGCCCTATTCAATAAATGGTGCTGAGAAAATTGTTTAGCCACATTCAAAAGAATGAAACTGAACCCTAAAGCTTACCATGTACAAAAACTAACTCAAGATGTATTAAAGACTTAAATGTAAGACACGAAAGCATAATAATCCTAGTAGAAAACCTAGGAAAAACTTCTGGACTTTGGACAAAGACTCCCAAAGCAATTGCAATAAGGAAAAAAAAAAAGAGAGTTAATTAAACTGAAAAGCTCTGTATAGCAAAAGAAATAATCAGCAGAGTAAATAGACAACTATAGAATGGGGAAAATTATTTGCAAACTATACATTCAGTGAAGGAGTAATATTCAGAATCTATAAGGAACTCAAACAAATCAGCAAGAAAAACCAGTTAATCCCATTAAAAAAAAAAGGCAAATGATAAAAACAGACACTTTGCAAATGAAGATATTCAAATGGTCAACAAACATATGGAAAAACCCTCAATATCACAATCATCAGGGAAATTAAAACCACAAGGAGATACCACCTTACACCAGTCAGAAGGGTCATTACTAAAAAGTCACAAAACACTAGATGTTTGTGTAAATGTGGTGAAAGGGAAGGTTTCTACCCTGTTGGTGTGTAAATTAATATTAATACAAACTTTATGGAAAACAAGATGGAGATTTCTCAAAGAACTAAAAGTAGGTTATCATTTGATCCAGCAATCCTGCTACTGGGTGTCAACACAAAGGAAAAGAAATCATTATATCAAAAAGGTACCGGCATTTGTATGTTTGTTCCAGCACAATTCATGATTGCAAAGCTATATAGTCAACCTAAGTGCCCATCAACTGATGAGTGAATGAAGAAAATACGGTCTACATATGCCATGCAGTACTGCTCAGCCATCAAGAAGGATAGAATGTCTTCAGTGGCAACATGCATGGAACTGAGGCCATTATTGTCAGTGAAGGAACTCAGGACTAGAAAATTAAATACTACATGTTCTCATTTATAAGTGAAAATAACACCTTGGGAGCTAAACTTTGGGTTTGCATGAGCACACAAAGTAGTATATTGGGCGCTGGAGACTCATAAGTGGGGTGGTTGGGAGGGAGGTGAGGGAGGAAAAATTATCTCTTGCATACAATGTATACTATTGAGATGATGGGTACAATAAAAGGCCTAAACATCACCGCTATCAAATTTATCCATGCAACCAAAAACACTTGCACCCCTTAATTTGTTGAAATAAAGAAGAGTGTAATCTCACCTCTACCAAGTTCAAATCTTAAAAAAAATATGCAGAGCTGTATATTTGTCCACATATACCACCCAACTAATGCTATGGTCATGAGCCATATAGCATGAAGTAAAGTTAATGCATCCCTGCTAGTCTCAAACTGCTGTGACTCACCAATTCACAGCACACACCTACTGACTGTAGGCTAATATCATTAGCTTCATACATAACACTATAATGACCTTAAATATTAGTTGTCCTGATTCTCTAAACTTTGAGTGATTTGCTTATCATTTTGTAACAGGTGCCGTATACCTAGAGAAAGGTCCATTTCATAGTTAGCCTTATGTCTTGCTACATTTTAATTCCTTATGGTACCTATCAGAATAATGGTTGCAGGTATTGCTGGCTATATGCCAAAGATTCATCTTCTTCAGAGTAGTTAGTTGCTGGGAAGCAGCTGCCCACCTTTTAAACTACATTTCCCATCTTCCCTTGCATGTAGGTGTGGCCACATAGTGACTAGTTTTTCCCAAGGGAATGTAAACCAAAGGGATATGTGTGTTACTTCCAGGCTGAAGTGCCTAAGACCTGAGTATGCCTCCTCCAGAGTCTTCTTTCTTTCCCTTTGGTCAGAGGGAGAGCACTGAAATATTTCTGGAGATCAGAGCCCCCAGGAGGTCATAGGTTGAGCTGTCTGCTGGCCAGGAACCCTGGTGTTGGGTATTACATGAATGAGTAATATTCTCCCATTGCCTTAGGCACCTGTGATCTGTTCCAATAGCAGATGTTACCTTATGATGCAGTACCATACACATACATTCCCCAATCCATAGTTTCCAAATTCCCACCATGTTCCAGATCACTAGACTCATGAAATCAATTTAAGTTATGGTGCCATAACTTTGTATGTATATATTTTCTATTCATTTCTACCTCATTTCTGAAATTGAGAGTAAGTTCAGGTGATGTAACTCCTGTGTTTAAACCAGAGTGGATTATTTTATACAATAAGTATCTGACTCAATTTCACAAGGATGGCATGCAGTATCAGTAGAGACTATAAGTGATTGGGGCAGCAGGTTTCTCTTGGTTCTCTGTTTACATTTTCCCCGCTTTTGCCAAAAGAGAATCAGCTCTGATACAGGTTTAGTGGTTAGTGTTCTGTGTTGGAAACCAAGACACCTGAATTTTATCCTGACTATACATAAACGCCATTAAATATTATTGTTGGTTTGCCTCTGAGCAAAGGAAAGCTACAGCTACCTCCCACAAAATGATAAATTCATCTTGCAACTTTTGGAATGGACCCACAGCATCATTTCACTTAATGAGGCGACCTGGTTTGGGGACACCTTTTCCTTTTCGAACTGTTCACAAAGGAGCAGACGGAGGTAGGTAGAGATGAAGTTACAATCCGTCTGTCGAGCTATATTTGAGAACTTAAACGTTATGTCTTCTGCAGGTTTTGGATGATTTCTGCTCACTGGTAGGGATGTGTTTACAGATTAATTTTAGTTTCAGTTGCTTCTCACCAGATCAAATACTGTGTGGGTGGTAAATTCTAGGAAACCTGAAGAATTTTAAAGCACTGTGCCATCCTAATACAGGGATGAGCATAATTGGGGGAAGCAGTAGGTTACGGTAGAAACTGTTTATGGTTAGGAGCTGGAGATTTGACCCCTTCCTGTATATTTCTTCGATATTCCCAAACCCTTGGTGGTCTTTTGGTTTGTGGGTTTTAGCTCGGTCAAGGGTTAGCCAGAGTTGTTGGTGAAGCAGCAGAAACGATTCCCCACGGCACATCAGCAGAGATGGGTACGCCCACTTGTCTGGGCCGGGGAGGAAGTAGAGGCGGGAGTCAGTAAAGAGGCCTTTTCTGCTTTTAGAAAGTGCCAAAGCATCTCAGATTGGGTTTCAGTTTTATTTTTATTTATGCAGAGTTGGTTCAGACACAAGTAAACTTGTGGTGTCTTAACCTCTAGCAAGACTTCAAACACGCATGTTGTTTCATTAAGCTTGGTCTCTTAAGTATCCAGGTTAGCCGGGTGCAGTGGCTTATGCCTGCCCTTTGAACCCAGGAGATTGAGACCAACCTGGGCAACATAGTGAGACCTTGTCTCTAAAATTAATTTTCAGGCATGGTAGCATGCTCCTGTAGTCCCTACTTCTTTACTTTCTGTGACACCCCAAGAGCTTCATTCTTCTTGTATCTTTCTGCTCCAAGGACTAATCCAGTCAACAAACACAGACACCTACTTGGTGGGAGGAAACGTGGAAATGTGCCAGGTGCGGGAGACACAAAATCACAAAAGCATGGTCTTTTTCTGTTGCACTTGTTATAGGAGTTTTTGAGGGCACGAGAAAAGTAAGAAAGGACAGATTTGGTAAAAACAGAATTAAGTTGTGATTGGTTGTTAGGCTACAAACGGTAGTGTCTTTTGAGTAGTTTTAACACATCTTAGGCTTTTTAAAAAAGAAATATTATTCAGATAATATTTTTGAAATTGAGAAATTATTAAAAATACTTTGTAAGAGTTGGAGCATTGTATTATTTTCTTTAAGTCCTCATCATCTTTTCTGTTCTCATGAAATAGTTCCTTGAAATATCTCTGTGGGAATATAAGCAAATAATATAATTTGGCAGGATGTGATTTACCATTATAAATTTGCCAAATTTGGCTTTATAACTATGTTCCAGGAAAGGAGAAATGCAAAACTCAATAAGGAAATAGTCTGCAACTAAATTTCAATAAACGTCCCAGAGCAAGGACATTGATGCCAAAGTCTTTTGCACATCAGTTTAATTTCTTTTGCGGTTTTAAACGTATTGTTCCTCAAAATCTATCCCCATGATGTAATATCATTGGATGAATGATCAGTTACTGCATGAGTTCTAAAATTCCTATTTTTTTTGATTGAGTAATAGCTCTCTGATGGGGGAAAGGGTGACTCTGTGTAGCCACAGAAAAGCGGAGTCTCATTTCTGTTGCTTATCACAGAATACTTGAAACTGGGTAACCTGTAAGAAAAAAGAATTTATTTTTATGCCAGCTGAGAAGTCCAAGTTTTAGGGACTATATCTGATGAGGGCTTTCTTTCTGGAGGGGACGCTCTGCAGAGTGGCATAGGGCATCACGTGGTCGGGGGGGGGGCTGAGGGTGCTAACTCAAGGCTCTCTTTCTCTTCTTGTGAAGCCACCACACCCATTCCCATGATAAGTCATTAACCCAGGAATCCATTAGTCTATGAATGGATGAATTCATTCATGAGAGCAGAATCTTTGTGACCTAATCACTTCTTAAAGGTTCCACTTCTCAATACTGCCACTTTGGGGACTAAGTTTCAACATGAGTTTTGGAAGGGACAAAGATTTAAACCATAGCAACCCAGTGGGGCTTTATTGCTCTCATATCAAGTGCTCCTGTCCTCCTTGTTTGGTTCTCAATCAGAGGTAATGGCCTAGCCAGCTGCATTTCCCAAGGTTCCTTGTCATCTTGCTTTTGGTGAGTTTCAGGAGACAGGTGAGCAGGAAGGATGGAGAAGCCTGAAGCTCTCTCTGTACATCCATCAGCATCTCTGACCAGGCCTGTGTCTTCCTCCAGGTTTCAACTTTCGCTGGTGACCCTGAGCCCCTTTGTCTCCCCTGGTTTAGGGTGGCAGCGACTACCTCGTGTAGCTTATTTAGCTTCTCAGAGCTTTCATCTTCCATAGTATCAATTCCCTGTGTTAAATTCTTTCTGTTGTGTGTACTTGGAATAATTTCTAGTTTCCTGGTTAGAGCTGATTGACACAAGGAGCACAAAAATTTATAAAAGACTATCAAGAACTCAAGAATCCATATTTCTCTCCTGGAGATCTTCTTCAGGGATTTCTTTTTTCTGAGACAGAGTCTCACTATGTTGCCCTTGGTGGAGTGCTGTGGCATCACAGTTCACAGCAACCTCAAACTCTTAGGCTTAAGTGATTCTCTTACCTCAGCCTCCCAAGTAGCTGGGAGACTATAGGTGCCTGCCACAACACATGGGCTATTTTCTGTTGCAGTTGTCATTGTTGTTTAGCTGGCCCTGGTGGGGCTTGAACCCGCCAGCCTCAGTGTATGTGGCTGGTGCTGCCATAACCACTGTGTACAGGCGCTGAGCCTTCTTCAGGGATTTCTAAATAAACAAACCAACAGCTGTTCCTTTAGTACTAGTACTTTTTCTACTTCAAGCATCAGAGACTGAGCAGGGTCTTCCAGATTTCTAAGAATGTTTGGCTGGTAGACTATGATCCTCTGCTTTGCCTCAGATCAAGTTCTTTTTATTTGCTTGTGAACGTGATTTATTATTATTATTTTTAATGCTATCATTTCTAGATCAATAATTTATTTTTAAAAATTTACTTTGTCTGTACCATATAAAGGTATGGGTAAAATGAATGTGGAAGAAAAAAGAGAATAAAGAAAGGCCAAATGGAATGGTG
>NW_003852434.1:2613642-2623925 GCF_000181295.1 Otolemur garnettii
GCCACCTTAGGTGTATGCGGCTGGCACCTTAGCCGCTTGAGCCACAGGCGCCGAGCCGGAAGAGTTAAATTGTAAGGGAAAGAAAAGAGGAAGAAGAAGAGGAATCAGATGATAACTCTGCTCTTTCAGAAGGGCAATAGCACTGATTAAAAGAGGATTGATTTGCTAATGTTGCTCCTAATCCTGAGGTTCATTAACACAGAGATTTGCATGAAATTGTAAACCATTAGTAAATATAGCAAATGACGTTTGCAATATACAGTGAAAATATTCATAATCACAGCCTGTCAGTGGATTCTTTGTTTTCCAGTAGAGGAGGGGAAAGTTCTTTGTAGGGAAAGCAGAGAGCTTGACAAATGGCAGGCGTGCCACAGATCTGATGGAGGTGAGGAGGCTGTGGCACGGCCTGGGTCTATGTAGGTGTGAAATGCCTTACTTCAGGCATTTGGCTTAAAACTTTGTGAGCTTAGGCCCTTGTTATCTGACCCATTATGTCAAACTTTGAATGAATGTTTGAGTAAATGGCAGATTTATTTGCTGCTATACAGTCTTGCATTACTGGGAAGAGAAAGGGCTTTGCAATCCAATGTGCACTGGTCCCTTCCTAACCAAGGCCCCTTCCACAAGCTGTTTAATCTCTCCAGACCTCTGTGACCTCTCTGAGTCTCTCTGTAAAACAGGGACAGAAACAGTGCCTCTTTCAGAATGTTGTCGTGAAGATTAAATGAGCTCAGACATGCTAAACTTCCTTAGTTCCGAATTCGTGGAACTTAGTAAGGTCTCGATGAAGGTTAAACCTTATCTCTCAGAAATGACAACTGTGCTTCTAGAGTGTGTGTCAAATTCAAAGCATGGGAAACGCATTTTAGATAAATGCATGAAAATATATACCACATTAAATGTAGAAAATCATACTGGCTAATGACTTGTTCTATCTTATAAGCAAAGGAGAAGAAAAACAGGTACAGCTGGGAGATTTGACGTATAGGCAACAATAGGAAACCATCAAAACAGGAAATTCCCTTCATCAGGCACATTCTGCCCATGTGTGATGAAAGAAGTGTCACTGTGTGTTACAAGAGCAAAGATAGCAGAATAGCTGGCGTTGGGACATCTGCAGCAAAGTTAAGTTACTGCATGTAAGTTGACGGTATATTGGGAAATACCAGGTCTAAAACTGTGGTTAACACTCAGCTTATGTTCTCTATATTTCCTGAGTGCTTTTAGCTTACTCTAGTCAAATGACTTTTGTTTTTGCAGATGGAAAATTATGAGCTGTTTAGGGAAATAAGCACATGTCCTAATTGAAGGACATCACCTTTTCCAGGAGAAGTACAAATGAAACTTTAAAAAATAGTTTAGATAGAAAACAATTGATGGAAACTTTGTTTTTTAATTTCTCTCTCTGTCTCTCTCTGTCTCTCTTTCTCACTTCCTTCCAATGGATGCTGGTTCCATTCTTTATATTAACAAACCTGTCAACACAGCAGAGAAGGTGGCCAGCTGTACCTTTGAGGGGACACTCATTCCGTGGCTATCATTGTCGGGACCTCAATTCTGTAGCAGGATCTTCTTTTTTTTTGAGACAAAGCCTCAAGCTGTCCCCCTGGGTAGAGTGCCATGGCATCACATCTCACAGCAACCTCCAACTCCTGGGCTCAAGCAAGTCTCCTGCCTCCGCCTCCCAAGTAGTTGGGACCACAGGCGCCCACCACAATGCCTGGCTATTTTTGGGTTGCAGCTGTCATTGTTGTTTGGCGGGCCCGGGCTGGATTCGAACCTGCCACCTTAGGTATACGTGGCTGGTGCCTTAGCCGCTTGAGCCACAGGCACCGAGCCATGTAGCAGAATCTTCTATGTCATCCTATATGACTTTGATTGCTGGTAGGGTTCATGCAGGATTTCCCACATGGAGCTCTGGAAACAAAAGACTTCATTGAAAATAGCTACATGGCACTAGCGTTAAGAAAGGGCAAATAACCGTGGGCATGCTTTCAGGGAATTTATGATCATAGTGTTCCATCTAGAACAAAGTTAACGTTGTCAACTCAAATAAGTTGGCCTTCCTGTCCCACCTGACTCAGGGGACTGGAACGATCAGTGTAAAGGCCACTGGGAGGCTGGCTGCCTGATTCCTCTTGCTAAACAAGGGAATCACATCACTTTGACTTTGAACTGAGACGTGTTGAATGGCAGCACATCTTCCTTTTCTGTCCTCCTAGTGCGTCCTCTGATCCACCTGGGGCACATTATGCCAAACACAGGCCACGTTCTGATACTCATCCTTCCTCCCCAGTTTGGAGACAACCCAGGCCTTCGGCTAGTTGAGTGGCCCCGCCTGCTCAAGTGTGCAGTGAGGATCCAGAAATTTATTAAAGATGACTATAGAGCAATGTTTGTTGGACTGAATACAAGAGCACAGATGAGAGTAAAAGCAGGGAAAGCGAATAGTCATTACACGCTTGGGTCGGAAGGGTGGCTGGCGGTGGGACCTCCAGAGTCCTGCTCACTGTCCTTTTCCTGGTCTAATTTTTGTAGTCAACAAGTCACAGCCACATCACTGCCCATGGATTCCCTCCTACCAGGAGACTCTCCCCAAGGGTGTCCAACCTGCTTTTTGTCTGCCACACACTGGGAGAGTAAGAGTTGTCTTATGTGTACATTAAATACACAAATGCTAAGGACAGTTGATTAGCAAAGAAATGGTCCAGCACCAAAGAGAAGCATGAACGTTCTCACAAAATCAGCATGTGCTCCCCCCCCCCCGCCCCAGCCATGGATTGAACACCCCTGCAAACACTCAGGGGGGTGAAGGGCTCAGAGTAGCCAAGGTAAGTGTGTCACAACCTTTAGTGAATTCACGAGTTTATGAGCAGAGGGGAGGAAAATGAACACGGGGAAGGCTGCGAGTCTCACAAATCGACAAAGATAGCACAAAGGTGACAGAGGAAAGGAAGCTGGACTCGAATGAAGCTATGTCACCCTGGCTGTGTGAGCCACCACGGGCGAGAAGGAGTGAAGCTTTTCCTCTGTGGTGGGAGGAAGCGGCAGCTTTCCTGCTAAACCCTTCTGGCCTTCCCCAAAGAAACATGATGTCTCTCCTCTAAATTACTATCAGATTGGAATATGCTCCTTTTCATGGGAACCAACATCTGTTCTTCAGCTCACTTTGGATTAAGAGAGGGAGGAAAGGAAAAAATAATACAAAAACAAACCCAAGCAGGCAGTCAGACTTGGTAATCACAAGGAAATTATTTCAACAGTGCGGTCACGGCAGGGCTCTCTGACCAGGTGACCTGCACGCTGAGACATAAAGGATGAGCAGGAGTTGGCTATAAAAGCAGGAAAAAGATGCTCCAGAAAGAGACAGAACAACCTGTGCAAAGTCCCCAGGAAGACGACTCAGTGGGAACTGGGAGAACTTCCGTAGCAGAAGACAGTCTGCCTGCTCTATCTTATTGCTTGGCCAGACAAAGTAGACTTACCCTTATCAGTTAGCATACTTTGCCTAAAGAATACAAGAACTGGGGGCGGTGCCTGTGGTTCAAAAGAGTAGGGCGCTGGTCCCATATGCTGGAGGTGGCGGGTTCAAACCCAGCCCCGGCCAAAAACTGCAAAAAAAAAAAAAAAAAGAATACAAAAGCTATTTTTTATTTCATTACTGACCACAAGGCAGCTTAAATCATAAAAGGTATTGCCAATTAAATATATTTCAACTTACAACTTCAGTTTTGTTTACAATTCATGTGAAAGTTTATGAATTCATCTTTTACCTAAAAATATACACAAATTCTGATGAGAACAGATTTTTAATTTTTACTTATCTTTTACAAATGTGTCCTCTTGTTATCTTGTTACCTTAGGGTAATCACGAACTCACCAAGTGATTTTATTACTATTCCTTCCATTGTTTCTGTCTTTGTATTTGAAAATCATTGGACCCCAAAACTAGACAGAAATGCAGTAAGTGATGTGCAGCCCAATGTCGTCACAAAACATTTTTTGATTAATTCTGTTAAGGTTTAGAATTATGAAATGGAAGAGGTATTTTATTTTGCATCTCAACATATGATGCAACCGATTTTGTTATTTTTATAGAACAAACAATAAGCACATAGTGAAAACTATCGGAAATTCATTCATTTAATGAAGAAAACAGCAGCAACCCAAACAAAGCCCCTGCCTTCAAAGAGTTTAAATTTTAGCTGTCAGGCTGACTATAAAAAATTAACAAAATAGACCATATAACTTCACTTATTGATAAATGTATTCAGGCTTAATGTTAAGCATTAAAATATTTATAATCAAACTAGGCTGTCGTAAAATTTTATTTTTGCCTGTTGGGGAAAATCATGGAAAGCAGATGCCTGATGAAATACAATCAACATAGCTTGCTTCCTGTTCTAAGGTATAATTTGGAAAGTAAGTTGGAGCCAAAGAAGAAGGTATCAGGCAGCTATTTTTGGCTCCGGTTTCTGCAGTTTTTTTTTCAATATGTGAAGTTAGGTTTGTGAAGAAAGTGCTTGTCTCTTTAGCTTCCTGTTTAAGTAGTAAAAAAGAAGCCTCGGAAGGTCCACGGTGACCGAGCTGTAATGACAGCTTATTCACTGGAGATTGTTGTTTTCCCCTGCCCAGAAGCACAGCCTCAGGAAGAGGAGACCTTACCACAGCATATGTGTACATTTCGCTGAACTGATAAAAATTGCATATCCAAATTCCAGTCTTAGAGGTTGGGAATTACACTGGAAAACTGGAAAGAAACTGGTAAAACGACAATTATAAAAAGATCAGCATTTGTGCTCTGAAACACCAGTTATTTAGAATTGTAAATACTAAAAATTCAATATAAAAACATCCAATCTTCAAAATCTGGTCACTAGATGAAAAATTTTATATATATATATATAAAATACATATATATTTAACAATTACTTCTTTAGCTGGCTGGAATAACTAATGTAAAATGTTTAAATAAGTAACTATGTTTCATAGTAATTTGTTTTGCATATTAAGACGTGTGTGTGTGTGTGTGTGTGTGTGTGTACTTTAGAGGTACTGAGATATTTAGAATGTTGAAGAAAGAATATTTTCAGTCCGTTTTCATTCTTTCCAGGATCTTTCTCAGTGATGCGCCGGGATATTTGTTATTGATTATTTGTGAAGGCATTTCTTGCTGATCACATGGCCATCTATCAAGACCAAGATGAGTATTGAGACACGTAAGTCTAATCAGAGTCCCCTCCTATAAGATTTCGGAGCACAGGTTCAACACACAGCCTGTAAAGCTCCTATTTTCTGCTAATGTTAAATCGGCACTGACTGTCCCCTTCACTGAACTTTTCAGGAGGAATCTGAGCTCAGTCACAATGTGTCCACCTCGTTGTCTGGTTTTAAGGTGATATTAAGGACAAAGTAGCACACCAAATGACAACTGTATATTAAATGTTTTCCTTTCTTCACATCTACTAAAGATTCACTGTCCAGGCATTCTAAAATCCTCTGGGCCCTTCAAGGCAGACACCAAGGCATCTCATAGTGTGTTCACTCAGTCCCGCCTGGTCACACCAGCGACCCCAGGAGCAGCTGCTGGGATATCCTCCAGCCTCCACGGTCTCCTCGCGCTCTGATATCCGCACCTGTTGAGGTTTTAGTTTTTACCTCCCTCTTATTTCTTGTACTTTGCTCCCCTCTGGACCGTGTCTTGATTTCTTCACTGACTAAAATACCAAGCCCACAAGGCATTTGTATATAGCAGACTGTTAATGAACTTTGGGAGTTGTAGGGTGGAATTATAGCGTACCAACTACCAGTCAGAAACTGAACGTAAGGATAGTTGTCACGTCCTGCCATGGCCTCCACTGGCCGGGCATCCACCGTTCCTTCCTGGCCGCCCCTCCCTCCGCTCACCGCCTTGCCACTTTTTCCTCTGCCTTTCCCGGTCATCTCCTGTATTAGTCTGTTAGGGCTGCGGTAATAAAGGGCACAGACTGAGTGGGTTCAACAACAGAAATTTATTTTCTCCCAGTTCTGGAGCTAGGAGTCCAAGACCAAGCTGTTGGCAGGCTGGTTCCTCCTGAGGTCGTGCTGCGTGGCTCACAGGTGGCCGCGTTCTCACTGCGTCTTCACGCGGCCTTTTCTCTGAGCAGGTGCACCCTGGCGCCTCTCGGTTTATCCTCATCTCTTCTTCTCATAAGAACGCAGTGAGATTGGATTGAGACCACTATCCCGTAAGTGACTTCACGTGACCTTAACCACTTCCTTAAAGGTCCCATCTCAAAATACATCTCGAGGTTCCAAGGGTAAGGCTTTGGGGGGAACACAATTCAGCCTATAGCAGCGTTGAAGTCCTTTCTCTTCTTTTCCAGCTTCTAATTCCCAAATTTCATTGTATTTCTAAAGCAGAATACCTTGGTTTTCCATTAAACCCCTGTCTGTATGTTAAAAGCAAAATGATATCTATTTTGGACTTCACTCTTCAGTAAAACAGAGCTGGACAAAAGGTTTGAAATTAGTTTTTACTATAAAATAAATAGGTCTTTGGTAGGATCCTTTCACCACCAGTCTTCGTGCACCAAAGGGACAAATATCATTTATTCTCTTTTTCCTGAGGTTCCCACGGGGCGACTAGATGGAGGGGAGTTGGCTGGAAAGGTTGGTTTTTCCTTCTACACACTCATGTATTTTCCCTTGAGTTTACTCTCTTACATTACAATAAGAATTTGGAGAGGATTCATAGAGAAAAGGTACTATCTTGTCAGCTGGTCATATGTTGGTTTGAAGATTTTTAACTAAAGTTTATCCAGGCCGTAACAGTTACCTTACATTAATAAGCCAAAGAAATGCACTTGACCCTCTAGACTTCTCCTTCTCTCAGCTCTTCCCTTCTAATAGCCCTGCCTCCAAGTCTATCCTTTTACAAACTTCTTTTTCAATTCCAGGCACTCTCTTTTTTTTTTTTTTTTTTTTTTTTTTTTGAGACAGAGCCTCAAGCTTTCCCCCTGGGCAGAGTGCTATGGCATCACAGCTCACAGCAACCTCCAACTCCTCGGCTCAAGCGAGTCTCCTGCCTCAGGCTCCCAAGTAGCTGGGACCACAAGCGCCCACCACAACTCCCGGCTATTTTTTGGTTGCTGCCGTCATTGTTATTTGGCAGGCCCAGGCTGGATTCGAACCTGCCACCTTGGGTGTATGTGGCTGGGGCCTTAGCCACTTGAACCACAGGTGCCAAGCCAATTCCAGGCACTCTCAATACTCACTTATCCAAGTCATCTTTATTGAACAATTGGTCTATATCATCTTTAATTTTTGTAATATCCCTGGAGGATCAAGGTCTCAGTCAAGGTCACAGTTATTTGGTGATAGAACCTGAATTTGACCGATGTCATCCAGGTTCGTACACCCTGCCTTTTTCCTTGTACAGGAATTGTGGATATAAGATACTTCTGCTTTTCAAACTCTTATAAGGATTTGGAATTTTCAAAAATCTTGGTAATGTCTTCAAATATTTGGATACTGTAAGATCTCTCCATGTTTATGTTCCTTGCTCCCACATCTTTTTTTAATATCAGAGAGAGAGAGTATGTATGTGTGTTTGGGGGGCAGAAATTATCCCTAATCTCACAATCCTATAAAATGACTGATTAATTAATTTTGCATTTTACTTTCCCGGGCTGGTTGACCTCGGTTTCCATCTTGTGCAGCCCCTTAGCTGGGGGGTGAGGCAGGGAGACAGGTGAGTCATGCCAGTCAGGTCACCCGCAGCAGGAAGAGGGGCACAGCAGCTGGTGGGAGGGCTGGAAGGCAGGAACCCTGGGTCTAAGCCAGAGGAGAGTACGCTATTGAGACACTGTTCCAGGAAGCAGCAAGCTGGTGAAAGTTCTGGAAGAGAAATGCAACACTAACAAACCAAGAAATAGTTCCGAAAGTGAATCAAGATGAAAAGCCCAGCAGGAGAGGCAAAGGAATGAACCCAGATGGCCCAGGGCCAAAGGAAATAAACACAGACGGGTTGAAAAGAGTTTCAGGGACAAAATCTTTGATTGTGATTATATTGTCCTTTATGCATGTCTTAGCATGTGTCATTAAGGGCTAGCTAAAATGTCATGAAGCTTGACATTTGGATTTATCTTTATTTAACAAGAAATGTTTGAGATATAGGTGTCTAAGTTAACTGCTTGGTGAGTATTTCTTGGTTCTTTCAAATTCCTTTGTCCATAAGTCATTGTGGTGGGGAAAAGACACAAATATCATCAGTAGCTAATTTTTATTGAATGCTTAAGCTTTCCTAACAACTTTGTGAGATTCACCTGCTTGCTGTGAGAACATGTTTGTTTGCCTATGAGAAGATAATACAGCCCAGCTGAATATCTGGTTCAAAAAGAAATACAAAGACAAACTTTATTATTATTCACATTGTATGGATGAGAAAATGGTGGCACAGAAATGCTAAATACCTTTCCTATAGTTGCAAAATGAGCAAGGGGCAGAGTGAGAATTTGAATTGATTACTATGCCATATGTCGGGACATACAATAATGATTCAACATAAATAAATGAGAACCCGGCAAATTCTGCTTGGTCGAGGATCAGGGAGGGCTCTGCTGATGAGATGACGTAGCTCCTTGTGGGCTCTCCCAGCATCTGGTGCCATATAAATATTACCTCTGATTATGTTCTCACATGAATATTAACTCTGAGACTGCTCTCATTACTCAGACACTGCAAGTAATCCACGAACAAGGATTTTTCCTGATGTGTGTTTTACCAAATAACCCTAGATCTTAAAGACAGTCTCACTCCACAGGGCTGGGGTGTTCCACTCAAGTTCATGTTTGTTTTAGAATTTCTAGATATCAAGTGTTATAATGATTCATTTGCTGGCCTTGAAATTTTTCTAAGAACTGTCAATGGTAGTAAGAAAAACATGTTATAATCTACATGATGCTTTTTCTACCTCAGGTGGTTTGAATAAGAGCAGAGAGGACTTTCCTGACAACACGTTTTCCTGTTATCTGTTCTCCGTCTATATGTAATCCTAGGGATAAGAAGAGACTAAGGTTGAGATATTAATTTTCTTTTAACTTACATGATTCTTTAATAAAACTCCTTTAAGAAAAGTTCAACAGAACAAGGAAATACAATCCATTTTCTTCCCCAAACATTTATCAGTTACCTAGAAAAGTCTAGTTTTCCTGTATTTTTCATTTATTTCTATATTACATGATCATCAGGACAAAAAGTGATAGGAATGTCTGCTCCAATCAAGTTAAGGAAAAACCACGGCTAACTGGGTAACACTGGGAGGGAGGTTTAGCTTAACTAGTTCCATTTGGCTTCTGACCCCCGACTCCCTTTCTAAAGGGAGTCCTTTAGAATGTGACTGTATTTTGAGACAGGGCCTTCAAAACAGTAATTAAATTAAAGTGAGGTCACATGGGTGGACCCCAGTCTGCTGTCCTTCCAGGTGTCTTTACAGAAGGCACACGCAGAGTGGAGACACAGAGCTTCGCAGGAGAGGGGGGCCGTCTCCAAGGAAACCAACCTGACCGTACTTTGATCTTGGACTTCCAGCCTCCAGAACTGCAAGAAAACATGTTTCTGTTTTTTAAGCCAACCAATCTGTGGCCATCTACTGTATAAGCCTCAACAGAATAATACAAAGCCTGACAACAGTAAGCTTTTCACATGTGAAGAAACAGAGGCACGGGGAGATTATTAGCTCAAGCTAAATAGGGGGTGGGAGGCTTGAGCCTGGATTTGAATCCACCTGCCTCTGCCTCCTGCGTAGCTGGGACCACAGGTGTGTGTCCCTGATCTCAGCTAGAATCCAAATAGCAGCTGCCAGATCCCCTCTACGGCAGCTGGGATGGACACCCTCTGTCTGGGTGGGACTTGTTTTCTGATGGTTGTTACTGCGGAGTGACACGGGATTGAACTGCCTTTTATCATAAGGATACTCCCCAGAACCCACATCGTGGGCTCTTCTCTCCATGACCTGTAAATTTCTCCAGAGAGGAGTCCTTCCCTCTCCTACACGGTGGATGTTTCCAGACTCCTAGGGCAAGGGAGAGGTGGTGGAGTCCTACGGTTCACTGTGGAGACTTCGCTGAATCTCCTTCTCAGCCTGTGTCTCTCCACACTCATTCCAGCGTTCCCACCCTGGAGCCTTTCTGACGAATGCTTCCAGGGAACGTGCATTTGGGCTAAGCAGAGGTACAAGTGGTGAGGACAATGACAGTTGTGGTTTTGATTTACAAATAGAGGAGGTGACCTGGTCTTCTCCA
>NW_003852434.1:2624091-2625139 GCF_000181295.1 Otolemur garnettii
GAATGGTGAAATCAGGCTAATTAACATGCATTACCTTACATACTTATTTTTCCTGTGGTGAGAATACTTAAACTTTACGCTCATAGCGATTTCCTGGGCCCCTCTGATCAGTGCCTGCAGCACTGTCCTCTACAGGCCCTGGGCTGCCCCTGCCTCTTCTGCCATCTCGGCTCCCACTTTCCATGTCCTTGGTCTGCTCTTTATTTCCTTTTCTATTTTCTCTGTCTGAATTTACAGGCTTTGGTGATGCTCTGTCAGCTTGGGAGGAAGAAAGAAGGTAGGTCTTTAATCTGACCTATTTTCCTAGATCTGCTCACGCTGCCTGGAAGTTGCTCAAGGTCTTAGATTCACTTGGATTGCCTTACGCTGCCTGCTCAACTCAGTTGGTTGTATTTGGTGGAATGCACATAGCAAGGCGACATCTTCTGATTTAATTCAGACTTGCTTTGCCATTGCTGAAGTAGGATGGATCACATGTCTGGTCTTGGAAACCACACAGGTGTGATCCTGATAAAGTAACAGATTTTTCGCACAGGAACTCTGTTCCCAAGCAAATAGATTAGGTAGAGAAGGAGGCAGGTTGGATTGAGCTCCCCCAATTCATAACATCAGTCTGGCTTTGGAAAAATATTTTATTTTCCAACTGATCAGTCAACCAACCAGCCAACAAAACGATACTTTCCAGGTTGGCTGTAGACTGGTAAGGAGAAATGTGCCCACCTTCTCACACCTGCCATACTTCCCTCCACCCACGGGGCGGATACACTTGTTATTATCACGTTTCTTCTTTATTTAACAACAGGAATCAGAAACTTGGTGAGAGGGATGTGGGCAGAGATGGACATGAGAATGGGGGAGCCAGTTGACCCTTAGCAGAGCAGCTACTGAGGACTGAGCAGCCCCTTTCCAGGGGAGGAGCCTGTAGGCAGTTAGGGACACCAGGAGCAGGGTATGGTGGTGTCAAAGCTAAGAAACTGATATCTTGCAATCTACTTTTTGTTTGTTTGTTTGTTTCTCTCCTCTCTCTCTCTCTCTCTATCTATCTATA
>NW_003852434.1:2625729-2635459 GCF_000181295.1 Otolemur garnettii
CCCCGAAGCCCCCACCGAAGGCAGATGCTGTCACTATGTTTTTGGTACAGCCTGGAAAACAGTCAATTAAGCCTCTGTTCTTTATAAATGACTCAGTCTTAGATATCACTTTATAACAGCACAAACAGACTAATTGCCCCGTGCCTCACCCCAGTCTCATATCTTTGCCAAGGAACTGTCCCACCCTGCAACTTAGTGCACTTGTCAACCAGAGTAAGCAGAGAGGATAAATACTGAAAGGAGAAAGCGCCCTGTGTCCGCCCACAGAAGGTGCATTTTACACTGAAGCACCAAACTGGATTTGAAGAGCTCATTGCTGGTCAATAAGCCAGGGCACTGCACCTGTCTGGTGCTGAACCTAGTATGCTAGATCAAGCGCCATTCAGGACAATGTTTAATTAAAGTGATCATAGAAGAGCCCTTAACAGGTCCCTATTTCACCTCAGTTCCCTAATTATAGTAATATCATAGATTCAAGAACACTTTTAACATTAAAGGCTTATAAAGTCCTTCAAATTTTGGCTGAAGGAAAGAAAGAAAACCTTCAAACATTCTTTTTCAAAATTGTGGGAGAAAGGACCTTCCATAATCCCGATTATGTGCAGTCCTCATGCTTTGGTATTCTAGAGACAAGTGGGGACTACTGACTCTTTGAAAAAGCTGTGAATGTATTCACAAACTTCTCTTTGAGTTGTCTCAGATGGGACTGCTAGTTTTTTCTCGAACCCCACCCCGACCCCGGGAACATCGTTTCTAGATTTCTGTAACATTTGTATCTACAGAAGTCACCAAAGTATAATGTTATAAAAGAGTTTCCTTTTCTTTTTTCATTTTGGAAAGTGTAAACTCATATTGTTGGGAAAACCTTCACCGGCCATCTTGGTGAATGACGTATCCAGATCCTGTCACTTCATTATTAGGCACAAATGGAAAAATGAAATAAATGGGAGTAATTATAGGAACTGTGTTTCCAGAGGCTTTTTGCATTTCCAATCTTTCCTTTTTTTCTTTAAACCTTCTCCCAGCATGTACCACACAATGACAACATTGGTGTGTGGTCTTTTTTTGTTTTTTTCTTCTTGTGGAAGGCCATGGTTCTTGAATAGTTTGTAGCCACGGCTTAAATATTTTTGTATTTTCATAAGCATCTTGCAGGACAATTGAAAACATTGAAACCACTTTTCGTAGAATTATTTTTTGGACAAGTCTACATTTTAAAGATATGTTTGTGCCATTTTTAGTGGTCTGGAACCAGACAAATTCCCTAGTGATCTGTATCATTTCAACCTCTGAGAAGAACATGTGGATGAAAATAGTACAATTTTAACATGTATTGGGTTAAATAAAGTGCCATTTGTTTTGCTAACCAGAGAGGAACCACTGAATTTGTCAAAAAGTTGTAATGCTTGGAAGTTTTTTAAAAAATTCAATAAAACACAGTTTTCAAGTTCAGGCTGAAGAACATTCTTCTGGTCGTTTTTTCACCATGATGCAAGTGGGAATCAGAGGTGAGCAGAGAATGCTTTCTTTGTGCTGGGGCTCGCATAATGTGGAAAAGCCACAGACTTTGGGCAAATTACTTCTCTAAGTGTGTTGAGAAGTCTGTATTTCATTAGGAACCGATGGAGTGAAAAGCACTATTTTTAGAGCAAGTGTGATTTTAAAAATGTTCCTTGTGAAAATATTACATGAATAATTTTAGATTTAGTTCTTGTTAAAGTAAGATTTATTGATTTTCTACCAGAAGAATGAGAGTAGCAGGGCAGTAATCTCTTCTCTCAGGACAGTCACCCAAAAGTAATGCCTTTATATAATACATAAAATATGGTATATTGACATAGCTATTAAGACTATTATGAAAAGATGTTAAAGAAAGCTTATGACAGCAACGTCAACAGACTCACAGAGGGAAGTAAAGAGTGGTCCTCAGCTCACTCTGAAGTGAGTGATAATATTGCATTATCCTCTACAGATTTGCACTCACTGTGTAGAATATGGTTAGACTTCTGCTTTCTGAATACTTTTGTAGCAAGGCTTCAAAGTGCTTTAGAAATATACACACCTTTAAGGATCTTATTGAATAACTGCTGTTTGTCTTAGATGTAGTCTGCCTAGACAAGAGAACATCAAATCCAACGATTTTTTGTGGACCCTTGGGCTTGGTCTTTCTCCTTTTATTAACAGTCAAAAAGTTCCACCGCACAGGTACCCTTCCAATTGGCCAGTTTGAATCAAACGGGAAATGCTAGTCCAGCCCCTACAGAACTACAGGATCTCACAGAACTTGGAAATTTCCAGGTTCCAGGAAGTTAAGTCTACAAATTCCCAAGAGCTGAGTCACCATAGAGAGGACCCTGCAGGTGTATCTTTGTGATCTCTCTGAGAAGACCTGTTCTCCCAGACCTCACCCTTCTCAGGTATCCTCTCTCATTCCCCCCTTTAGAGACTCCAATATATTTTTAATTTGGTGTCTCAATATCAGCTTGTTTCTTAGAACTGAGGTTTTAGGGACTGTGACTTTTCTTGGGTTCTCCACTCAGGCCTTAATAGTACCGTGGTGGTGGGCTAACATATATAGGAGTTTTTACTTTTCCCTGTGACAATATAACAACCTAGCACCACACAATGTTATGCTCATTATCATTACTGTAACTATTTTTATTAGAATGACCAAGACAAGATCATTCAACTCAGAACACCTGGTCTAACTAGACGATTTCATGCCATTTCTTGGTGGTACTAAGAAGTCGGACTGCAAAATATTTGCAGGAAATATTTGTTGCCCTTCCCCACAACCCTTTTACCTATTCATCATCTTGGAAACTAGCAATTTCTTTCTGGAGGACCACATCCTCTGCTATCAGAATAAATGCTTCATATGCTTAAAGTAGAGTTGACATCATCTCCAGCTGCAGGGGTGGGCATGGGATTCAATGACGGCCAATCAAAGCAGCACAGTCCCCTAACCAGGTGACTGGCGCGAAGTTGGGAAGGAAACATTATCAGAGCCTGAGGGAGGTGAATGTTTTTCCAGGTCTGCTGGGAGAAGCACAGATGTTTCCTTTGTAGGGTTTGAGCCTCAGGTGATTTTGGAGCTGCTAGCAGACATTTGGCAGCATAAAAGGTCTAAGAAAAAAAAGCTGTACTGTATATTTATTTTTCTTTTTGGCCACTCAGCATCATTGAACAACAACATATGAGACCATCTTCATCTGAAAAACTGGATTTTTGCCCCTCCCATTCTCTCTTGTCGTAAGATATGTGTCTTCTAGCATCTGCCTTCAGGTATAGTTGGTTTCTGTTGTTTGCAGTTGAGAACTGTGAGTAACAAAGGATTATACTTGGAAAGTGCAGATTTGAAACATGGAAAGAGACCAGGTCCCAGAGACATCATATGGATTCCAAGATCCAGCCATGCCTGAAGCTGACCTGCCCCTGAGTTTTCAGTTATGTAAATCAACAAACTCTCATTTTTAAATCAATTTGAGTTGCATTTTGAAAGTTGCATTTAAATACAAATGCTCCTCCACTTACTTACTTACTCCATAACTATAGTTATGCCCCTATAGACCTGTAGTAAGTGAGAAATATAGTAAGTGTGAGAGAGGATACCCGAGAAGGGTGAGTTCTAGGAGAACAGGTCTTCTCAAGGAGATCACAAGGGTACACCTGCAAGGTCCTCTCCATGGTGACTCAGCTTTTGGGAATTTGTAACTTGGAAATTTCCAAGTTCTGTGAAATCCTGTAGTTCTGTAGGGGCTGGAATAGCATCTGCCGCTTGACTCAAACTGGCTAATGGGAAGGGTACCTGTGGGGTGGAACTTTTTGACTGTCAATAAAAAGGGAACCACCAAGTCAGTCGGGGAGCATGGCCATTTGGAAATCTATGCCGTAAGTTCCTGGCCGATAAATAAATCCCTTCCTCTTATAAACGTGGTGTTTGGGTGCTCTTTCTCTCCGTTGGGCCTTGTCTTCCTGCAATAAATGGAGTTCGATATATGGTATTTTCCACAAATAATGGGTTTATCCAGAAATAACTACATTATGAGTTGAGAAGCATACTGAAGGCATATTGCTTTGGAATCATGGTAAAGTCAAAAAAATTTAAGTGAACTTGGGGGCTATCTGTAATCTCAACTGTTGCAGTACCATACTCTTCTCTGTTCTTAAATTCCTTATCTTTTTACAATTTTATGATCAAATTAAAATGAATAATATATTTTTAAAACTTATTTAATTATTTTGGAGGCTACATATTTCTGTGGTCCAAGATTCTACTAACAGGGTCAAGCATCTTTTTACCATTTAATATCAGATAAAGCCAGAGAAGGATTTGATTCTACTAATTCCATTTTCTCCCTGCAAAATTTTTAGTTGTTTTAGTTTTTTTTTTTTAAATTAACACATTTAATTGTGGAAAGTGAGATAAAATATCTGACTTCTCTCTATGATTTCTAAAGTTCCATTAACTTTATAGACAATCCAGATACTGAATTTTCATATTGAAGCATTAAACCACACAGTTACTTATACTTTTATGATAACCCGCCTACACTGCATTGTAAAAACAGAAAGTACACATTCACTCAAATATTTTTCTTCCAGTGGAAGTGTTTCTAGCATGCAGATTGTAATTTACTGAAATGTTTGACATCAAGGTCCTTTTCTTTTCATTGAAATTTCTGGCACATGCATTTTACACAAATGTTGGTCAAGAGATGTTTCTAACAACTACCCCCAAAGTTGTTGCTTGTCCAAGTATGTGAATCACTTTATTTTTTCAGAGCAGAATGACACGGGTTGGTGAGTTTACTCACTGGTATGTGATTTGGATTTTCATCAAACCAGTCAGCCAAGATGAAGCTGAGATGAAAATGTCAACTTATTTGATTTTAATTTTTAATTTTTTTTTTTTTTTTTACAGTTTTGGCCGGGGCCATGTTTGAACCCTCCACCCCCAGTATATGGGGCCAGCACCCTACTCCTTGAGCCACAAGTACCACCCCAATGTCAACTTATTTGAATGAACATATCTATGTTACTGAAAAAAAAATAGAGCGTGTTGGCATAATGTACTGATATAAATGTGATAGTGGACTTATTTTTACTTTTTGGTCTTAAAAGTATAGTTGATTCTTGGATGATTACAAAAAGAAATATTACTAAAAGAGTGAAAATTATAATAAAAAATGTATCGTACTATTATCAGATATAACCATTGTTATGTTGGAATATTATCTTTAAATCTTTAACTAAATGCATATTTTAATGTACTTTTTAGTTTTTGAGATGATTATGTCTGCATAGTTTTATATAATCCTTTTAAATTAGTTTCATAATGAAATAATTTTAATGCACTCATTTTTCATCATCTGAAACTTGAATAAAATTATTCCAGTGCCTGACATTGTACTTTGATTTTAAATATGACCACTTATAAAATAACGAAACTGTAATCCTAATTTTTGATAGATCTAATATAAAGTCTTTTTTTTTTTCTTTTTTTGAGACAGACTATCATTCTGTTGCCCCAGACAAGAATGCCATGGCATCATAGCTCACAGTAACCCCAAACTCCTGGGCTCAAATGATCCTCTTGCTTTAGTCTCCAGCGTAGATGGGACTATAGGCATGTGTCATGATTTTGCTGTTTTTAGTAGAGTTGGGATCTTGCTCTTGCTCAGGCTGGTCTCAGACTCCTGAGCTCAAGCAATCCACCGCCCTAGGCCTCCAGCAAAGCTGGGGTTACAGGTATGAGCCACAGGGCCCAGTGTATAATAATCTTAATTTTATTTTATTTTATTTTTATTTATTTATTTTTTTTTTGAGACAGAGCCTCAAGCTGTCCCCCTGGGTAGAGTGCCGTGGCATTACAGCTCACAGCAACCTCCAACTCCTGGGCTCAAGCGAGTCTCCTGCCTCCGCCTCCCAAGTAGCTGGGACCACAGGCGCCCGCCACAACGCCCGGCTATTTTTTGGTTGCAGCCGTCATTGTTGTTTGGCGGGTCCGGGCTGGGGATTCGAACCCTCCACCTTAGGTGTACGTGGCTGGTGCCTTAGCCGGTTGAGCTATAGGCGCCGAGCCAATAATCTTAATTTTAAATCTTATGTTTTTGATAGTGTCTGACTTATAATACATTATAGTTTTATTTAATCTCCCAAATTACCATGAATGGTATATAAAAATGGTAGCATTTTTATTTGGGTGTTGTTGGAGGGCTGTACAATAGAATACACACTACACAAAGTCAGGAGATTTGAGTTTTTTCTATTTCTATTTTTTGAGACAGAATCTTACTTTGTCGCCCTATAGAATGCTGTGCTGTCATCGCTCACAGCAACCTCTAACACTTGGGCTCAAGTCATCCTTTTACCTCAGCTTCCTGAATAGTTGGGACTACAGGCGCCTGCCACAACGCCTGGCTAGTTTTTAGAGATGGGGTTTTGCTCTTGCTCAGGCTACTCCTGAACGTAAGCGATCTATCTGCCTGACTCCCCCCCAAAGCAATGAACTCTGTGATCTTGACCAAGTGAGCCTGAGTTTTAATTTCTTCAGCTGAAAGTTAGGGGATGAAATTGGATCAGTGGTTCCTAAACTACAGTCTGTGGATTAGTGTTCATTTTGGACAAAGTTCTACCCAATCTGTGATAAAAAAGAGGAAACAAGTCAGTAAGTTTTTCAGATAACAAAATTAATTCTGATGGATTTTTCTCTCTTTTCCCTCTATTTAGGTTATAGCCTTCTACTTTCTTGTTAAGTGAAAATATCTTTTCACTTTGGAATTGATCCTAGTTGTTTTGTCTTATTTTTTAATGTACCAGGCAAAATACAAAGTTGGCAACCTTAAATTGGTTAAGCATTGTATTTTAAGTTGGTTAAGGTGGAAGTTTTTTACTATTTCACACAGTTGAAGTAGAATCTGGGGCCACTGCCTTAGATGACGATTCCTTCTGACTCTAAAATTCAAAAACTCTAAGGTAAGATATCAAGGACTCAGAGAGAAGTAAAACATTGATCTAAGTTAGAGGGCCAGAAAGATAAAAAATAAAAGGAAAACCCAAAACATTATGAAGACAGAGAATTTGTTTTATCTATTTATTTATTTATTTACTTATTTATGAGTAATTTTTGGTTATTAATGTTGCCCTGTGTTCTGTAAACATCACAGAGGTAAGTTGACTATGGATTTATAAAGTGCAACTTCCTGTTCTGCTGGTGAACCTTCAGCCTCGATTCCTGGCAGAAGTTAACATTTAACATGGCCTTAGTTGGGGCTTCCAATTTTTTTCATGGTTAGATAAGAGAGATTTCTTGAAACTACTTCCACCAGTCTCATTTTTAAATTTTAATCCATTGGACCAGGGTGACCAGAAACGCAGGGCCCATAGAAGGACAGAGCGGACACCTTCTTTTCCTTTTTGTTTCAAGTAGCTTTATGTCCTTAAATATCTGGAGAGCATACAAAACCAAGGAAATCTAGGTTTCCCTACACAACTGGTTTTAAAGTTCTCTGCTGTGGCTCATTAAATTGTAAAGAGCTTTGACAGAAGATCCTCAGTGAGTTTTGAGGTGAAATTATAACTATGATGACACATTTGCAGGCAAGCAGTGGGGTAAGCTTTAAGAGCTGTGTGCCCAGGCTAAAATCAAGGATTTGGTGGCTTCATGTGGGTACATGACACTCCTCTGTCCTAACCTCTTAGGGGTTATCCCCATTGGGGGAGATTTCAGCTTCATGCATATAAATATGATGTATGTATTTCTTGAGGCGAATCGTTGCAAGCTTTTCTTCCTTATCAAACATTACAAAAATATATACGAACCTTAAGAAGAGTTTGAGATATTTCTCTAAACTAAAATACACCAGCTTTTATCTACAACATTATGTTTTTCTGGTCTTCCAAGTATTTCCCTCTAATTCTATTTGTGCTGAATTCTTCACTCTGAGTGATGTGATTCAACTCTGTATGAAAGGCTTAGTCCATCATTATAGATCTAGATATATATTGATAGCATTTAGCTGGCCTTCCTTTGAAAGTCAGCTTTTATTTTCTCATTCATTAGGACTGTCTTCTTCTACAAGTTCTGTTTCTGAACATGTGTGACATAAAGAGGTTTCAAATTTCCAGTTTCTTTCTCTCTCTCTTTATGAATGTGTATAACAGAAGATGTAGATTTCATTCTTTCTCACCTCTCACTTACTCTGCCCAGGGTGTCCACTCACATGGTTGTTCACAGAAGTAGAGGCGCACTGGGCTTCAGGGCATAAATGTGTTCCCCCCTGAGCAATAGAAATGACTTTTCTCTGAACTGGGACTGGAGAATCAACAGCCATGACTAAATGATATCTTTGTCTGAATCTTGCTTTTTAATGTTTACCTCAGTTACTTTTCCATTAACTCTGACTAAGTTGCAGGGCGCCTTTGCCCAAGGACACTTTCATGGAGGTAAACAAAGTTGGCTGGAGGGCAGGTGGGGAGGAGTGAGTGAGATCAATCCCAGTGAGTCACCGGCTGCTGCTCCAGTTGCTAGGGCAATCTGGAAGCAGAGTCTAAGAATGGGTCCGTTTTTCAAAATCACTGCTTAAGAGAATACAGAAATATTAGAAGAACCTGGCCAAAAACTTTCCAAGCTGCTTTGTATAAGCAAAGGGCGCTCAAGAAACAGGCAGGACGAGTAGTAAAGAAATCGGCTATAAACAGTAGAGCCTCTGCTGGAAGACAGTGTGTGCTGTCAAGAACTGAGAATATTTGGGTTCTTGCAAAGAACTGTTTTTAGTTTAACTCAAATTTGCAAGTGTAGACGAGAAAAGAAAGAAAAAGCATCAGAGAGAGCGCAGCCCATCCTGCTGGTGTGTGGTGTTCTGTCCCGTTCTGTTTTGTTTTTTGTTCTAGTCCTGGGATGGGAAATTTCCACTGATTGTCTGCTATTTCAGGCCTGCCCTACAAATGCCATTCATAACCATGTGCTTACGGAGCATCTGCCCCACGCCAGAAACCGAGCATGAACCTCAGACACACACAAAAAAACACACTGTTGCCCTGTAGCCCAGCAGGGGAAAAGGTGGGAGAGAAAAGAGAATTATAAGGGATAATCCCCTGTGACGGATGCTACTCAGAGGGTGATGTCGGGAGGTGAGGACTCAGGGAAACAGACTCGTCCTGGTTTGCACGGCAATTTTCTGGCTTTAACACTGAAAGCCCTGAGTCCTGTAAAGCCCCCCAGTCCCAGCCACGCCCAGACAGCTGGTTGTCATAGCAAGGTACCCAGTGTGGGAAATCGGAAGGGAGATACCCAGTTGCCAGGTACCCTGTTGTAGGTAGGAGGGGAGGAGGGAATGGTATGTAAGGAAATTTCCAAGAGGAAAGAAAATGTTTAAACTGCATCTGGAAAGGCTGAGGTAGAAAAGGGTAGATGTCGTAGGCAAAATAATGGCTCCCCCAAATTTCCAGATCCTGTGAATGGAAACTGTGCATTTGACCTAATGTGACAAAAGGGATTTTGCAGATGTGATTTAAACTAAGGATCTTGAGCCAGAGTAGCCTGTATTACCTGGGTGGGCTCTAAGTATAATCATGTGTGTCCTTATACAAAGATTTAACAACAGAAGAGGGGATTATGGGAGAGGTGATAGTGGAAGGGGAGGTCAGGGTGCTGACTGGAGAGGGGCCACCATGGGAGAGGTGACAATGGAAGGGGAGGTCAGGGTGCTGACTGGGGAGGGGCCAC
>NW_003852434.1:2635535-2656099 GCF_000181295.1 Otolemur garnettii
GAGGTGACAATGGAAGGGGAGGTCAGGGTGCTGACTGGGGAGGGGCCACCATGGGAGAGGTGACAATGGAAGGGGAGGTCAGGGTGCTGACTGGAATGCATGTGGCCTTTGGAAGCAGGAAAGGCAAGGAGAGGGCTCCTCTCCTGGAGCCTCTAGAAGGAGCCAGCCCTGCTGACATCTTTACTGTAGCTCCATGAAACTGATTTCTGGCTTCTGGACCATAAGAAAGTAAATTAGTGTTGTATTAACCACTAAGCATGTGATGATTTTTTTATAGCAGAAATAGGAAATTAGTACAGTAGGGGATGCAGAAGTGCCTTCTAGGTGAGAGAATAGCCTGGCAAAGGCTGCTCAGAGAGCGAAGGATGCTCTGGGCACTCGGGCGGTCAGCTTGGCCGCAGTGTGGGATGCAGGGGAATGCGGAAGGGGAGGAAGTCCGGAGGTAGGTAGGGGCCAGGTCACGGCTGATCTGGTAACTCACGCCAGAGAGTTGTTCCTCCATCTTGAAGATGACAAAGAAACACTCAGTGATTTAAAGCAGGGCTAGAACGTGACCCTAATTACATTTTAGAAAGGTCTTTTGGTAGCAGGACGTGGAATGGATTATTGTGAGGAGGAAGAAAACCCAGAGGAGCCTGGACATCCATTTAGAATGACGAGTGTCCAGGCCAAAAACCCCAAAGTCTTGATTGCCAGTGTGGATGGAGAACAGGGGCAGTTTCGAGAGTGCACTGGAGGTGGGTAACAGGACTTGGTGACCAAGCCAAGGGGCTATCACTGCAGAGATGGGAACACAGGAGGAGTGGTGTGTACATAGGCTGTGGGAAGAAAGAAGGATTAGCTTTTAGACACAATGAATTTGAATATTCAGTAATATATACAAGCAAAATTATATGGGTTCAATGAAGAATTGCAAAATAAAAAAAAAACATTAAAAAAGGGGCATGGTGATGGTGGGCAAGCAGTGTGGAAAGTAGAAATGGCTCAAAAGGAGGTCACTGGTAATCCAGGCTCTGCCAGATGCCCAGTCCATTTCTTGAGCATCGAATCTGGTGGGTACCAGTTGTGGTTCAGACACAAGGCCAAGGCGAGTGGCTCCGCTTAGTTTCTGCATCTTTCACCTTGTGGCTGTCCAGTGTGTCCTCATGCCCCTGTTCCTTAAGCACTGATGGTGCTGCTCAGAGCCCCTCCGTGGCTCAGGAGGCATTTAGAACATGTCACTCCAAGATGTGCTACTTTAGCACGTTGGTTATGCTGAGCTGAAGCCACCTGAGAAACAGCAGATGCAGGAAGGGCGCCCTGACCTCTCCCTGTCTACCTAAAAGCAGGTCATAAAACTTCCTATGAGAAATACGCCCTCCCTGGACCAGGAACACAAGAACCTTCTTATTGACAGAGGCTGGACGTCCACGCTGCAATGGGTCGGTACACACCAACCTGCTGAAACGGCCTTTCTGTTCCATTTCCCCACATAGTTCCTCATCACTTTCCCACAATTTACTGCCTCTAGAAGCTTCAACTCCCTTTCCTTTGTCTCATCACTTTTCTGTTAATACAAGTTTATGATTTTTTTTTCCCTTTGGTTACAAAGGTTTAAATAAATAATAAGTTTTATTTCTAACCACTTCTGGTCTTCATTTTTTTCCTATAAAGGTTCCCATGTGCACCTAAAAATGTTCACTAAAATTTGTATGCTTTTTCCCTGTTCATCTGTCTTTTGTCAGTTTAATTCTTAAGCCAAGCCACAGAAAGTAGAGAAAAGATTTCCTCCACTAAGGCTTCTCATTTGACTTTTCTACTTAGGCTCCAACCCACCTCTCAGCCTGATCCCCACTGTCCCCACCCTACATATCAGTGGATGCAAATTATTAGATTACTGTGTTGTTTGAAAAGCTAATACTGCACAAAAATGAAGAAAATCTTTATAAGCCTTAAAAGTACATATTTGATCTTTAAAAGATATTACAATCTTTAACAGTGACATCTATTAATTGTACTAACTTTGAGCTGTGTGCAAAACTTTTTCCCACCTTGCCCTAGGGGGGAAGTGGTGAGGCCGTAGGTAACATGCTACCTCTCAATTGCAGTTGTCTAGTAACTCCATTTCTTATTGGCGAATTTTAAAGACACCATCACGTATAACTTTCGTATGTGTGAGCACATGCCAGTGTGTTTTTCAATTGAAGTTTCAATTCAAGTTCCAATTGATATCAAACTCTAGATTTGGTTTGGGGGAAGTACTTTGTTTCCTCTTTATCTTCTCTGTTCATTATGTATAGATGGAGTTCTGAGGCATGATGAGTTACATAAATTTAAATGTCGCCATATTTACATTCTGGTTCTTGAACTGATCATTCTTGGACTAGAAGCTTTGCTTTGCTCACTGTCATTTTCTTTGTCACCTTGAGAATTATGCGGGAACGAAATGTTTTCAAAATGAGTGCATTTTTGTTCAATCTGAAATGTTAAGCCACCTATATTCATTTGGTATATCTCAAGATATAAAAGATGAAGATTGCAGTTAAAAATCTAAGTTACAGTATCATACCATAAAAATACTACAGTGTCAGTGTTTAAAAATAGCATGGAATACTTAAACCACCTATTTCAATCACCATTCTTCCATTTTTTTTTTTTTTGCAGTTTTTGAAAAAATGGGTTTGAACCCGCCACATACTTCGAGCTACAGGCACCGCCCATTCTTTCCATTTTTGACTGCAGGAAATACATTTCTATTTCCGAGTTCTATATAATTTCTCCACTAGGATCAATCTATCCCTCCTCTATTTTCTGAAAGTATCCTGTGTTGCAGATACTTTTATATTTATCTTATTTCTTCATTTAGGGAGACAAACTTGTTAAAAGCAGGACCATGTTATATTCAACTTTGTACCCTTCCATCGCCTAGTATAGTACCCACACAGAGCTTCTCTTAATAAATATTTGTTGTACTCAACCATTTGCTATGATTCTTCCTCATAGTAGAGCTGACTTCGTATTACCCAATACTTTATTGCATCTTTCTTATCATATCTGGGTGCCGAAGTCACTTGGATGTGAAGGTAGAAGCCACACTTTTGGTCAGGATAAGAATAAAAATAGAGTTCTGTGGCATACTCAGACTCCTTTATGAATTTTCCACTGTTATCAGGTTCTTTTCAAAATGATAGAAATTTCTACACATTTAAAAAAAAATTCGACGCAGGAATTCTTTTTTAATCTCTCTAAGGCCTCTTCCTCATGAACAAAGAGAAAAAAATACATAGTAGAAATAATGTACAGCTTCCTTTAATTTGCAGATTGCCTTTTAAAATTCCTTAAAACTTGATGTAAAAAAATGAGATGATTGACACAGTGCAGGGTGGAGTGGTTTGATATGTAGTTATTTCACACAATTGTCAATGAAGTGTATCATTTTCGTGGGGCTGTCATGGGTTGAACTGTGGGTGAAAGCATGGCAGAGTGTGACCTTACTGGGAAATAGGGTCTTTACCCAGAGATAATCAACTTCAAATTACATCATTAGGGTAACTGGTGTCCTTATATTTGCACACAGAGACCAAGGCACAGAGCTGAAAGATGACCACGTGCACCGGGAGGATGGGAATGACGCAGTTCTAAGCCAGGGGTCCCAAACATTGTCAGTAAACCACCAGAATCTAGGAAAAGACAAGGAAAGAGCCTTTTTTACAGGTTTCAGAGGGAGCATGGCCCTGATGACACCTGGAGTTTTGAGCTCAAGCCTCCAGAATTGTAAGACAATCCATTTCTAATGTTTAATTGTCGTCTAGTTTTTGATATTTTTTCTGGCAGCTCTAACAAAGTAGTATAGGGACTTCTATGTTGTATGCTGGTACCTCATTCTGTCACGTCTTTATTGACATGAAAAATTTTCAAATAAAAGGATATGTTGTCTGTGTGCAGTGGCTCATGCTTGTAATCCCCGCACTTTGGGAGGCTGAGGCGGGAGGATCGCTTGAGCCCAGGAGGGCAAGACCAGCCTGAGCAAGAGTGAAATCCAATCTCTGCAAAAAGTAGAAATATTAGCCGGGCATGATGGCAGCTGCTGGGGAGGCCGAGGCAGGAGGATTGCTGGAGCCCAGAGTGTGAGGCTGCAGTGGGGGACAATGGCACTACTGTACCCTGAGAAGCCCAGCCCACACAGAGGGAGCACACGGAGGTGCTCCAGACAACAGGGAGCTGGCGTTGATCCTGCCCTGACTTCTGGCTCCTTATCATGACTGAGACACTGTCTTTTTGTTTATTATTTTGCATTCCCCTCCTTCGGCCCTAGATCTATAAGTTTGTCCCCCTAACTGCTGCCTCAAGGCCATTCCTTATTTTCTATAAATGTATAGGCAACTCCTGATGTATTATTTTCTATTGTTAACTTCAGTTTTCTTCATGGAATCACGCTATTCCCAACATTGTCCAGCTTATTGATGGACAATGTCCAACACTGTACTTTTTTGTTTAATCCTTACAACACCTGCTCTATACATGTTACACACAATCGATACTGGTAGGACAGATTTCCTTCCTTCAATGTTTGTGCCCTTCAATGGAAACCTTAAGGTTTTCCATTCTATTTTTACAAATTTCAGCTGATAGTTCTAAAGAACTGGCTAAACTGACATGTGTGAATCTGCCTAGCCAGAGAACTCAGCACATAAACCTGAAGTCGACCTTCTCGCGCTGAGTTGACACATCACATCTTGTGATGGTGTCATTAGGGCACACGTACATGGAAAATACCTCTTTCCTTTTAGAAAGATAATTTTTTCCACTGAGGAAAGAAATGTGTAGTCCAATTTCAAAATGAGAAGTTGAAATCTACTGGAAGAGGGCATTCGTTATTGTGAAATGTTCACTCTTCAGGATGTTAGCTGTGGACATGACCGGGAAATATAGGCTGAGCTATAAATAGCCTCAGCGAACCATGAGGCATCTGCTTTTAATTTGTGCCTGTGGCTTCCACATAAGACAGGAAAACATGCCTGCTTTTAGGAGGCTTGAATAGATGCCGTAGAGTAAGTGCCCATTTCCCAGAGTTTGTTGTCATTTTGGTTAGCGAACTCCACCTACCAAAACAAAAATGATCACCATGTCTCTGAGGCTCCCTTTTCTAGCCCTTGGCTTTACCATTGAAGAAATAGGGGAGCAAATCTTTCAGCCAGCTCTGCTACACAGATATGTGTAAGCCAAAGATTCACAAAACATTTTCAAAACTTTATTTGTGCAAACTCTATAGTCTTTATATGTGTGTGTATTTAATTTTGGTCTTAATTCAACTTTAGTAATTTTGGAGAGAGGTTTTTTTTGTATCCATTTTTTATTTCTAGTCATTTCTTTTTATATATATATTAATTGTTGGGGATTCATTGAGGGTACAAGAAACCAAGTTACACTGATTGCCTTTGTTAGATAAAGTCCCTCTTACAATCCTGTCTTGCCCCCAAAAGGTGTGGCACACACCAAGACCCCACCCCCTCCCTCCTACCCTCTCTCTGCTCTGACTATCCCCCACCCCCACCATGTCATTAATTGTCATTAATTGTTCTCATATCAAAATTGAGTACATAAGATTCATGCTTCTCCATTCTTATGATGCTTTCAGTCAGCCTTTAATATTAAACACGGATAGGATGGTCTCACCCAGGAACGGACAATGGAAATGGATAATTCACTCTGAAAATGCCCATATCCCAAAAGGACTAAGGGCCTTGACTGGGAGCAGTGAGCAGAGGAGGAGCCAGACCTACAGAGGGGTGCCGTCTTCCACTCCTTGTGTTGTGAAGCAGTCTCAGAGCTCCCCTTCTACAAAATAACACTTGTGCTCTTTTTCCTTGAATTGTTTTTTTCTAGGTGACGTTTTATGCCTTGAATGGATTTCCTCTGACTCTTCCTTTCCTTCTTTAAACCCTACCTCCCTCCTCACAGCCCTTCCCACAAACAAAGCTGGGATGCTAAGGAGACCAGCTCCATGTCCAGCAGACTGGACTGATTGAAATAATCAGGCTCTTTCCTGGCCTCGCTTCACTCACACCACACAGAATGCTCTCGACACTTGTCTTCAACACAATACAGCTCTGGAAGTAGCTTGTGTGGTTTTTCTGTTTAGCTTTCTTTCCCCTCTTCCTGTCTGTGTTAGTGTTTCTGGTGAGACAATCAAGGGCTCTTTGCAATATTTAACACAGCATCCATCAAGCAGATGACTGCTTCAGGTGATGACTGAGCTTATGAATAAATATGGTGTCTTAGATATTTACAAAAGACACTTTAACATTTGTAAGTCTTAGCAGAGCTTATTTTTATGTGATTATACATTTATTTACTATGCCACGTAGAGAAATGGAAGTATTAAGCTTTTTAAAATAATTTAGGTTCATTTCTTCTGCTGGGATGGATACATGAGTGTGGGGTCCATTAATGCTATTCATAGCTACATTTATATCATATATCTAATTTTGTATGTGTTAAACATATCATAAATTAATACAAGTCATTTACATAATAAAACAAGAAAAGACTAAGGCAAGTATATAGAAAAAATCAAAAGTAATGATCTTAAGGTGGACGTAGTGGCTCACACCTGTCATCCTAGCACTCTGGGAGGCTGAGACTGGAGGATCCCTTGAATGCCCGAGTTCAAGACCAGCCTGACCAAGAGTGAGACCCCATCCCTAGTAAAAATTGAATCATTAGCTGGGTGTTGTGGTGTGCAGTTGTCCCAGTTACTTGGGAGGCTGAGGCAGGAGGATCTTAGCAGAGCTTATTAAGAAAGTTTCCAATGCTAAAGTAGAATGCATGTGTTGTCTTTTGGAAAAATGAGATGTTTCCAATTTTTTCTTTTCACTGACCCTAACGACTCAGAATTTTTGAGTATGTTAATGAAAATGACTCTGTAGAAGGGAAAAGTTTGGTAAAGCAGGGGCTGCAGGAATAATGGAGACTGGAAGGAGGCTAAAGGCACGGATGTGACGGGAGGACCATACACCTACCTATGAATTATGGACAGATGCCTGTCATCCCCAAGGCCTTTCTCCCTAAACACGCCTATTCTGTTTCTCTTCATCAGAAAATTAGACTTCCATGGAAAGCAGGACAAAAGTTGCTCCTGATCCCTCTCCTTTGCTCTCCATTTTTTGTTGGTCAGTGAAACATACCTCAGAGAGGTCCACAGAATGGATAACTCCTGAGGAAATTATCTCTTTTTTATTTAAGTAGACTTCAAAAACTTTTGAGGGATTTCTTATTTGGGCTTATTTTCCCACTGGGTTTAAGCTGTTAAAAGTCTCTAGTAAGATATCCCCACCAACCAGAAGTTAAAAACGTTTTGCTCTTGGTGTTGAAATGGCATAGACTCTGGACTCAGGTTTGTGGATTTATGGCAGTTTTTGTTTCTTCTGAGTGATTTGGTCATAAGCAATTATTGAGCTTTATGTTGCCTCAGTTTATTTATCTTTGACATAGAAATAAAATCATAAAATAAGGATTTGTTATCTTCACTGTAGACACCAAACTCTAGCCTTACTGTCTTGTTAACTTGTTACTTGTTTCAGGAAGTGTAGATTATTCTGGAGCAGCTTAGAAGCCTGTGATAGGGAGCCCTGTTTTCCTGAGGTGATCAGACTCTAAAGATGAATTTGACAAGGGGTCTTGTTAGTGGGTGGTGTCAGCGTGGATTACTAGGCACCACCTTCTGCTCCTTAGGGAGCTCTACCAGTCAGTGACAAAAAGGACTCTCAGAGATGCCGACTGCAAAGTCTGAATTCACGTTGATACTGGTAGCTCAGTCCCATGAGTCCCAGGGACTCTTGGTATGATTTGTTGGCCATACCATGATAGTGGCACTATTTTGCCTCTCCAGAGCTTTCTATTTTGGAATGATATTTCTCAAGAAGTATCTAAGTTAACAACCTTTCATCTTTTCCTTGTCTATCAAGCCTTCAAATCCACAAAAGTGATAGTGTTCTGTTAATGATGTTGGCAACAGTAGTGGTTGAGATGTAGTAATAACAGTGCTCTAAGTAGCTAAGAGTTGGGTAGGATGCACTGTGTCAGCTATGGTGCTTTGTATAAATTCTTTTACTCCCTCTAAAGCCCTCTGAGGAAGATGATATTCTAATCACCAGTTTATAGATGAGGAAACTGTGGTGCGGGTGGGTTAGCAACATACACAAATCTTACAGCTGGTGAGTGAAGGAGCTGGAATTTGAATCCCGACAACCTGCCCCCCAAGTTCTTACCCTCAGCCTCTATGATGTGAAGCTTCTTTATTAATAATAAAAATACTTTTAAACTGTATGCTTCCTGAGTGCCTGTCACTGTTGTAAATAATTTATATGCAATATTTTATTTATTCTGTGTAGCAGCCCTGCAAGAAAGGGTTTTGATTCTATTTTTCAGATGAGAAAACTAAGGCTAAGAAAAGTTAAATATTTTACCCAAAGTCACTTAGCTAGGAAGGAGCAGAACCAGCAGAACCAGCAGAACAAAGGCCCTCACCCTAACCCATGTGTACAATTGTCCCAGGTGTAGCTGTCCGCTTCCTCCAAATTGAACCCAAAATGTCATTTAAGTCATCTGTGGCACTTTTTATAACCTCTCTGTAAAGTTGTATCAGGAAGATGTCTTTAAAATAATCTGAGGCAAACAATTTTTTAAATTCAAATATTTGTCTTTAATTTATAATTGGTGAGAAAATACTTTCTGGACAGGGAAAGATTGGTACGTTCATAAACAAACATCTGGGGTGTGTGTGGAGAACAGTGAGCTGTGTGTTTAGACTGGAGACCGTGGGAGGATAATAAATCTTGAAATTAGACGGAAATAAACCTGGAGATGTGGGTGGGACATGGCTAAGTTGTAGAGGGCCTTGAAAGTCTAGTTTGGAGTTGTAATGTATGCTACAGACAGGCAAGGGACCTGCCGAGCTCTGTTGGGGGGTCGGAGTCTGAGCCGATTTAGGAAGATTCCTGGGGTGTTGGTGTGTCAGTCAGGATGGAGCAGAGAAGCAGATGCAGGGAGATTAGGGCAAAAGCCATTGCACAGTTCTCACACGTCCACCGAAAGATGTGCCAGAATGTTATAGCCCTTCATTCATAATGGTGGCTTTAGTCATAAGACTGAGAGAATGGATCATACACAGCAATAAAAAAATTGCTGCATATGTAAAATCCAAAAGTATGAATGAATTTTGCAGACATAAGTCTGAGTAAAATAAGCCAGGCACACACTAAAAAAGGATGTGCTAGTTTCCAATGATGAGATGTCAAAGAACAGGGGAAAATAAAGGGAACAATCTTTTTTTTTTCTTTTGAGACAGAGTCTTGCTTTGTCACTCTGGTTAGAGTACCATGGCATCATAGCTCACAGCAATCTCAAACTCTTGGGCTCAAGACTCAACTCAACTCTTGCCTCAGCTTCCCTAGTAGCTGGGACTATAGGTGCCCACCACAACACCTGGCTATGTTTAGAGATGGGGTCTCTTTCTTAGTCAGGCTGGTCTCTATGTCATGAGTTCAAGCCATCTATCAGCCTTGGCCTCCCAAAGTGCTGGGATTACAGGTGTGAGCCATAGACCCTGGCCAGGGGGAACAATCTTACAGAGAGAAAAGAGGAATGGTTACCTGTGTGGGAGCAGATGCTGTTTATTGATTGGGAAGGAACATGAATTTGGGGATCACATAGATTTTACACATATGTAGATAACATATATATGTAAAAGTTTATTGAGTTGCACACTTGAGTATCTATGTTATACCTCAATAGTAAGATCTCTTAAAAAGATTACAGCATAGTTTAATCAAGTCTATTAATGATCGTAGAAACTTCCCAAAGGAGAGTTCCCTTTTACTTTCTCTAATTATAAAAACAAAGGAGAGTTCTTCATCTCCTACTTTCCTTCATATTTTCTTCATGGTTGGTTGGGTGATCTCTCTGTGTTCACTGAGAGCGCAGTGAGCAGAGCAGAGCGTGGTGGGACTCAGTGGGAGGTGGAGAACAGAGAAGAGGCTTCCTAGGGGAATGAGGAGAGGGCAGGAAATGAGTCACCTGCCACCTCACTCAGAGCAGGGGAGGGGCTGTCTCCCTTTTGGAATTTCAACATAGCTTCCCTGTTTTTACTTTCTTCCACCAATGCCACTGTTTCATTGAATGAAATGAGGCAGGTCACTGGAATTCACACCCTTTCACATAAAATAATAAGAAACTTTTTTTCCCCCCAAACTGGGAGCTAGGCTCGGCACCTGTAGCTCAACTGGCTAAGGCACCAGCCACGTACACCTAAGGTGGCGGGTTCGAATCCAGCCCGGACCCGCCAAACAACAATGACGGCTGCAACCAAAAAATAGCCGGGCGTTGTGGTGGGCACCTGTGGTCCCAGCTACTTGGGAGGCTGAGGCAGAAGACTCGCTTGAGCCCAGGAGTTGGAGGTTGCTGTGAGCTGTGAAGTGACGGCACTCTACCCAGGGGGACAGCTTGAGGCTCTGTCTCAAAAAAAAAAACAAAAACAACTGGGAGCTAATTGGTAATTTGAATGCAGAACACACAAAGGGTTTGTAATAATTGTGCCGTATGAATGCTTATGAATGTGTAACTAGAAAGCAAGCGGATTTTCTTGCAGGATTACCTATAAGGACATGTATGGTTCTGAAATGAAGGCATGTTTTTGTAAACACACAGGTGCAGGCCAGATTCAAATATATTCATGTTTTTTACAACCACTGGATTTGAACATTCTTTAATGTACAACAAATATTTGCTGAGCAGTCTCTGTGTGCGAGACAGGGTGCTGTTGTGGGGAAATCAAGGTGCATGAGCTATAGTTCCTGTCCCCCAAAGGGGATGCAGTCTAGCCGGGAGGATCAGACTGGTGCAAAATAGCTGGTTGGCAAGAAAGCACATGATAACTATCAAGAGGAAAATATGGAGTTGTAGGGCCTTCAGGGACAGGTGAGTGAGGCTTCAAAGGGGGCTGAAGATCTTTGGTTGAGAAGGGAGCCACTATTTCTGTGCTACACCGTATGATGTGCCTTCACATACATACTTTCTCACTGAATCCCTGGAAAAACTCCATAAAGTAGAGGACAGGTGGTGGCTTCCCCAATTCAGAAAACCCTGGCCTATTAAAAAAAAAGATGGAGACTTTACCTCTTTTATGTTTACATGGAGGGACCTGGAACATATTCTCCTGAGTAAAGTATCTCAAGAACGGAGGAAAAAGGATCCAGTGTACTCAGTACTTCTATGAAACCAACTTATATTTACTCACACTTTCTTATGAAAGATAGAACACAACTATAGCCCAGGATGAAGGAGAGAAATGGAGTGGGAAGGGAGGGGAGGGAGGAGGTTTGATAGAGGGAGGGTAAAAGGTGGGACCACACCTATGGAGCATATTGCAAGGGTACAAGTCAAATCTGTCAAGCGTAGAACATAAATGTCTAAACACAATGATCAAGTAAATGAGGTGAAAGCTATGGCGATTGGTTTGATGTAACCACGTCAGATTGCATAAAAAAATCAACACATTGTACCCCACATATGGATAAATGTATTCATGATCTATGTGTATATGACTTAATAAAAGAAAGAAAGAAAGAAAGAAAACCCCGGCCTAAACCCAGGACTTTGATTCCATGGATCTGCTTAATAAAAACAGGCAATATAACATAAGAGTGTGGACAGTTGAGCTAAATTAACTGGCTTCAAATCTGAATCCCCTTATGTCCAGGTTTGGGGATTTCTTGGAAGTTATTCTGTATTTGTGTCTATTACTTTCTTCATCTGTAAACTGGAGTTAAAAATAAAAGCATATTTCAGTGACATTAAATGACTTTACTCACCTGAGGCATTTAGAGAGCACCTGAGTCCATTCACAGTAGGCAAGGGCTTGCTACTATCATTTTTGAAAACATTTTTATTATAAAAATAATAAATACTTCAGAGAAAATTGGCAAAAGACCTAATAAAAGAGCTTGAAACACTTACTAAAGGCAAGATTAACACATACAAATCAATTAATAATGTTCCTTTATCCAACAGTGATCAATCACATATCAGAATTCTTTCCTATTTTCAGAAATATGGAGAATCCTCAAAGAGCTAAATGTAGACATGCCATTTGATCCTGCAACTCCATTACTAGAAATCTACTCAGAAGAAAATAAATCATGTTATCACAAGGATATCTGCATTAGAATGTTTATCGCAGCTCAATCCACAGTTGCCAAGACATGGAAGCAGCCCAAGTGCCCATTAGCCCATGAATGTACCAATAAACTGTGGTAAATGCATACCATGGAATACTATTCAGCTATAAAAGAGATGGTGACTTTACATCATTTCTATTTACCTGGATGGATTAAAAACACATTCTTTTTTTGTAAAGTATCACAAAAATGGAAATGCAGGTATCCAATTTACTCAATATTAATAGAAAAACAACTAATCTCTCCCCATAGGAGAGAATAATGTAAGTATATTCAGTGGGGAGAGAAGGGAGGAGGGCAGGGAGACGGGTAGGGAGGAAGGAGGGGCATTGGTAACTCTCATCTGGTGGACACAAGTGAGGGTGTGCAGCACACCCCCCGGGTGAAGGGCTCAACTGCCTCAACTAGAACTTGAGCTTGGCCTTAGAAACACAAACAATGTAACCTAACCTTTTGTACCTTTATATTAATCTGAATTTTAAAAAATACAATTTTTTTTTCTATTTTGAATGCTATGCAATATAGAAATCAAATCTATGGAGTATTAAGGAATAAAGGTAACCAAGACGTGCAAACATTTTTGGAGAACATTTGAAAAAACAGGAAAAGGTCAACAGGAATACCTTTCCTCTGGGCTGGGAAAGAAGATAGCGTAGGCAAAGGGAATACTAAGAGTAAGGACAGCCGGTGGGTGTTTTCAGAGAATAGTTTGGTACAGCGTGGAACACACTTAACAGGGAATGAATGAGATTGAGGTAGAAAAACTCATTTTAGGTAAGGTCATGGATGACTTTGAATGTCAGATAAAGATTCTGTAATTCATTTCATAGGTAGCTGGGAATCGTTACAGTCTTGTGAGTAGGGAATAGGACTGAGCTTAGGACAGAAAGATGCTCCAGGGGAAAGAACTTAAAGACTAGCCTGAGAGTTGTTGGGGAAAGGGAGGCTGGAGAAAGGTGGAAACGTAATGGCTGGCAGCTATGCACAAAAACTATTGATTTTAGAATGGTTTAAAAGGAATTAATTCTAAGTTCAATCTTCTTGACCATGTATTCTTATCTGTGAATTATTTACTACTTTTTAAAAAATGTCTTGTATCTGAGTTGAATAAATTGCCACTTGGATAACCATCTGACAATCAATTGAAATGATAAGTAAACGGTAAACTTTGGGGTTTGCATTTATCTTGGTGTGTCCTGGGAATGTGGCAATGCAGGGATCACATATCGACACACTCTGTATGAGATTATGAATAGTTTTATTTAAAAATATTCCTTGGCAACATTGAAGTCTTTTGGAGGTAGCAACACTATGAGATCACATTAATAATTTTTTATTCACTAGGATGGAATATGAAAGGCAAGGGTTACATAAGAGCTGAATGAGAAGGAAAATGACAATATGGTATGTTGAGTGGCTACTTACAGGGTGTCCAAACTTTTTTATTTTCTAGTGCACATTGGAGGAAGAAGAGCTGTCTTGGGCCACACATTAAATAGATAAACATCAATGAAAGCTGATGAGCAAACAAACAGAAAACAAAGAAAAGTCTGTGGATAATTTTTTGTGGTATCCACCACCACAGGTAAGCAAAACCATCCTCAGAAAATCTGCATGTAGCCTGAGGGCCACAGGTTGGACACCCCTGCAAGCTGATAATGATACTGAAGGGTAGGACTTATTATTCCCATTTCACAGACTCAGGAGTTAGACTTGGAGTCAAATTCCCCCTTCATCACTTTTAATTGTGTGATCCTGAGTAACTTACTTAATAACCTTTTTAAACTTCAGATTCCTCATTGATTAAAATAAGGACAGTAATAGCACCCAAATTCCAGGATTATTGTCTGGATTAAATACAATAACATGCATTAAATTCTTAACACAGTATCTGGTCATGATAACTAACACATACTAACTTATTGTGTGCAGGCACTGGGCTAAGAAACTTAATTTCATTATCTTATTCAATTTTCCCACAGATTTTATGGTAGGCACTCAATTGTTATCTTTGTTCTTCCAAGTAATACTACCATTTATTATTATTATTTTCTTGGAACTCAGAAAGATTCTTACTCATCCAAGACCAAGAAACTCACCAGGTGGCAAAACTCATGTTCAAACTTAGCATTTTCTGAAGGCAAAACCCAGAAACTGTTAAGAATATTCCACATTAGAGAATGAGAGGAATACTAATAAATTATCTAAATTCCTTTTTTCTTTCTGTCTGATTTGGATGCCAATGACAGAATAAGCCATTTGAGACACGTAGGATCAGGTTTTTGTATTTAAAAATGAGCTACAATGAAAATGTGATGTGTATTGTAAGAACACAAGTGTGAAAACAAGGTTGTCATTGGAAGAGAGACCATGATACACATATCAGTGGTACTGGATGTCTATCCAATTTATCTGTTCAGCTTGGTATTAATTCAGAGTATTAAGAGTATATGTCGGCTCGGCGCCTGTGGCTCAAGTGGCTAAGGCGCCAGCCACATACACCTAAGGTGGCGGGTTTGAATCCAGCCCAGACCCACCAAACAACAATGGCGGCTGCAACCAAAAAAATAGTCAGGTGTTGTGGCGGGCACCTGTGGTCCCAGCTACTTGGGAGGCTAAGGCAGGAGACTCGCTTCAGCCCAGGAGTTGGAGGTTGCTGTGAGCTGTGATGCCACAGCACTCTACCCAGGGGGACAGCTTGAGGCTCTGTCTAAAAAAAAAAAAAAGAGTATATGTCTCAGCAGGCAGGATCATTCGAGAGGAGATAAAATGAGGCAGAGGAGAAGATAGAATCACTTTACTAATGTTAAATTCCACATCTAAGTTATAAACTGGATCTTTACAACCCAGTGCATGTGACACAATTGTACAGATGGCAGCATCTAGTTTACTTTTGTCAGGTGCTCCTGCAGATCAATCTTTGATGGTCTGCTTGGGGCAGAGGCATGGGCAAGAGAACCTCCAAGGGCCGATGAAAAGGCAGGAGATGGGCGGCACCCGCAGCTCAGTGTGCAGGGCCCCAGTCACATACACCCAGGCTGGTGGGTTCAAACCCAGCCCGGGTCTGCTAAACAACAATGACAACTGCAACAACAACTAAAAAATACCTGGGTGTTGTGGCGGGTGCCTGTAGTCCCAGCTACTTGGGAGGCTGAGAAAATTGCTTAAGCCCAAGAGCTTGAGGTTGCTGTGAGCTGTGACACTACGGCATTCTACCGAGGGTGAATGTCTAAAAAATTAATTAATTAATTAATAAAAAAGAAAGAAGAGCAGGAGATGTTTGTTCATGCCCTACTGGGTTCATTTTAGAATTTAGGATTTGATTTTTTAGGTTTGCAAATTCAGGGGCAGATCTGAACTTCTGGGGAAGATTTTGAAGACTGATTTAGGGAAGACTGAGTCAGGGGAGGAGATCTGAACCTGGCATCTGGAATTTGCCAGAAAATAGAAATGTCTAGTGAGAATGTTTATTGTTATTTTTTTCCTGTGTGGCCTATATTATAGAAACTTCTATCTTTCATGAAATCTTCAGCAAAATTTGCATTTGGGGGCCAATGCTTGAAAGAGTAATTTCTGGTTTGTTTGGTTTTACTTAGTGGGAAGATGAAGACTTCCACCTCCTTTGCAGTGGTGGAGAATATACTCACCAACACTGTAAATATTTCTCTAAACCTACAAAAACAATGGCCTTGAACTGGTAGCACTCTCATTTCACAATTCTTTTCCTTAAATAATTGCTTCTTTTTATCTAAGATCGTCCTACCTTTGACAATGTGATACAATTTCTCTAGGCAGGTCGGGGCAGGCTGGGCACTGTGCTGGGTCAAAACATTGAGTGACTGATATAAAATGTGACACTATCATGAACTTAAATAGACTCTGGTCGGATCTGTGTCTGGGACCTCTCGGGGTGAATTTTGTCTTCATTTGGTACCAGTCTGAGAGTCTGGTGTGTGGGGGGGATGTCCTTGTACTGCCCACATCTATTTAATTGGGCATCTCTGTCCTGAGGACTAGGGACAAGCTTCACCCCTCTGGAGGATTCCTCCCACGGACTTCAGTCTCACTTGGCTGTAGGACTAACTTGCTTAGTCAAAGCAGGAAGAAAATTCCTTTCCTCTATTGCTCTGTACTCTCTACTGGGCCCTCTGGGTGGAGGCCAAACGTCCTGCTGTCCTCTGCTGATACAATCTCGTCTCTTGGTTGGGTCAGTACCCAGGGGTCCTTCTCCGCTGCCTTAACCCTACCCTGGGGTAGCTGGCATGGTAGGTCCCTTGCCTCTGTGCCATGTCACTTATGCAGTTGTCAATCTGGGCTGTCCACTTCATGACCCCGTTCACCATGGCTGGCCCTCAGCAATATATCCAGCCCTCTGATCAGTTTTCTCTCCTGCTTCTATGCGGGAGCTCGTTGGAGTTTCTAGATTCCTCTAAAGTGCTTGAGAGCCACACGAGGAGAACAAGCACTGACTGGGCTGTGTGTCTGCCAGAGGCTGAGGGCAGCGGGCCACCGTGACTCTGCCATTTTCTTGGGAGCATTGTTTTGGATGTGGTGTTTCTCTGTGAGGCTTGAGGGCTTTCCGACGCCTCCCTGCAAAGCCCAAGGACTGTTCCGTCTGCTCTAGGAACTGTCCACGCCTGTGGGGAAACTTATCTGGGGTTTCCATCTCTTTGCTTCTGGGGCTGAAGTTCGGGGAAATCCGGACTGCACACCTCTGACCTCCTGAGTCCTCCCTTCTCTCCTCTGAGCCTTCTTCCTTTCCTCCTTCCTCGACCTGCCACCTGCCACCTGGCCTTGTGTTTTCCCTACTCCGGCTTCATCCTTAGCTTCATAGGATGTACTGTTTGGGGGAGAAGCCTTGAGTAGGAGACTGGGAGACTGGGCCGAGGCGGGAGGCGGGGGCTTGCAGAGCAGGTGCAGGTGTTAAAGTCTAACTAAGGGGAGTTGATAACCACAGACAAGGACCGGGGTCAAGCTTGTTAGTGATCTAGAACCCTGACGTGAACTTCAGCTCGTTACAGTATCATTTGCATTGAAGTTTTGAAAATTTCTCTGCCCTCAAAATCACCATGACAGTTTGGAAACAACTATATAAAGTATGAAAATGGGAGGGACCAAAGAATTACTCCCCAATATCTGTAGCAAAAGCCAACCTCTTTGACTTGAATATTTCTCCCCTCAATTAACAAGACTTCAAAAGACCGAAACCCACATCATCCTGGGGAAGTTGCTCCTTTTGAGCCTGTCTGCTCTCTTACATTCGAGACAGAGTGCATTTGCTTTCAAGCTTAACTTCCTTCCCTTCCCTTCTCTTCTTTCTTTTTTTATTTTAGACAAAATCTTTCTCTGTCTCTGTCTCTACCATGGGTAGAGTGCTCTGGCATCACAGCTCATGGCAACTTCCTTGGGCTCAAGAGTTCCTCCTGCCTCTGCCTCTGGAGTAGCTGGCACTATGGCTAGTTTTTCTATTATTATTGTTTTTTTTAATTAAATCGTAGCTGTGTACATTAATGCAATCATAGGGTATAATGTGCTGGTTTTATATACAATTTGAAATATTTTTATCAAACTGGTTAACAGCCTTCACCACATTTTCTTAGTTATTGTGTTAAGACATTTATATTCTACACTTAGTAAATTTCGCATGTAACCTTGTGAGATGCACTGTAGGAATGGTCCCACCAATACCCTCCCTCCACCCATCCTTCCCTCTCCCCTCCCTCTCCCTTTCCCCCTTCTTTTTGGGCTAGCTATAAATTGGTTTCATAGTAGGGCTAGGTACATTGGATACTATTTCTTCCATTCTTGAGATATTTTGCTAAGAAGAATGTGTTCCAGCTCCATCCATGTAAACATGAAAGAGGTAAAGTCTCCATCTTTCTTTAAGGCTGCATAATATTCCATGGTGTACATATACCACAATTTATTAATGTATTCATGGGTCGATGGGCACTTGGGCTTCTTCTATGACTTGGCAATTATGAATTGAGCTGCAATAAACATTCTGGTACAAATATCTTTGTTACAATGTGATTTTTGGTCTTCTGAATATATACCTAGTAGAGGAATTGTAGGATTGAATGGCAGGTCTATTTTTAGAGCCCTAAGTATTCTCCAAACATCTTTCCAAAAGGAACGTATTAGTTTGCATTCTCACCAGCAGTGTAGTATTATTATTATTTTTAATAGAGACGAGGTCTTAGTCTTGCTCAGGCTGGTCTTGAACTCCTGAGTTCAAGCAATCTACCCACCATGGCCTCCCAGGGTGCTAGGATTTCAGACATGAGCCACTGCACCTGCCTGGCCTTAATCTTAACTTTCAATAAAAAAACATCTGTCTCTTTGGTTTACCTCATGCATCCGGAAATTCTTTTCTCTCAGTAATCACCAAGAGCTTGGAAAAACTTCCACTAGGAGGACAGTAACAGAAGGGAGACAAGAAAACAACCAATTAATAAAGGGACATGTATTAATCAGAAAAAACTTGACAAATATACATATTAGACCTATTTCATGTTTAAGGAACATGAGAGAACTAAAGGATGAGAAAGGAAGGATTCATCATTCTTCTAGACCTTTCTAAGGTCTGGTAGGGAAGATGTACCCCACCAACACAGAGAGTCAAATGAGGCCATGTTGCTGAAATATAAAATGTTTTGGGAGAATTGGAGAGGGACATGTCCACTGAGGTTGAAGGAGGATGAGCATGGAATTTCTGGGGCAATAATGGAAAAGATGCTGACAGCAGACATGGAGGGTGGGGCAGGGCAGGAGGACGGTGGCGGGCAGGATGACAGAGCACGGCTGTCGGTGGTTGTGCAACCCTGTGGCATGTGACAAGTCTGCAAGGCTGATCTGGTCTCAGGCTCTCTGGTCTCTGTATCACTTTCTTATCAGAAGAGAAAACATAAGCACATCTTTACACCCCCAAGCATACTTTCTCTGCTAATCTTTTATTTCTTTTAAATTAACTCTGTTTACTTGTCCACCCCAAACTTGCACAGTTGGAGAGTGAGAGTCTTTCTCTTCTTACTCACAAGGGAGTGAAAAATCATCATTTAGTTGACTTTTATAGAGCTATTTGTGGAACTTTCTGGTTTGACTGCGAATAATGGTTCTTTTCTTTCTTTGTTTCTCACCAGCCAGTGTGGCTTGTGATTTAATAGCCAAGCAGAACACTGAAATTAATACTTGGTAATATTTTAGGCTAGAAGGGCCAGGGAGGAAGGAATTTTAAATTGTTAGTTTGTTGTGTGGGGAGCCTACTGTCTCCTTTGGAAAGAGTTTAGACCGGGCAAGATCTCACCACTAGTTTACAAAAAAGAGCATGAGAAAGGAATTGCCCCCGTTTCTACTTTATTTTTTGTTTAACACAATTCAATTCTTAGATGAAAAGATTGCGTTTAAAACTGAGTTTTTGCCACTCTGTGTCCTTTAAGCTGTATTTAAAATGAATTGATGGATGTAGCTGTTAATTTACCTTTTTCAAAAAAGCTATGGATCTGTGTTTTTTGTGAGTGATCTTAAGTTTTTGCATGCGTGTCAATGGAGGACAGAGATGTTCCTTTTTGCCTGAGGGTGGTATGGGGCAGTTCAGGTAAAGAGATAAGGTGAAAAAGAAGACTGAGGTGAGCTTGACCAAAGTAAGATTCCTGCTGCCTTATACCCTCCCCCCTTTTTGAATGCCTGAGGAGAATCTATTTTTTTCCCACAAAAGAGCAATTCTTCCTCTTGCATTGGTAGAACCAAGAAGAAAAGAATAATGGACTATTGTTTATTTTAGGGAGGATTGTTCCTTATTTTCTAGTGCCTGCTAGGAAATATTCATATGATATAGAACACATTTGGGGAACATGTGGGCCTGTGCTGGATAGTTTTTGTTAAAGAAAATGGAAGTCTTCCCGTTATTGTTTTTGAGGCTATATTACGTACAATCTCATTAACGGACCTGTCATAGAACTGACTCCCTCAGCTACCCACTCCTTTGTATGACAATTATTTTTTTGTTAGTTGTTTAGATTTTTTTTTTTCTGGTGGCACCTGTAGCTCGGTGGGTAGGGCACTGGCCACATACACAGAGGCTGGTGGGTTCGAACACTGCCTGACCAGCTAAAGCCACAATGACACCTGCAACAACAACAAGTAGCCCGGTGGCGTTGTGGTGGGCACCTGTAATCCCAGGTACTTGGGAGGCTGAGGCAAGAGAATCACTTAAGTACAAGTTTGAGGTTGCTGTGAGCTGTGACACCACGGTACTCTACCGAGGGTGACATAGTGAGACTCTGTCTAAAAAAAAAAAAAAATGGGTAACAGATCCCTCCAGCAGGCGTTAGGTTTATCCTTTTAAAC
>NW_003852434.1:2656119-2669465 GCF_000181295.1 Otolemur garnettii
AAAAAAACCTCTATCACTTAATACACATTACTTTATTTCATCCCAACAACCAGACAAAGCTTGGTATGATTCTTTTCATTGTATGCTGAGAACTAAGGCTTCGAGAGGATAAGCAAAAGGCAGATCCCAGGGCTTTCTCACTCTGAACCACACGCTGTTTGCTAGGATCTGATATCCTGTTTTCCTCAAGACAGTAGAGCCATCAGTGACCATTTGTTCATGATAAAAACAATTTCCTGCTTTATGTATGGTGACTTTAGGGACAGGCTGTATAATGCAGAAAAGAGAGAAAATCACAAAACCCCATATTGGAGACCAGTGGATACAAACCCAAGATGTTTGTAACGTCTGCCAGCCTCACACCTCTGCAAAGGGCCGTCTGTCTCTACACCCACCTCCTGCTGGGGGCAGGCCACGTTCCACTCAAGAGGGGCGTGCCTTTCTCTGTCCCCAGATTCCAGGCTCCCCCCTCCCAAGGGAAATTGATTGACCAGGCCCACTCCCAAGTCACCATCCTCATCTTTGTCGTACTGAATGCTGAGTTTCAGAGCTCACACCTGAAGGGGGCTTTCTATACCCCGGTGGCCCTTCCTCCAGCGAAAGGCTTGGCCTTCACCTGTGTGGAACCAAAGGGCCCATTAAGTCTTATGCCAAACCCAGTGTTTCCCCCAAAGAGAAAGTCTCCTACCCACATAAAGCAAAAGAAAACTACTGGTAAACATTTGACTGCTTTCTTTAAAAGTGTAAGAATACTGAGGTCCAGTCTCCAAGAAGCTTGATACCCAAACACAATTAAAAGCCCATTTTTCTTTATTATTATTAAAGGCAAATTTAATACCTTATCTGTAGAAGATATTCAGATTATTTTCTTTCCCTTTGAATGGATGAGATGACTTTCTAGTACTTTTAAGTAAAAAGCAAATTGCAGTGTGGTTTATGATGGATGGAGGTGAGATGCGAAAAATTTGCCATCGGTGGTACTTGGTACAGGTCTTGAGGCACTGCCATGTAACAACTGAAGTTTTTCTGTTGGAATGTTTTATAAGTGCTTGCCATAAATTTGACTCTAGGATTTGCCAAGGACTAGGTCACTTAGCTGATTAGAATTCTATGCTTTAAAAAAAAATGTTTGAATGGGCAGCACTTGTGGTTCAAGGAGTAGGGCACTGGCCCCATATACCAGAGATAGTGGGTTCAAACCCGGCCCTGGCCAGAAACTGCCAAAAAAAAAAAAAGGTTTAAATGATATTTGTATAGGTAACCTTAGCTTTATTAATTGGCTGCAGAGTCTCCCTTTAAAATTTAGTGTTTAAAAAATAATTTGATTGTACTTGAGTTAGAATGCTTGGATTTAAACTAATTACTTAACTGTGTGACCCTGAATAACTTGCTTTATCTCTCTGTGCTTATTGACTATAATACTAATGCCTGTTTCACAGAATTGTTGCTAAGCATTAAATGGAATTATAGGCTTTGGACCTTAACCCAGGGCTTGATGTACAATGCATGAATGGTCAATGTCAACTACGACTATTAATATCAGTAATACTAGAAGAAGTTTCACCTGTTAAGGGTCACTAATTATTCACCCTTTCAACAAGAATGCAACTGCTGGGTGATCAATGATATCACACCCATCGGAGTGAAGATTTGAGTTTCTGGAGTAAAATCTTGGTTCTGCCACTTGCAAGGTGTTTGACTTTGGGCAAGTTACCCAACTTCTCTGCCTCAGTTTCCTTATCTGTAAAATGGGGATGGTGAAGGCCAAGCCTTCTGCTGGCTCACCTACCTCACAGGACATTTTGAGAATGAAATGAGATCACCCACATGAAGACTTGATACAATGCATAGAGTAATGAGATCACCCACATGAAGACTTGATATAACGCATAGAGTAATGAGATCACCCACATGAAGACTTGATATAATGCATAGAGTAAGTGCTCAAAAGTAAGCTCCTCCTGCTCCTTTTCTTCCTTTCATCTTTTTTCTGTCCTTAGCGCTATTACCTGACTTTTGCTACTGTGAGTTGCATCAATATCCTGAAAAGAGTGCCTCTTCCAGGATCTAGAGAAGTATCTAAAATTATGCAGGGCTGAGAGACACTTACAGGTCAAGAAGTCAAGGAAAGGGTATGTAATTAAAATCCTCAGAAAAATATTTTGCTATAACTAAAAACGAAAGTTTAGGTCAAAGACAAATTCTTGTGGAAGGCTCTAGGGAACTCATTTAAATGTTCACCCAAATAGCCGCGGAGAGGATGTGGCTTAGTGCCTCACCTAAAGAAGGGTTTCCCTCCCTCCCAGGCTCAGTTCTGAGTCACGGCCATGTCAGGCCCCTTCCCTACCCAGCGCCACTTCCAAGGCTGGTGAGCATTTCCTCTGACAGCCCCTAGGGATGTGATGACATTGTTATTTTAGAGCTAGGCCAGAAGGAATGTGATGCTGTGAAAAACAGCTCTAGCCCAGGAAATTGGAGATTTGGCCTTTGGCCTTGACCTTAGACTTGTTGAACCAGCTGACCTTGGGCAAGCCATTAACTTTTTGCCATTTAAGTTCCATTAAGCGTGAAGTGTAAAATAATATCTATCCTCCTAAACTCAAAGAATCATTTTGGAGATTGAACATATGTAGAAGACACTGGAAATTTGAAAATACCTTCACTCATATTAAGTTGTATTATTTGTCTGTATCATGTGGTTTAGTAGTATTATGGTGATAGAAAAAGCCATAATAAAGTGAAAATATGGTAACGAAAAGCAGGCGTTTGGAGATGGAAAGAAGACTGAGAGCCAGTGTCTCTGACGTCTCTGATCCTCGCTAACTTTGTGGCCTTAGGGAAATCCTTACTTTTTCCCCTTCTCAGTTTCCTCATTCATGAAATCATTATAATAATGATGATCTTAAGAGGTGGTTGTTCTAAGCGAAATGAAACTTTTACACTATGTTTTTCTTTTTCTTTAATGAATATATCCAGGTTTTTGATAACTTTTTACCCCTTTTTATTCTTTGGTTTATTAAATATGTGTAGGTATGATGCAGAGTGCTCCTTACTCCTTTCCCAGAACCATATGCATGGGTGTGTACATACACACACATACACACACACATATATGCACACTACACACAGGGTGGACAGAAAGTTCAAGTGCAATTTAAAATAGGTGTAACTTTAAATTGCATGTGAACTTTATGGACAACCTATATATAAAAATACAGCTCCATAGTGACCACCCTCCTTTGACCACCCCTTTAAGTTGACCTGATTTTCATACATCAGACATGCACAGTATGTATATGTCTATACAGTAGGCCTAGTTCCTCCTGGTGACCACTTCTGTATGTTGACCAGTTTGTTACAGTCCCTTGGGTGGTCAACTTACAGAGGTTCTACTGTATATTTATGAAACAACTTTATCCTTTCTGGAATTTATTAAGTATGCATATTTACTTATTAATATATAAATGTATTATTCTTTAAATATATATGTATATATAAGTATACACACATTAAATATCACACACATGACACGTATGATATACCACACACACGCACACACACGCACACACATATACACCCTTATAGGGTTCATTCAGCTGCTTGAATCTGTAGTGTTATGTCTTTTGCCAAATTTGGGGATTTTTTTTCAGTCATTATTTCTTCAAATACTTTTCCAGCTTTGTCTCTCTTCTTCTGAGACCCTGAGGACACAAATTTAGATCTTTTGCTGTCGTTCCCCAGGGCTCTTTCCCCCCTGCTTTCTGCTTTGTCTTTTAGAATGAGCTCTCTGCAGATGATGGGATGGAGGTCGTGGCTCCTCACGTGGTCTTGTTGGCATCGCGTGGTAGAGGGGCTCTGGGGACAGCTTCTTTTGAGGTGGTCATCTCAGCTCTCCACATGGCCTTTGCTGGCAACAATTTGTCTGTGGTGTTTGGTTGGAGCAGGGAAGTTATTGTGCAGAGATTTTCTGTCTTTCTAGACAGCCCCTTTCCTCATTCTTTGGTTCCAGAGAGCGGAATTTTGTTGGGGATTATCAGACGGTCCTGTGGCTCTTCTGGGTTGCCGCCTTTTGCAGCTGCAAGTCTGGGGGTGTGTGAGACAAACAGAAAACTGAGGGAACGCCCCACTGTGCTGCGTCTCGGGTCCCCCGTCCCCTCACCAGTCTGCCTGCTTCTGCCTTCTTTTCAGTCTTCCGTTTGTTTCCTATGCAATTCCCAAGCTTCTTTGTAGTTGTTAGGAGGAGGAGTAGGGAAAAGTACACTGACTCCATTGGCTCAGAAGCAAACACCCCATGGATTCTTTTCAAAATTGAAAAGACCCATGACCCGTTCGCAGAGGTAACTTATTTATCCATGCTCATCTTCTCACTTAGTTTTCTCTTAATCCAAAGTACTTCTAAAATGATTGAGGTGGAGAAGGTCAAAATTCACAGGTCCAAAATGTGTTCTCAGCTTGTCAATAAGTATCACAGAAGGGCAGATGAGTTTGGGAAAAGTTGTGCTAAACGTTTACTGCAGATTTTCTGAGTGCTCTCTACCTGTTAGCACGTGTTCTAACCTTTCACTCCATTCAATGTATGAAAAAGTAGAGGCTTTTAATTAAAATTATTTTGTTAGACCAGCATATACCATTCCAGGCTACCATGTATGGCCCCATCCCTATCTTTGGAATATCTTGTTAGTTTTCACAGATTTTTTTTTTTTTTTTGAGACAGAGCCTCAAGCTGAGCCCCTGGGTAGAGTGCCATGGCTTCACAGCTCACAGCAACCTCCAACTCCTGGGCTCAAGCGAGTCTCCTGCCTCAGCCTCCTAAGTAGCTGGGACCACAGGCGCCCGCCACAACGCCCGGCTATTTTTTGGTTGCAGCCGTCATTGTTGTTTGGCGGCCTGGGTTGGATTCGAACCCACCACCTTAGGTGTATGTGGCTGGCGCCTTAGCCGCTTGAGCCACAGGCACCAAGCCAGTTTTCACAGATTTATATCCCGTCTTCTGGACTCTAAGTCTTCTTCATGAACTCTATACGTACTTAATGAAGTGGAGAAGTTGAGTGAGTAAGATGATGAGTGAATGGAAATTAAAGGCTCATTTGAAGGTCATTCATGTGGTTTCAATTAAAAACAACAAAGAGTGACTGCTTGGGTGACCCAGTAGAGAGGTGCTCCTTTAAGCTTTCTGATCAACTAGTCAGTCTCAGCTTTGACTGCATTAAAAACCTAATTAATAAATCATCCGGACCGTAAGTAACCCAACGGATTGTGTATTTAAAAAGTGATTTCTTGCAGTGATGTGTTTGAAGAGCTAGGCAGGGAAAATAATGTGTTTTCTTTCCTCTGGTACAAGCTGGGGTGGGGTTGTGGAAGATGCATGAAGAGGAAGAGGAAAAGAGGACCCACTAGGGAAGGATGTGGTAAGATGGTGTAACCAAAGCAAATTCCTTGTGAAGGAGATGACAAGTGCTACACTGTGATTGTCCACAAGTGCAGCCATTTGTCTGGGCCAAAGATTACACGTTTGTGATAGAGCACGATATGTGCCCTGTCTGAATTCAAAAACACTTTAAGAACTAAAGAGGAATGTTGAGTCCTTCCGCTAAATCACAGCCTTTGTTTGGCTTCTGAACCCACTTGTAAGTATGTTTTCCATACCATCTGGCTTCTGTTCTTGCTCTTGCCTAAAATCATAGGCTTGGAACTGAGCCTCCAGTCATGTGGTGAACTTGTGGCCATTGTGTAGGAACATTCAAATTTTCTAAAACCATCATCTTTAAATGGATCTTAGCAGTTGGTAAGGAATATTCTACACTGTCTTAATGTAAACTTTTCTGTTTTTAAATGTTTGATTTTGAAAAATTTCAAACATGCATAAAATATAGAGCACAGGACAATGAACTTTCATGTACCTTTCAGGCAATTTCAACTACAATCAACTTTAGTTTAATCTTGTTTCATCCACACCTGAATCTACCTGAACTCCTACTACTCCCACTCCGGTTATTTTCGAACATACTCCAGGCATGGTGTTATTTCATTTATAAATATTTCACTATGCATTTCTAAAAGATAACAACTTCAAAAAATAGCTACAATACCATCATTATTCCTGAAAATAATAATTTCTTAATTGTATGAATTAACCAGTTGATGTTAAGTTTCCTCAATTATTTTATATTTTATTTTTACTGTTTGAATGAGGACCCAAGTACTATCCATCCACCTCTGTAAATTTCTTTTAATCTACAGAAATTTCTTTTAATCTACAGGGTTTTTCTTTCTCTTCCTATAATAATTTGTTAAAGAAATGAGTTGTTTATCTGATTTTGCTGGTTACATCTTAATGACCTTGTTTAACATGCTTTGCTCACTATATTTCCTGAGAATTGGCAGTTAGATCTATACTCTAAATCGTGGTCATATTCATATAAGACACTTTTTTGCAAGACTATTTCATAGATGGTTTTGTGTATGTTCATCATGAGGCACATGATGTCTGCCCCTCTTTTAGTCATGGGTTTAGCAGGCCTTGGTGACAGTTGTCTAGACCTTATTAATTCCTTAGGACTGCAAAATGGTGATATTATATTTATTTTATTGACTTTTAATCTCCCTTGCCAATAAAATGATTTATGTTCTGCTTTTCCTTGTCTTAACAAGAATCAGGTCCCATACTTCCCTAGTCACTACAGAATTCTCAAGTTCTCCCAAATCTCCAAATACAACTTCAAATCAATGTAAATGTTTACCAAAAAGTTTCTTGACACTTCTACATTAACATTTTTAAATTATAGGAAAAGTTTATGAGTTAATCAATTCCATTAGAAATCACCAAAACAATATATAAGTTATTGGTTGGAGAGATAGTTGGAATTTTTTTAAAATCATGATTTGGCAGGATCTCACAATTAAAAGTGCAAAAATCCCTTTTCTTTTGGGCTGGAAATTCTACTTCTAGGATATTTACCCCACATGTATATTTCCATAAATTTCTAAGGATTTATGAACAAAATATTCATTAAAATACTATTTGTAATTTTAAACAGAGGAAAAATATCTCTCTAATTTCCTTGAACAGAAGACTGATTCAATAATTTTACTATGAACTATGAACTATGAACTATTTTACTATGAACTACGATGCAATTTTTACAAAGCCTTGAGGAAATGTCTCCATCCTGATATAGAGAGGTCACACTCTACAAACTCAGCTTCTGTGATCAGGTAGAAAATAAAATTTTATTTCTAAGAATTATACACAATTCTGCAATTTAAAAAAGAATTTATTTATTTATTTATTTATTTTGCCATTTTTGACTGGGGCTGGGCTTGAACCCGCCACCTCCAGCATATGGGGTTGGCGCCCTACCCTTGTGAGCCACAGGTGCCACCCAAAAGAATAGTATTTTTAAAATAAAAATAAAATATGATAAAAATAATCTATTGCCTTAGATAAGATGGGGGAAAAGAATTTTGTGTGCGCTCACTATTTCTGTAAGGACATTTAACTCACATACAGGATCTTATGGCTGGCAGTTGTTAAATCATGAGGGATAGTCTCACTCTCAGTGCTGAAGGCAGTTAACTACCAACGGTGGAAAGCACTTAGGAAATTGAGCTCCTTGGATAGATAATCCATGTCAGTGGAAAGAAGCTCAAGGCACTGGGTTCAGACACAATGCTATATAAGTGATAGAGGGACCATTTGATTCTAACTGGGGAAAGGTCTGGCAGAAATGCAAAGATATTGGTTGGACTTTGTTGCATTGGGATAGATGGGAGACGTGAGACTGGTATTACGGAAAAAGATCACCAAGACGTAGGCATGTGCTTGGGCAAAGGTGTGTCCTTTGGTTGGGGTGAATAGTTTATGGAGGGGAGAAAGGCAGGGGAGGTTAGAAAGATACCTCTGGACCTTGACACCTGGTCTGTGAATATGTACTCCATTCTGTAGGTGAGGTGTCTTTGAAAATTTTGAGCGCCAGTTCAGTAAACAAGAGACTCCTGAACTTCATAAAGCCAGGAAGGGTTGATTTCTAATCCTATATTGAAGGCTTCAGGCTTGGGATAATCCTTCAGGCCAGGTTTGAACAGAAAGAGAAGCTGTCCCCTTTTTTTCTCTCAATCACAGCTTTGAAGAACTGCCTCCCAAGAGAAAATGGTGAGAAGAAGGCATTAGGTTTTTGCTTATCACACTAACTGGCTATTTTAAGGAACTCAGTTCTGCCACACAGCACCTCTTGTAAATTTTTCCGCTGGAGCTAGAAGAGATATCAGCTGACCATTTATTCATCAGAGGGATAGTGTTAGCTTTCCACCTTCCTAATGAAATTCTTCAGTTGGCTGTGAAAATAGCAGGAAGCCAGCTAAATTTAGCAAAGGAAAAAGCAACAAGTCTAAGCAGTGTGCAGGGAAAAGGAAAAATAGAAGCACCACGTCTTATGATCGCGCAATCAACAGTATTGCTTACAATTTTCCACATTTTGTAATTGACAAAAGCAGAGTGCTTTTTAAAACAAAACAAAACAAAACAGAATAAAGCCTATAGGTTCCTTCGCTGTTGTGTCTAAATTAAATATTTTATTCATTCAAGGAACAGGGTATTTTTAGATTTCAAAGGAATGATAGAATAATGGACCTTTTGAAATAAACCAGTAGTAGGTATAATCATGATTTTATTCAGTGTTTTCCTTCTGATAAAAACATTGCAAATTGAGAAACAGGCATAATACATATTCTCAATTTCCCATAAGATTTCAACTCTTATAATCCTGTATTAAATTTTCTCCATTTCTGTGAGTTTCAGCAACCTGATCCAAGTTAACAATTTTCGATCATAGCCCACAGCAATTAATGACTCTTGAAATATGGAATATCTACTTATCAGGGCTGCCCTCTAGATGGAGGAGACAACATTCATTCCTAAGGCATACCAGCTCTTCAGACTTTTTTTTTGGCCGGGGCTGGGTTTAAACCCACCCACCAGCTCTGGTGCCCTACTCCTTGGGCCCCAGCTCTTCAGACTTTTGAAATTCCTGTGGGTATCCCTGTGGTCCTCTCTTTTACCAAAAAAAAGGCAGCCTCATTACCTTTGTTCTGCCTCACTGTTGGCTTTCAGTCCATCAAAGTGCAGGTATGATCTGATCAGAGTATACTTTAATGGGCTAAAATAATTCCTAGTCTTTTAATATCATGTCTCACCTTTGGTTCATATCCAATTTATGGTCAACTTATCTTCCTAGATTTCAAATTAAAGGGCACTATTGTAGTGTATTTTTAATGTTTAATTAGGGGAACATTGTTCCAATACCTTTCTAGGGAAGCTGCTTTGTGAACACAGGGCCTAATGACCAGAGCAGCTGGCCGATTCTGTCAGTGTGAACTCATAGTAGGCACATACAGAGAAGTGTGTTTGCTTAAAGCTTCAAAGGGTTGGTCTTTCTTCTGCATTTGTGATTTTACTCCAAGTCTCAAAATAAATAACTAAATTAAAAATAAAAAGAATTGAAAATCTCTATATTTACCCCAAGGCCAACTGATTGTTAGTTGACTAGTTCATTAGTTTGTCTAGGTTTTAATATTTTTAGGAATGTTTCAGAGTAATTTTAGATACTATATTTAACTACAAATTATCCTCCCAAACACCGAATTTATTTTTCTAAGTCATTTCCTCTTTCATAGGCTGTTATGTTTGCCAATTTTAGGAAATCCCCTGAAAGCTTGATCAAAGGAGGTTAAAATGAAAAAATCAATAAAGTAATGCCTGCTCACTTATGCCGTTCTTATTACTTTTGTTAAGCCTCCAGATGTTACCAGGGAACAATTATTAATAGAAAAAAGTCGTCTTCTTAGTAATATAAAATACAAATCTTTCTTTAAAATGTTTCTTCTCCTTAAAAATTCTAGGGAGAGCACATTTTGGCAGAAACAATTGGAATAAATCTTGAACTTTCTCTTATAATAGATTTAAATTATATTTGTGTACCATTGGTAATGTTACTGTTCATTTTAATATGCAAACCTCTTACTTCCGTTGTGACATTTTTTCGGCGTTCACATAATTATAACTGGGTGTTTTGAACTATCCATCAGGAAGGATTTGTGTCATATTTTCTCATGTGTCTAACCCCAAATCCTAAATTCACAGCTACTATATTTATAAAGGGAGGGAATTTTGTGGATCCCACGTGAATGCCAGAGTGGCCTCCACAGACTCTATGGTGTGTAATTCTTCTTTTCCAATGTGTAAATAGAAGTCATCAGAAATTTCAAATGTTTCATTGCCTGTTATGTCCTGGGTCTGGCCAGGAGTTGAGTTCACAGTGAACCCAACACACTTAGTAATCCTTTAACTAACACTCCCAGCAGGGCCTAATTCTGGCTGAGACCAAGTTGTGCTAGTCCTTTCCCCCTAGGTGGCTGTGGACACCAGGCAGTATCAAGTCTCCAGCTTCATTCTAGAAGTCTCTCCCTGCTCATCTTCATCCTCAGCAGTCTCTGCTTGCCTTGAACAGCAGCCATGCCTTGGTCAATTCTGTACAGTACTCTGTGTTCTCATGTTGTCTCCAGGTATTATTTAAGTCATTGTGTGGAAGTAGTTTGTTTACCTGTATTTGTTCTGGTTCCCAAGGAGATGTTAACTTCTTGAGCAACTTCACTCTCTGAATCCCCCACAGGTTTTAGTTTAAGGAGTCCATGGGTAATCATTGATTTTATTCTCTCTGGCACTATTTAGACTAGGCTTGTTTTACCATCAGTTTTATTATTATCATTTGTATAAAGTGCTTTCATAAGAATGGGTGTTGGGTATGATACAGATTCATATTCGTCCTTTCAGGAGTAATCAATCCTGTGATAACTCGTAGTATGGCGATAGAGGTTTTGTGATTTAGAGACGCTGTTTTCCTATATCAGTTTGGATACCACTTCCTGGTGTATGAGGGCAGAGGGAGGAAAGACTGCTGGTTTTCAGAAGACATTCTCATTCTAAGTGGCACTTTCGAAACACCATGCATCTATGATTTGGGGTTTTCATACTTATTTTAAGTTACCATTTTGGAGAAATTCCACATTGTAGTCATGAAAACAGTTTTCTTTTAAGATAAATTTTGACTTTGTTGAAGATATTAATGAAAAGTCACAAATAATTTCCTTCCTTCTCTATTCCCCAACTTATTTCACATTATCTTTTTCCTTTACATGTTATAGCAAATTATTTATAAAAAGTAACTGGATGAGAACTTCTAATACTTGAAACTTCTATGAGGTCAGCTCTGGGCCAGGTGCTATCTGGCTCATGACAAAGTTTTAAGATCCACAAAAATCAAGCAACGTAAAATCCACGCAGACGGAAACAGATGAAGCCGTCCTGGCAACAGCGATAGTCAAGCAGGTTGAACCTCGTGGGGTGAGTCAGAAAGGACACTGTTTCTTGGAAGTGAAATAATAGACCGTCACACGGTCTGTCTCCAAACTTTCGTAGTGACCCACTTAATGTTGTAAGAGAAAAACTTCCTGAGGCGTCCCAACATAGAACACAGTTAGGAAGAATTACAGGCACGTAAAAATTATTGCATACATAAGGGGGCTAAAACTTGCCCTCTACCCTTTGAAGTTTCAATAATTTGAGTCTCTAGAATGAACTGATAGTAGACAGATTAACAGGGGAAAAGGCTACAAATTGATTACATGCATGTGCAGTGGGGGGCGGGGCATAAAATGAAAGAGTGAAAGAAAGGCCAGGTCCCTTAAGTTTTTACGTCATACAGAGAGTAAAAGGGGCTCGGGGTATCCTGGGGATGGTGGAGGCAAGACATGGGAGGGCAAGGGGAGCAAAGGCACTGGGAAGAGGGGCGGTCCCACTGCGCAATGAACTCTCTCAGGCTGCAGCCCTCTGGAGGATAGACTGTGGCCTGTGGTAGAGTCTGAGTGAGGTGTTAGACCTTCCTGGTGTTTTCCTGTAAATTAATCTGGAGGAGCTTCCCTTAGTGGGAGAAAACCCTTCCCCACATTTGCTACTCCCCAGGTGGTCTCAGTTTGAAGTCCAAAGTGGTCTACTTGGGGGTATTGTTTTCTGAGCCTTGACACATCAAGTAAGAACACAAAATTATAGAATATAATTGAGTGGATAGTGAGTAAATACAAGACATACATACTTTACGTTTACATAACTTCTGCAGTTTCCTGGAAGGAATTCAAAGAGTGAATAATGGGAGCTAACTAACAACTACCAACGGCCACTCTGGGCCATGGGCTGGGAGAAGGCCTTGGGGTGCATTATTTATTTAATTTCCTCCAATAATCTTTTGAAGTAGGTAGAGTATTACTATTTTTGCCTCAAAAGAGAGAGCATTAACACACAGAGAGGCTGAATCACCTGTTCAACATCACATGCTCTGAGGGCGCAGAGAGTTTGATGCTGTCTCCAAGCCCACAGGTGCCCTTAAGCTCTACCCTTGGTTCTGCAAACTGCAGGTCACAGCCCACTCCAGGGACATGAGAACTATTTAGGGGGTCACTACTACAATTTCCAGAAATGAAATAAAATAGAAATTAGTGGAGTATTTGCAGTTATTATTGTTTTTTGAAACTGTTGGTGGTGTGTATGTTTAAGTGGGCCACAATGTGAATGTAACGCTTACTACAGGTTGGGAGCAAAAGAATTTGAAAAGGACAGTCACACTCTGCTGGAAACCATGCTTACAGACTGACAAAGGGGTGCAAGGCGAGAGCCAGAGGAAGGGCCCTGAAACTCTGCGAAGGAGCAGGCCGAGTTCAAATAATGATAATAATCAGCCACTGTCCCCTGTTTGCTGGATGATAGTCACGTCCCCTGTTTACTTCCAGCTAATGATTGTAAAGATTCTTAACTTTTCTCCATAGATAACATGACTGAGAGGTCAAAAATCTTTTGGTTTCTAAGATGTCTTCCCTGCCCTGTATTCCACGGATCGGCTAACCTGCCCAGATCAGCCGAGGAGCCCAGCCTCCATTCCGAGAAACTCAGACTTGACTAGAATCATGAACCCAAGAAACGAAGCAAAACAAGAAGATGATTTCCCTATGATTTTCCCCCAAACTTAGCCAAGTGGCAAACCTAATTACATAATCCCCTGCCTATCAAACTGTTCTTAAAGACATGATCTCCCCAATACTCAGAGAGGCAAACTTGAGAAGTCACTCCCATCTCCCCACTGAGCCCATGAGGATAAACTTCCTCCGCTGTAAACCCTACAGTCTCTGGGTGCTGGCTTCCTCTTGGGCAGATGAACCTGACTGGGCAGCAGCACGCTGCCTCTCAGACAAATCTTAATCAGGTTCACAGAAAAGATATAAATAGGGATGGAGGCTGAGGA
>NW_003852434.1:2669707-2672855 GCF_000181295.1 Otolemur garnettii
TGAGCCCAGGAGTTGGAGGTTGCTGTGAGCTGTAATGCCATGGCACTCTACCCAGGGGGACAACTTGAGGCTCTGTCTCAAAAAAAAAAAAAAAAAGAATGTATGGAGGTGGGGGCTCGGTCTGGCTTGATTGACAGGCAACAACATGCCAGGCATCATCCTAAATGCTATGAAGGTATTAGAGATGTTTTTTGCTCCCTCCCATGCTTCCAGGTAACGTTAGTGGGAGAGGGATGGTGAGGGGCAGGCTGGGCATTCTGAAGAGGCTGAGTAAGGGTCTGAATGACCTACTCTGATGACTTGGGGGACACTTAGAGAATGCTTTTATTCCAGATCACCTCCCTGCCTGCCTTCTGTGGTGTGTAAACTACTAACAAAACTTAATTCCCATGGGGGAGATATTTTCCCTTTTTTAAAATTATCTTTATTTTTTTTAATATTCCCTTTTTGAAAGAGGTACTCTATTAAAATGCAAATGGTCCTCAGAGGAGTAACACACTAACTCTGTAGGATGAGTGGTGCACATACAAGAAGCATCCCACGTGAGCGGGTTCTATCGGACAGCTAGGGGGTGAGATGCCAAAGGCATAGGAGTTTACTGGCTGCAGGAATAAGAATGATTTTTAAATGAAGTGTTGGGGGTACAAGTTATCCAGGGGTAGCAGGAGGAGAGGACAGAGCAAAGAAAAAGAGCGCCAGCTTAGCCAGTCTTGTTTGATTGACGATGATGACAGCGGTTCACTCATGTGGCTAAAAAATAGGCAGAAAGGGAACCGAGTTAGACCCGCCCGTCAGGCCCCGCTCTTCTCTGTTCCGCCTGCCTACCCTGGAGACCACACATTCTCCACTGGGCTATAGTGTCCCCCTGAGGGAAGATTGGGGGGTGAAACATGGTGCTCATTTTATGTATAAAGCACAGATATACATATAGTACAAGGTTTATCTGCGGGAGAGGGTTATGGCCAAAAAGGATCCTTAGGAAAAGCCACACTAAAAAGAAGATTGAGAAACACCGATGTAAACCAGATTAACCAGAGAGGCAAAAACCCGAGGAGGGATGGGCGGAAACAGGTTTAAAGAAAAAGCTCAGATTTACCCCAGATGGACATAAATTAAAGGGAACAGAAAGACAGTAGGGTTCAGAGGAAATACTGGGGAGGTGGCGAGGAAGGCCCCGGGGGACCCATGGGAGCGAGAAATCGAATGCAAGAGGAACCGGGAGGGGTGATTAACAGCACATTACCGGGGATTGTGAATCGGATTTTCATGACACTGGTCAAAAGCAAATAAGGATTAGACTTACACTTAGTTCATTTGACTTCTGAACTTCAGTGGCATCAAGAAAGTCGATTCTTCGAGATGAAAAATCTGCGTTTTCTCAACGTTATGTAAAATGCCACCACCAGAGATTTGGTAGTGTCCTTCCCATAACATAGCTCCCTAGACCACCACAATTAATTATGTTTCTTTGAAAGCAGCACTTAGAGACTGGCTCTCATGAATGTGACATTTTTGACTTAGGAAATTTAATTATCCTGAAAGTGATTTCAGCCAACTGGTCTACAGGGAGTATGTTTCAGTTCTTCAGAGCTGTCGCAGGAGACATTAATATTGGGTTTTGTGCAACTTTGTACACCCATTTACAGGAATGCCACTGGTCCAAGGAAGTCCAAAGATCTGGTATCAGAATATCTACAGAGGAATCAGGCATGTGAAATAGTTTCTTGGCCTCTGGAAGAAGCTATGGCTTCTAATAGTGGATAGTAGAGAAACGATTCTTAAGAGGTCGTGCAAATTGTGACCATTCTTAGGAAATGAGATGAGGTTCACTTTGTTTCCTTCACTAGCTTAAGATAATAGGATCCTCCCTTAAATTAACAATAACACGGTCCATTTCCTATTATCAGAGATATACTCAAAATCACGCATTGTATTGTGAATAAAGTCTTCTGGTCACCAGCGGTTGTGTGTGGTCATTTGTGAAAAGGATTCCCATAACAAATACCAAGTTAGACTTCTCAAAAATAAAACCAGACACCATAGGGGAGAAAGGCAAGGGGCTATTGCATCAAATGAGAAGCACAGATATTTCAGTTCATTTAATAAGAGATGCCTTATTATAACCATGGGACCAGCCCAAACTGGATCTCGTCTGCTGATAACAAAATGTCGTGTTACGTCTTAGACATAACAGAGAAAAATCTGCAAGTCATGTAGCCTGGGTATGTGCAAAGAAAAAGCTTTGACCTCTAACAACACACAGAACCAACAATTCCTCCCCTTAGGACCAGGAAGACCAGGACATGCCTGGAGCTATTTCAGAAATGAGGGGTCCATTGGCCTAAGAAGATCTGGGGCTAAACCCCTCCTCAACTTACCTTACCATAAAAGGTCAACATTCTTAATACTTCCCTTGCCCCCTGAGTCCATGAACTTGCCCTAGGATCAAGGAGACTGATTTGAGGCCACCTCCTGTCCCCCTGCTGATGTGATAAAGCCTTTCTCTTCTCAAAAATTGGCACCATAATATTGACTTCTGTGTGCATTGGCCAGCAAACCCATTTGCTTGATAATATTACCAATTATAAATACACAAATCAGCTGAATCAATTACATGAGCTAAAAGAACAAAACATGGCTAGGACTTTTAAAGGCACCTGGATGCTTCTCAACTTTTATTTATTTATTTGTTTATTTAGAGACAGAGTCTCACTTTGTCACCCTTGGTAGAGTGCCATGGTGTCTTACTTAGGTCACAGCAACCTCAAACTCCCGGGTTCCAGAGATTGTTTTGCATCAGCCTCCTTAGTAGCTCCCAGCTACTAAAGGCACCCACTACAGCACCGAGCTAGTTTTTCTATTTTTAGTAGAGATGGGGGTCTTGCTCTTGCTCAGGCTGGTCTCAAACTCCCGAACTCAAGCAGTCCACCTGCTTTCAATTGGTGCTAGGATTACAGCTGTGAGCCACTGCTTCCAGGCCCCCACTACTCTTAGTTCACATCTGAGTGTTGATAAAGAAATGAGGATGGTGGGGCGGTGCCTGTGGCTCAAAGGAGTAGGACGCCAGCCCCATTTGCCAGAGGTGGTGGGTTCAAACCCAGCCCCAGCCCCAGCCAAAAACTGCAAAAAAGAAAAAAAAAAAAGAAAT